>NC_053022.1:410564215-410905481 GCF_003073215.2 Triticum urartu | reverse complement strand
AGAAAGCGGATAAAAACTATCTTGACGATAGTGAGGGAACCCAAAAGTCCTGTCTTGATGTAGTGTTCGAGTTACTAGCCACTACTGCTGGCACAAGCTCTTCGAACTCGCTGCCTGAATCAGTTTGTCTTCTTGAGTCTCAACTTCAAGTTGAAAGACATTGATCAGATGTGCTGCGACAGGAAGATGAAGGACTGAGGAAGTCCCTGCAGAATTCAGATGCATATTTTCTGGTGCAACAGCAAGCGCTTGAGGATTTAAGCGCCAAACAAGAGAAAGTTAATAAGCTTGCTAAGCATCTTGCCAGGATTATGGGTACCTAGGATATTGTTTCTTGAGATCTTCTGAAGTGGTTTCAGTTCTGGATTTGTTTTGCTACGGCGTTTATTTGCGCTGGTCGCCAACTTTGACAACCAGTGTATATGATATGCTGCTTTGTTCCCTATATTTGCACTGGTCGCGAACTTTGATGCCCAGTGGATGTAATATGTGTAATAGCTGTGATAGCCTAGCGTTAGTTGCTTACTTATTTATTTCCATGTAGTCTTGTTTATTTGTTTGCTTGTAGTCATTGCAGTTCTTTTTCCGCGGTTAGCTAGTGGCTGCAATAACCTATTTTTTAAAACTAGGCCACAATAACCATGGGCTAATATTTACTGTAGTGACACTGGGCCTCCTATTGGCCGTAGAAACAGTGGGCCTTCTACGGGCCGTAGAAACAAGGGGCTGTCTATGGGCCATTGAAACAATGGGCCTTCTACGGGCCATATTACCAATGGGCCTTATACTAGCCGTATAATCGATTGGCCAAACATGGGCCAAACAGACTGCATTATGGCCGTAAACGGGCTAGAGTTGGAATTGTCCGTTCATGGGCCGACCATAACGGGCCATCGTTAATTGGCCATATTTGATGACGCTATGAAATCGGCCCAACGTATTAACGGACCACAAAC
This sequence comes from Triticum urartu, assembly GCF_003073215.2. Lineage (NCBI taxonomy): Eukaryota > Viridiplantae > Streptophyta > Magnoliopsida > Poales > Poaceae > Triticum > Triticum urartu. Next base: position 410,904,525 of record NC_053022.1, on the reverse strand, counting down.
GGGCCGACTGTAACCACGGGCTGAATTTGGCCCACAAGCAGAAAATGACAGTAACGGGCCGTAAGTAAACGAATGCTGGAAATGAGCCCAATAATAAATGGGCTTTGAGAAGGCCGAAAGATAACATGGGCTGGAAACGACCCAACGGAATAACGGGCCGTTAATGGGTATAAAGTGATACACTGTTCATTACGGGCCAGTTTCACCACGGGCCGTTAATGGGTGTAAAGTGATACACTGTTCATTACGGCCCAGTTTTACCACGGGCCGTTAGTAGGCCAAGAGTTACATAGGGCCTCATATGGGCCGAAAGACGTCATGGGCCATACATGGGCCAGAAGTGAAAACGGGCTGGAATCATATTGGATGGCCCAGATGATGCTACTGGGCCTAATTCGGATAGGGTGTAACGGGCCTTGGGTTAGCGGGCTGTAAATGGGCTATATTCGAGCAGGCCGTTAACAGGCTTTCCATGGGCCGGCCCGCCACCTTTTGACCAAGTTAAACGGGCCGGCCTTTTCACAGGAATGGGCCTCTGTTGGGCCGTGCCACGTGTCGACGTATCATAGGCGCCTTCCGTCCAATGAGTGGTTGACATCTGTCCCAATGATGAGCCAACACGTGTTTCCTCTAGCCAATGATGATTTTACACGTGGAAAATCCCCATTGGTCGGGGCTATTAACGGGTTATCGGATCCAAAACCCGACCCGATAGCTAAACGGTGTTCCGTTACGGTGGATGCCACGTGTCGGTCACCCTTGACGAAAGCACTTCTATGACGCGTGATTTATCGTCATGGAAGTGGATACTTCCGTGATGATAATTTTGGTAATGTCATGGAACACTTCTACGACAACACAGGTATGGCTATCTTGATTCTGTCATAAATTTGTCATGGATGTACATGCGTGACAAAAAAAGCGACCTACTGTGACAAACACGTATCATCACAGAAGTGTATTCTTTTTGTAGTGTAGTATCGAGGATTCGAGGTGCTGGTTACGTACAGCGAACACATTAACATATGGCTACAGTAAAAACACCCGCCCGACGCGCGAAGCATGTGAAGCTCGTACAAATAGTGTACTACTATTGTTGATTGGCCTCATCCGATAAACTTTTGCAATGCACGTATAATTATGTATTTGGAAAATATTTTTTGCCTCGTCGCACCACTCACTTAGAGAAGCGACTCGAAAGCCATTCATAAATTTTGTAAGTTTATCACAGGCATATCATTTTATTACATACAACAGGTCATCAACCCACATCGACAACGAGGATACATTATAAATACTAAAGATTTCACCACACAACAAATAACAAGAAATGAAATGAACTTCAACTCAAGCATTCCTCGGCGTTGGAAACGCTTTCTTTGAACCACAAGTGATTCTCTGGGATGGGCCATCGATTATCGATCTAGAAACCAACGCAGGACTGATCATCCAGGCTGAAGTGGCCTAGTATATCAGTACCAGGGTAGGGAAACACCCAAATGTCCGAGGTATAGACACAGTTGCTTCTCATAAATGGTACTAGTAACGTTGTGTCAATAGCAGTTGGATCGCCTTTCACCATCATCGGATAGTTTTGTCCAAGGAAGAGCGAGTTTTCTCCAAGACTATCAATTCTGTACCAGGGAGAAGGAGTTGGCGCTAGCACACTAGTATCCATCCTGAATACCATGCAACGGGTGTTGGAATAGGTCCGGAGAGTGCGACCATGGGAGACTACACCTGCTTCCTTAGCAGTAACATCATCAGTGGGCTGTATACACACAAGAAGAGGTGATCCATCGGAATTAGTTGCCAGGCACCACCGAGTATATGGGCGCTGCTCGTCCTCATGCTCGTGATCATCACCATCGTCATCTCCCCCTTGGTTATAAAAATTTTCAAGTATAGGTGGTGGGATGTTCACAGGACCTTGGAAACACAAGAAGAAGGTTAATTAGTAAGGGAAACTTGCTAACCCACATGCATGTGGATGAAACAATTATAATTACGGTGGAAGATAAACGTATTGAAACTATGAGGATCCCATGCAAAAACAGTGCCACGAGTGGTGGAAGCAAACACAAGGACCTCGTGTTGAATTGCATCACAGTACTCATCCGTGTACAGGAACTGATTTTTGAGCAATATCCATCAAGTCAAACCACCAAGGATGGCAACAAGCTTGTCGAAGATAGCAACGACTTGATAGTTGTTGTAATTCCAAGAGCGGTTGGGAACTCTACAAATTGCTATCTTCCGTATTTGAACGTGCGTACAATACTGGTGTGCTCAACCTCTGGGCAGTCCGCTGAGATTTTTGGAAGTGGAACCCGGTCACGAGTGTACACATTCACAAGTTCCCACCCGCAGTTGGACCCAATGTGAACAACCCAATCTCCATTTGCGCCCGCCCAAGCCTTGCCCTCAAGCGATGGCATCTTAACATCATATGTATCATTATCAAGCGGCATCAAATTGCACAGGGCGAGGCCTCCATCATGCCGGTGCATGTCATCAGGGTCACGGCGAAGAAGATAGGGGAGATCAAACCGCTCCTTGACTCTTGGGTTCCTTGTAATGATGTTATTAGTTGAGTCGAGAATGGGCTTGAATGAACCTGCCATGCTAGTCGAGGTGATGACGTCGCACCGATCAATGAGTGCTCCACCATGTCATCTTTCAGATTGGGCCAAGAATAACGGGGTCATTTCCGGCCTGCTCCCTCCATGGAGAAGACGATCAAACAATGGCAGAAGAAAGGGTGAAGGGCTGAAGGAAAATGGAGGAGGGAGAGGAAGAGCATGCGACAACAGTTCCAAATTGAGAGGGAAAGGCGAAGAGTCGGTCGACGGTTGCGAGTTTGCCACGGTTCACGAAGAGGCGCCCCGGCCTACACATCCGTTCAGAAATACTCCTACTACTCGCCGTCGTCTCACCGATATGTTGGAACGGGACCACATGTCAATGAAACATGGTGTGTAATTTCTCGTGCAAAATGCGATCTGGCCGCGTTGGCCCGAGGTGCCGCATTAGTTATCGACCTTTATTTTTTTAATGGCGTGCCAATCAGTTTTGAAGCACAACTAACTGGTACTGTAAGCAGAGAAAATATAAACTACTCTACCACTACTCCACCTCCAGTACTAGTAGTATAAAAAAGATATTTAGGCTGGAGCTTCAGTGCTTTCTTCCTAAGAGCTGCCCACTTGGTTCTCCCACTACCACCCTCTCTCCAGATCTAAAAAAGACGGCCCCTCTCTCCCTCCTCACCGATGGTAACATATCCACCGGGGAAGAAAAGGACGTGCGGCGTTGATGCACTCGTCGTCGGCGAGCGAGGTCACGCACTAACGACAAGGCCATCCTCTCAGACCTAGTGCCCGCGCGGGATGGCCTCTGTCCCTGATAACCCACAAGTATAGGGGATCACAACAGTTTTCGAGGGTAGAGTATTCAACCCAAATTTATTGATTCGACACAAGGGGAGCCAAAGAATATTCTCAAGTATTAGCAGCTGAGTTGTCAATTCAACCACACCTGGAAACTTAATATCTGGAGCAGAGTGTTTAGTAGAAAAGTAATATGATAGTAGTGATAACGGTAGCAGAAGGTAACAGTAGTAAAAGCAATGTTTTTGGTATTTTGTAGTGATGATAGAAATAGCAACGGAAAAGTAAATAAGCAAAGAACAATATATGGAAAGCTTGTAGGCAATGGATCGGTGATGGAGAATTATGCCGGATGCGGTTCATCATGTAACAGTCATAACCTAGGGTGACACAGTACTAGCTCCAGTTCATTGATATAATGTAGGCATGTATTCCGAATATAGTCATACGTGCTTATGGAAAAGAACTTGCATGACATCTTTTGTCCTACCCTCCCGTGGCAGCGGGGTCCTTACGGAAACTAAGGGATATTAAGGCCTCCTTTTAATAGAGAACCGGAACAAAGCATTAACACATAGTGAATACATGAACTCCTCAAACTACGGTCATCACCGGTAAGTTTCCCGATTATTGTCACTTTGGGGTTAACGGATCATAACACATAATAGATGACTATAGACTTGCAAGATAGGATCAAGAACACTCATATATTGATGAAAACATAATAGGTTCAGATCTGAAATCATGGCACTCGGGCCATAGTGACAACAAGTAAGCATAGCAAAGTCATAGCAACATCAATCTCAGAACATAATGGACACTAGGGATCAAACCCTAACAAAACTAACTCGATTACATGATAGATCCCATCCAACCCATCACCGTCCAGCAAGCCTACAATCGAATTACTCACGCACGACGGTGAGCATCATGAAATTGATGATGGAGGAAGGTTGATGATGACGATGGCGACTGATTCCCCTGTCCGGAGCCCCGAATGGACTCCAGATCAGCCCTCCAGAGAGGTTTTAGGGCTTGGCAGCGGCTCTGTATCATAAAACGCGATGGTTTCTTCTCTTTGATTTTTTTTCTCCCCGAAACTCAATATATGGAGGTGGATTTGGAGTCGGAGAGGCAACAGGGGGCCCACAAGGTTGGGGGACGCGCCCCCCACCCTCGTGGCAAGACGGTGGGCCCCCTAGCCTTCATATTTGGCAGGTATTTTTCTTATTTTCTGAAAAGTGTCTCCTTGAAGTTTTAGGTCATTCCGAGAACGTTTGCTCCTACACATAGATAACATCATGGTAATTTTGCTGAAAACAGCATCAGTCCGGGTTAGTTCCATTCAAATCATGCAAGTTAGAGTCCAAAACAAGGGCAAAAGTGCTTGGAAAAGTAGATACGTTGGAGACGTATCAACTCCCCCAAGCTTAAACCTTTGCTTGTCCTCAAGCAATTCAGTTGACAAACTAAAAGTGATAAAGAAAAACTTTTACAAACTCTGTTTGCTCTTGTTGTTGTAAATATGTAAAGCCAGCATTCAAGTTTTCAGCAAAGATTATAACTAACCACATTTGCAATAACGCATAGGTCTCAAGTTTACTCATATCAATAGCATAATCAACTAGCGAGCCATAATAATAAAACTCGGATGACAACACTTTCTCAAAACAATCATAATATGATATAACAGGATGGTATCTCGCTAGCCCTTTCTGAGACCGCAAAACATAAATGCAGAGCACCTTTAAAGACCAAGGACTGACTAGACATTGTAATTCATGGTAAAAGAGATCCAGTCAAGTCATACTCAATGTAAACTAACATTAATGAATGCAAATGACAGCGGTGCTCTCCAACTGGTGCTTTTTAATAAGAGGATGATGACTCAGCATAAAAGTAAATAGATAGGCCCTTCGTAGAGGGAAGCAGGGATTTGTAGAGGTGCCAGAGCTCGGTTTTGAAACAGAGGTGCATAATATTTTGATCGGTATACTTTCATTGTCAACATAACAACCAAGAGATGGCGATATCTTCCATGCTACACACATTATAGGCGGTTCCCAAACAGAATGGTAAAGTTTATGCTCCTCCTTCCACCACAAGCATCATTCCATGGCTTGCTCGAAACAACGAGTGCCTCCAACTAATAAGAGTCCCAGGGAGAGTTTTGTTTGCAATTATTTTGATTTATTTTGCATAAAGCATGGGACTGGGCATCCCGGTGACCAGCCATTTATCTCGTGAGTGAGGAGCGGAGTCCACTCCTCTTGAGAATAACCCGCCTAACATGGAAGATACAAACAGCCCTAGTTGATTCATGAGCTATTCGAGCATACAAAACATGATATTTATTTGAAGGTTTAGAGTTTGGCACATACAAATTTACTTGGAACGGCAGGTATATACCGTATATAGGTAGGTATAGTGAACTCATGTGGAATAACTTTGGGGTTTAAGGAGTTTGGATGCACAAGCAGTATTCCCGCTTAGTACAGGTGAAGGCTAGCAAAAGACTGGGAAGCAACTAGCTAGAGAGCGACAACAGTCTTGAACATGCATTAAAATTAATCAACACTGAATGCAAGCATGAGTAGGATATAATCCACCGTGAACATAAATATCGTGAAGGCTATGTTGATTTTGTTTCAACTACATGCGTGAACATGTGCCAAGTCAAGTCACTTAAATCATTCAGAGGAGGATACCGCCCTATCATACCACATCATAACCATCTCAATAACATGTTGGCAGGCAAGGTAAACCATTATAACACATAGCTAATCAAGCATGGCACAAGAAACTATGATCTCTAGTTGTCATTGCAAACATGTTTATTCATAATAGGTCGAATTAGGAACGATGAACTAATCATATTTACAAAAACAAAAGAGGTCGAGTTCATACTAGCTTTTCTTATCTCAGCCAGTCCATCATATATCATCATAACTGCCCTTCACTTGCACGACCGAACGATGTGAATAATAATAATAATAGTGCACGTGCATTGGACTAAGCTGGAATCTACAAGCATTCAGTAAACAGGAGAAGACAAGGCAATATGGGCTCTTTTGTCAGATCAACAATAATGCATATAAGAGCCACTTCAACAATTTAATTATGGTCTTCTCCTATCGACCCCCAAAGGAGAGAAAAGAAATAAAACTATTTACACGGGAAAGCTCCCAACAAGCAAAAGAAGAACAGGAAATCTTTTTGGGTTTTCTTTTTAATTACTACTACAAGCATGGAAATTAAACTGATTAAAAGCTACAACTAATTTTTTTGGTTTTTCTTAAGGTTTATTAGACACACAAGAAGAAAGCATAAAAAGGAAAATAAACTAGCATGGATGGTACAATGAAAAAGTATGAGCACCGACATTTAGCAATGAGTGTATGAACATGAATATAATGTCGGTGGGAAATACGTACTCCCCCAAGCTTAGGCTTTTGGCCTAAGTTGGTCTATGGCCACAGCTGGCCTAGCTGATGCAGGGTTCTGGTAGGCGTAGATAGCCGTCAACGGAACAAGGTACGTGCCTACAGTCAAACCAAACAAAGAAGGAGTAGGCAAGGTAATAGTCTCAGGATGATGTTTATTAAAGAACAATTGATATTTAAGCTCTCCTTCCCCATTCTTAACAGTAAAATCATGTGCCAACATACTTTTATAATCTAGATAAACACGGGGGAGGAAGGAGTGTATGGGTGCAAGAATAAGTGGAGGAGGGCCACCGTGGGCCCACGAGGCAGGGGGCGCGCCCTCCACCCTCGTGGCAGGTGGTTGACCCCCTTGGTGTGTTCTCAGTTCCCTAAATCCTCAAATATTCTAGAAAAAATCATATTTAATTTTTAGGGCATTTGGAGAACTTTTATTTTCGAGGTATTTTTATATTGCACGGATAATCAGATAACAAATAGAAAAATATTTATTTTTGTTTCATCTAATATAAATAACAGAAAGTAAAAGTTGGGTACAGAAGGTTGTGCCTTCTAGTTTCATCCATCTCATGATCATCGAAAGGAATCCACTAACAAGGTTGATCAAGTCCTGTTAATGAACTCATTCCGAATAACATGGAACCGGAGAAATTTCGAATAACACTATGTTACCTCAACGGGGATATGCACATCCCCAATAATAAGAATATCATATTTCTTCTTGACAGTAGGTATAGGAAATTCAAAACCTCCAAATATAATCGATGGAATTTTTCCAATAGAGTTGATACTATGAACTTGAGGCTGTTTCCTCGGAAAGTGTACCGTATGCTCATTACCATTAACATGAAAAGTGAAATTTCCTTTAGTGCAATCAATAACAGCCCCTGCAGTATTCAAAAAGGGTCTTCCAAGAATAATAGACATACTATCGTCCTCGGGAATATCAATAATAACAAAGTCAGTTAAAATAGTAACGTTTGCAACTACAACAGGCGCATCCTCACAAATACCGACATGTATAGCAGTTGATTTATCAGCCATTTGCAAAGATATTTCAGTAGGTGTCAACTTATTCAAATCAAGTCTACGATATAAAGAGAGAGGCATCACACTAACACCGGCTCCAAGATCACATAAAGCAGTTTTAACATAGTTTATTTTAATGGAGCATGGTATAGTGGGTACTCCTGGATCTCCAAGTTTCTTTGGTATTCCACCCTTAAAAGTATAATTAGCAAGCATGCTGGAAATTTCAGCTTCCGGTATCTTTCTCTTATTTGTAATAATATCTTTCATATACTTAGCATAAGGATTGTTTTGAGCTTATCAGTTAATCACATACGTAAAGAGATAGGTCTAATCATTTCAACAAAGCGCTCAAAATCCTCATCATCCTTTTTCTTGGATGGTTTAGGAGGAAAGGGCATGGGTTTCTGAACCCATCGCTCTCTTTCTTTACCCTGTTTCCTAGCAACAAAATATTTCTTATCATAACGTTGATTCTTTGATTGTGTGTTATCAAGATCAACAGCAGGTTCAGTTTCTACATCATTATCATTACAAGGTTGAGCATCATCATGAACATTATCACTAATATTATCACTTGTTTCAGGTTCATTACCAGATTGAGTTTCAGCATCAGAAATAGAAATATCATTTGCATTCTCAGGTGTTTCAATAACAAGTTCACTAGAAGCATGCAAAGTCTTATCATTTTTCTTTTTGTTCTTTTTAGAAGAGCTAGGTGCATCTATAATATTTCTCTGAGAATCTTGCTCAATTCTCTTAGGATGGCCTTCAGGATACAAAGGTTCCTAAGTCATTCTACCAGTTCTAGTAGCCACTCTAACAGCATTATCATTATTTTTACTATTCAATTCATTAAGCAAATCATTCTGAGCTTTAAGTACTTGTTCTACTTGAGTGGTAACCATAGAAGCATGTTTACTAATAAGTTTAAGTTCACCTTTGACATTAGCCATATAATCACCCAAGTGTACAAGCATATTCGAATTGTATTTCAATTGTCTACCAAAATAAGCATTAAAATCTTCTTGCTTAGCCATAAATTTATCAAACTCATCTAAGCATGGGCTAGCAAATTTAGTAAATGGGATTATAGCTTTATCATATCTATAGAGTGAATTTACCTTTACTACCTATGTCGGGTTATCAAGACCATGAGTTTCTTCAATATGTAAAGGATTAAGATTATATGTTTCTTCAACAGGCGGTAAATTAAGACCATGTATTTCTTCAATAGGAGGTAAATTCTTAACATTTTCAGCTTTAATACCTTTTTCTTTCATAGATTTCTTTGCCTCTTGCATATATTCAGGCCTGAGAAATAGAATACCCCTTTTCTTCGGAGTTGGTTTAGGAATAGGCTCAGGAATTGGCTCCGGAGGTGTCCAATTATTTTCATTTGTCAGCATATTATTCAATAGAATTTCAGCTTCATTCGGTGTTCTTTCCCTGAAAACAGAACCAGTACAACTATCCAGGTAATCCCTGGAGGCATCGGTTAGTCCACTATAAAAGATATCAAGTATTTCATTTTTCTTAAGAGGATGATCAGGCATAGCATTAAGTAATTGGAGAAGCCTCCCCCAAGCTTGTGGGAGACTCTCTTCTTCAATTTGCACAAAATTATATATATCCCTTAAAGAAACTTGTTTCTTATGAGCAGGTAAATATTTAGCAGAGAAGTAGTAAATCATATCCTGGGGACTACGCACACAACCATGATCAAGAGAATTAAACCATATCTTAGCATCACCCTTTAATGAGAACGGAAATATTTTAAGGATGTAAAAGTAGCGAGTTCTCTCATCTTTAGTAAACAGGGTAGCTATATCATTTAATTTAGTAAGATGTGCCACAATAGTTTTAGATTCATAACCATGAAAAGGATCAGATTCAACCAAAGTAATTATATCAGGATCAACTGAGAATTCATAATCCTTATCGGTAACACAGATAGGTGAAGTAGCAAAAGCAGGATCAGGTTTCATTCTAGCATTTAGAGATTGCTTACTCCATTTAGCTAATAATTTTTTAAGTTCAATTCTATTTCTGCAAGCTAAAATAGCTAAAGAAGTGTCTTGATCAAAAACATAACCCTTAGGAATAGAAAGTGGTTCTTCATCATCACTTTCATGAGTATCATCAGATTGAATATTTTCAATTTCTCTAGCCCTAGCAAGTTCTTCATCAAGAAAATCACTAAGTGGCATAGTAGCATTAGGCATAGAGGTAGTTTCATCACAAGTATCATGCATAGCAGAAGTGGCATCATCAATAACATGCGATATATCAGAACGAATAGCAGAAGCAGGTGTAGGTGTCGCAAGCTTACTCAAAACAGAAGGTGAATCAAGTGCAGAGCTAGATGGCTGTTCCTTACCTCCCCTCGTAGTTGAGGGATAGATCTTGGTTTTTGGATCTCTAAAGTTCTTCATAATGATAAGCAGATATATATCCCAAGTGACTCAAAGAATAGAGCTATGATCCCCGGCAATGGCGCCAGAAAATGGTCTTGATAACCCACAAGTATAGGGGATCGCAATAGTTTTCGAGGGTAGAGTATTCAACCCAAATTTATTGATTCGACACAAGGGGAGCCAAAGAATATTATCAAGTATTAGCAGCTGAGTTGTCAATTCAACCACACCTGGAAACTTAATATCTGCAGCAGAGTGTTTAGTAGAAAAGTAATATGATAGTAGTGATAACGGTAGCAGAAGGTAACAGTAGTAAAAGCAATGTTTTTGGTATTTTGTAGTGATGATAGCAATAGCAACGGAAAAGTAAATAAGCGAAGATCAATATATGGAAAGCTCATAGGCAATGGATCGGTGATGGAGAATTATGCTGGATGCGGTTCATCATGTAGCAATCATAAACTAGGGTGACACAGAACTAGCTCCAGTTCATTGATATAATGTAGGCATGTATTCCGAATATAGTCATACGTGCTTATGGAAAAGAACTTGCATACCATCTTTTGTCCTACCCTCCCGTGGCAGCGGGGTCCTTACGGAAACTAAGGGATATTAAGGCCTCCCTTTAATAGAGAACCAGAACAAAGCATTAACACATAGTGAATACATGAACTCCTCAAACTACGGTCATCATCGGTAAGTTTCCCGATTATTGTCACTTTGGGGTTAACGGATCATAACAAATAATAGGTGACTATAGACTTGCAAGATAGGATCAAGAACACTCATATATTGATGAAAACATAATAGGCTCAGATCTGAAATCATGGCACTCGGGCCCTAGTGACTAGCATTAAGCATAGCAAAGTCATAGCAACATCAATCTCAGAACATATGGACACTAGGGATCAAACCCAAACAAAACTAACTCGATTACATGATAGATCCCATCCAACCCATCACCGTCCAGCAAGCCTACGATGGAATTACTCACGCACGGCGGTGAGCAACATGAAATTGGTGATGGAGGTTGGTTGATGATGATGATGGCGACTGATTCCCCTCTCTGGAGCCCCGAACGAACTCCAGATCAGCCCTCCAGAGAGGTTTTAGGGTTTGGCGGCGGCTCTGTATCGTAAAACGCGATGATTTCTTCTGTTTGATTTTTTCTCCCTGAAACTCAATATATGGAGGTGGAGTTGGAGTCGGAGAGGCAACAGGGGGCCCACGAGGTAGGGGGCGCGCCCTAGGGGGGTACGTGCGCCCCCCACCCTCGTGGCAAGACGGTGGGCCCCCTGGCCTTCATCTTTGGCAGGTATTTTTCTTATTTTCTGAAAAGTGTCTCCGTGAAGTTTCAGGTCATTCCGAGAACATTTGCTCCTGCACAAAAATAACACCATGGTAATTCTGCTGAAAACAGCGTCAGTCCGGGTTAGTTCCATTCAAATCATGCAAGTTAGAGTCCAAAACAGGGGCAAAAGTGTTTGGAAAAGTAGATACGTTGGAGACGTATCAGACCCCAAGCTCGATGCTGTAGTGTGTGCGGAGCACGACGACCACGAGCGAAGCCACTTCCCGCCGACCCTTAGGTATGCTACCTCTTTTCGAACCATAACCTTGTTCTATTGCCCCATCTACCACGTCTTTGCATGTGGATCTTTTTCCACTCCACCATCTTCCCAATTTGCTATCCTCTGCTCTACTGGCCATGCAGACGAAAACCATAATTTGCACTATTAAAGGAAACCCTACTTCATGCAGACTAATCCATGTCTGGGTTGAATAAGGAAAGGAAGGGAGACTTTACTGTCCAAGAGAGTAGGCATCGAACCCGCATATAGGTTGAAAAGGGGAAAATCAGTAGCTAAGGAACGAGTCTCGTGTCTCTTGGTTGAAGAAGGGTAGAAAGGCATGACAACACAATAGAGAATGACTAGGTCGATCGGTTTGTTGTCCTCGCATAGGAAAAAGGTGGCTAAAGAGAACAAAAATGGGACGTAATCCACATATGTTGCCTGGATATTTGTTGCTCTGGGCAACCATACCTCCCTCACCACTCTGCGTCCATGGAGGTACATCGTACTGGTGCGCCCACTGTCCGAATGGGCCTCCCATGCTCTTATTGCCACTTTTTTTTTATTAGTATAACGCCAGCAGTCAAGTCAAGCAATGCTACTGCTAAAGTGATGCCACATTTAACTAATGCCGCTCTCAGTGTAATGCCATCGATAAATTTAAGCAACGCCATTTAATGTCACTGGATTATTTCAGGGTTAGCTGTTGATTGTGGATGTATTAAAGATTTTTTAGCTAAGGCATTCTAATGTTGTTGCACAGCCAGTATACCAACGATGAAACTTGTTACTACCTTCAGATTTTTGCATTGTTAATGCTTATAGATTACATACATCACTTTCATTAGATAAGTTAATTTTTTTGTATATTGTCACCAAAATGCCAAGGCGCTGATGTCATTTTATTTTGGTTAAACTGCACAAACAATTATGAAGACAAGAGGAAAGGTCAAGAGTGGGCACCTCCTCCTCCGGCTGTTCTCTTGATTTGTTCGATCAAGTTTTTATGTTTGATCGATTATCAAGATTGGGATAGCAATTTTTAAGGTCCCCCCGAGTTCGAAATGATATTTACCTTGGAGGTACATGGTTAGCAATTTTTTTATACTGTCATTAGTTAATAATGCTAGTTACCTTCAGACTTTTGTATTTGGTTTAATGCTCATGCACAACTAGTATACCAATGCTGAAACTTGTTACCTTTACATTTTGTATTGTTAATTCTTATAGAAACCTTCCAGTGCTAGAGTTTATTGAAATCTGTTCAGTAAAACCATTGTACTGTACCCTGTAATAAACTAACTACTCTACTGTTGCACTAGCCACTGGATTAGAGTATATTTGTAGTATTCAAATGGTGTTGCATTAGCGTATGGACATAAATAAAGTGTGGCAAGCTTTCCCAGATATGTGCTCAAGAAAACTACTATCTGTTTTTCTAAATACTAGACGTTTGGGTACTTTAAAATGAACTGCGAAAACGTCTTATATTAAGGAACAAAGGGTGTAGAGTTCACTCAAATTATCCCAGTAAAGCTAGTCACACCTTTGTTAAAATTAATGTTCATTATGTTATCGAAGGAGGTCTGTATGTTTGTCTCTAATGCATGTCGACTACATACCTGACATCATCATGTAATGTTAAGTCATTTCCTTTTGTACAGTGTCACTGAATTGTCAAGGCAGTGATGGCATTTTATTTTAGTAGAACTGCACAAAATTTTCTTAAAAGAAGAGGAAAGGTCAGGAATGGCTTAGTTTTTCAGAAAAAACTATGTATGCCTTCCTGACATCAGCCGCTGTTGCTTTATTTATTCCTTCAAACAGGTGGTTAGAAATAGTCTTGCTACCTTTTCCCATTAAGAAATTGGAATGCTTATATTTGTGAGTCTATGCTTCAACTAGTGCCACTTTTAGAGTAATCACACTTTCAATATCTATGCAAATAGGGATGCTCAATTTTAGTGGAACTGCACAAAAATTCCAACTGGTTCAACATTAGGAGCATGTTTTTTCCAAACCTTTATATCCAATTGGTGGCACTATGAGCTATTCATTATGAAGGTACATGGTTTGCTACTATCTTGCTACTCTTTTTGTACTGTCATTAGATAGTAATACTAGTGGTTTGCATGTGAATTTATTGGCAGGGTGGACCTACATTGGAGGTGCAGGACAGGATTCAATGATTGGATGCTCAATTTCGGTTGTATCGATTTCACCTCTTCCATCACTGCAAACATGGATATCCTTGGTATGATGAAGAATAGGCGCTATATTTCTGCTCTGAACTAGCAAATCAATTCAGTATGAAATTGTCCAGGGCAAAACATAACTGTATCAGATTGTCCAGTGCAGAACATGACAGATGCTAAGCGGAAGAGACATGTTTAAACCGAAAATACAAGGTGTGCTATATGTTTACTAGCTGCTTGATATTTGTGCAGACAGAGATGTCTTCCCGTTGCTATTTGGCAAACAAACAAAGTGTCCGCAATTTTGGTTGAACTGCACATGAGAATAGTATAGTCACTGCATGTAGTGCCATTTGAAAATATACTCAAAAAGATTGGATAGTCACTTCATGGATTGTAGAAAAGTAGTATTGTACTATTTATTGGCCAACACTAGGTGCTTCATTGCTTTGGTCTAATTTTACAATGGGCATCATTTTGCCTAAGTTAAAGTTTGTATTCCGAAAATAGTCTCGCGATGTGATCGAGAGAAGACCAAATTATATTGTAGTGGATGTTCCTCCATCATGTGTGGTTCATTCTCATGGTTCCAGCTGTTGGTGAAACCACTTATGCTTGCAAGAGGAATTGTAGAGTTCACAAACAAATTTGTCTTTCAGTCTGTACTGAATGTTGGCCAAGAGAAGCATCCATGTTAGTAGGAAGAACAAATGTTTTTTCTAGACCTTTGCTTTTGGAGCTACATATTTGTATACGATATGTGAATCATTGAGATGCATTACCATGTTGATCTTATGTATGGGAATCATACTAGTTAGTTTTAGTTGTGACGCAAGATTCGAAGTGGCTGGTCTTTGCTTTTGGAGCTACATATTTGTATATGATCTGTGAATCATTGAGATGCATTAATAGTTACTTATTTCTGTTCGCTCAATGTTTACAAGTTACTGATCGTTCACTAGCTAGCCTACAAATGCGCTCCTGGCAGTTTTATTTGCGATGCAAGATGTGAAGTGGCAGTTTTTTGAATAAAAATGCCTACCTCTGAAGAAACGAACAAGCTACACTACCGATCCTACACGGATAAAAATGCCTACCTCTAAAGAAACTGACAAGCTACACTATCAATCCTACACGGATAAATAGCGTATCACTCATGTACTACCTCCTTTCCGGTTTGCAGGGCTCAATTCAAGAAACGACCTACTCGATCCTACACGAATAAATAGCGGTTCACGTACGTACTAGTACCTCCTTTCCGGTTTGCAGGGCTTAATTCAAAGCTCTCACCAACCAAGGTACTCCCTCCGACCGGGTTTATTAGTCACATGAGCAAAGCAGCAAGACCAAGGCATGGAAATAATTAACGACATGCAGAAGTTTAAGCCTAATTAATTCCAGCAATTTAAGTGGCTGCATCCGTGCCCTCGGCTACGACTCGTTGCATGCTGCTTCGCGTACTGCCTGCGAGCGATTCTGAGTGCCTGCATGCAGTCGGCCGTAATTAAGGCAGCTAACTGATGCGAAAAAGATACGCTTTAATTGTTGCGGGCTTTTTAAATCCATGGAATCATTATTGACAAGGAGGGAGATGATTCGAGTGCACTCGTTTGACCGCCATGCCGGCATGCGATCCAGACGGGACAGGACGACACAGTCATAATTTCAGTTTCTCTGTTTTCCACGGCAAGCTGCCGCGCTAAGCCATTATGCATTGAATTCCGATGACCGTCGCGCTACCTTCCGCCTATAAGTACTGTTTACCGGCCTTGTCCAGTGCCACTGTGACCCAACTCACCATATCCTCATAAGCCCCCACCGGCCCGACATCGCTCGCCACGTCCGCCATGCCCCCGCCCGTCCGCGGTAGGCGACGCTAGAGGCGGTCATCGCCGGAACAAGTGTTCGGGTTTTCACCAGAAGGCAGACGGAGGGAGGAGGCATTCTATCTATCTTTATATGGCAATGCGGAGATCGAGGAGTTGTTGGAGCGTGACCGCATGGCGGAGGAGCAGGAGTTGTTGGAGCGCGACTGCCTGGCGGAGGAGCAGCGTATCGCCGATTTGCGCCGCCAGCGGGACATGGAGCAGCAGCGCACCGACGCTCTAAGTCGCGAGCAGAGCGCCCACAACTGGGCTGACTACGTGGAGGCCGGTGCCTAGCAAATAGCCCTGGAGGCTGTCGGGCATGCACGCGTTCGCGACGCCGATTTATTCTACCAGCTCGTCAAGTGGGTTTCCCACTTGGAAGCCGAAGCTTCGGTGGACCACGCCGGCATGGAAAGGGCCAACGCGCGCGAGCAACGCGCCCTATCGCACCTCTTGCAAGTCCGAGGCGAGGCGCACGATGCCGGTGCCAGCATTTAGCATGTACCATAGATGGCGGCCGGCATCGTCTAGTTAGC
Source organism: Triticum urartu (assembly GCF_003073215.2). Taxonomy (NCBI): domain Eukaryota; kingdom Viridiplantae; phylum Streptophyta; class Magnoliopsida; order Poales; family Poaceae; genus Triticum; species Triticum urartu. Next base: position 410,888,074 of record NC_053022.1, on the reverse strand, counting down.
TAAGAGTAAGTTAGTACGTGTAGGCTACTAGAGTATTAGTGGGAGCAGATAGTTAACTTGGCTATGATGGTTTTCAACATGGAAGTTCAGTACTCTATATGTGGATCAGACCTGTTACTTTGCTCTGAATGTTGAACTTTCCGTTTGAACGTATGGCATGGGCTGTTATTTTTTTAATGGGTTGTATTTGTCCTCCACGGGTTTAGAGGCTGACTTGTGGGCCTAGCAAGTTGACGCGTACATAATCAGGAGATGATTGTACGTGGAGAGGATGACAACAGGGAACCGCCAAGGTCATGGCAGTATGCAAGCAAGTGCCTCCTTATTTCAAGCCAATAAAAAATGGCTCCTCCTAGTGGATTTCTGACATATGGGTCCCATGCCATTGTCAACGTAGTCAATAAACGAGAGAATTGCACAACGAGCGGCTAACACCAGGGACCCAGCAGCTTGCCCAGTTATTTTTGTTTTGGGTTAATTTGATAAATGCCACTCCAAATCTGGTGTATCCGAGAAATGCCACTGCAATTTCCAAACTTTGAAAAATGCCATTTCATGCCAATTCTAGTGGCATTTTTCAAAGTCTGGAGTGGCGTTTTTCAAAGTTTACAAACTGCAGTGGTGTTTTTCAAAGTTTGCAAAAATTGCAGTGGCATTTTTCAAAGTTTGGAAATTGCATTGGCATTTTTATGAATCGCCATAATTGGAGTGGCATTTATCTAATTTGTTTTTGAGATGGAAGAAGGGTGTCAACTGGGCTGTGCGGGACACTCTAGCCTGTCTAGACAGCCTTTTCTTTTATGTTTACCACAGACCAGCCCAGTAGTTTTTTTCTTTCTCAAAATGGCTAGCCCATTTTTTTTATGATTTGTCAAGTAAGTCGCTTTATCAGGCCTGTTGGGCTGCAAATCTTTCAAGGCGAGGAGAGATTCATTCGGCTGGCCGAGAAAATGGCCTATCAGTAATGAGAAATGGGTTGTACATTTTTAAAACACATCAAACCGGCAATTAGTTTCAAATATCTTTTTTCCTTTTGAGATTTTAAATTGCATTGATTTTTATACGTGGACAATTTATTGGATTTTATATTGATATACATTTATTTTTAAAATCAGTCTGAATGTGACTCAAAATTTCGGGATTAAAAACAGTTCAGACCGCACCGACATATGCAAAATTTCATATAATTTTTTAACCGTGGCCACAATATGGGCTGTAATGCTAACAAAAAGAATATGGGCTCCAAAAAACCCGTAAGAATTAGCAAATGGGTTGTAAATTATTTGAAATAATGGCAGATGGGCTGTATGCTATTTTCCACAGATGGCATGTATATTGTTGGATGTCCATCCAACGGTCGTCGTGCTTCTTCAATCTCTGCTCTTCCTGCTCCAGCCACTAAAACAAGCGCCGGCGGGACTGCCTGCTCCCTCCTCCCCGCGGCCGGCTGTGCTGCCGTGCAGGCTTCGCCGCCCCACCATACTCCCATCGCTGGCCTAGCCATCCCTCTACTTACCCACACCTGCTGTTATTCTCTAGCAACGGCAGACGAACCAGTAAACCCTCGTACAATCGTACTCCCCTCCGCGTGGGAAACAAAAACAATTGCCGAGTCTTCCCTGCCTCCATATTGTTCCCTTCCTAGGCCTCGCCGTCGTCCACCGCCCTGGTGCTCTCGGCGTGGCGTGATCAACGACCGACATGCATCTGAAGTGGACTGTACGTGGAGAGGCTGACAGCTGGGTCCACGGCCACACGCAAGGAAATGCCTCCTTATTACGCGCAAAATAATGATTCCTCCACCTGACATCTGGGACCCACCGAAAGGGCCTCTGTATTTCATGAAAAAAACATTACCGCCACTGACAGCTCAGACCCACCAGCTATATCTTCGCATGCAAGGAAGTGCCTCCTTATTATGCACAAAAAAAAGAATACTCCCCCTGCTAGCTGGGACCCAGTATAGTGGGCCTACTAAGTTGACGGGGACGAATGGCTTTGTCAACTTAGTCAATATGCACGATTCTAGCTCGACCGACCGTATGATGTCCATCCAACGGCCGTAGTGCTTCTTAATCCTCTGGTCTTCTTGCTCTAGCCGCCCAAAGCAGCGCTAGTCGTGCCGCCTGCTCCTGCCTCCCGTGGCCGGCTGTGCTGCCACGGAGGCCTCACCGCCCCCATACTACTCCCACCACTGGCCAGGCCATCCCTCCACTCCACTCACCCACCCCCCTGTTATTCTGTGGCGACGGTAGCGCAGCCAAACCAGTGAACCCTCGTACTCCTCTCTGCATGGGCATCCACTACTGCGTCTTCCCCGGCTTCGTGTTGTCCCCTTCCTAGGCCTCGCCGTCATCCACCGCGGTGGTGCTCTCGGCGCAGCGTGGTCAATGTGGTCAATGACCGAATTCCATCGGAAGAATACTGTACGTGGAGAGGCTAACAGCCGGGTCCATGGCAGCCGCAAGGAAGTGCCTCCTTATTACGCGGAAAATAATTATTGCTCCACCTGACAATACGGACCCACCGGACGCCCACCAGTATTTCATGAAAAAAACGTTTCCCCCTGACTGCTGGGACCCACCCGATGGGCCACCGTATTTCACGAAAAAAAATGTTCCCCCTGCTGTCAGCTCGGACCCACCGGAAGTGCCTCCTTATTACGCACAAAAAAATGAATACCCCCTGCTAGTTGGGACCTACCTTGGTGGGAGGCTGACTTGTGGGCCTACTAAGTTGATGGGGACGGAGGGCTTTGTCAACTTAGTCAATATAAACGATTCTAGCTCCAGTGACCGTACGATGTCCATCCAACGGCCGTAGTGCTTCTTCAACCTCTGGTCTTCTTGCTCCAGCCGCCCAAAGCAGCGCCAGTTGTGCCGCATGCTCCTACCTCCCGTGGCCGGATGTGCTGCCGCGGAGGCCTCACCGCCCCCTACTATTCCTACCGTTGCCCAGGCCCTGCGGCGACGGCAACCTCACACAGTAGCCGAACTAGTGAACGCTCGTACTCCTCTCCACGCAGGCTTCCACTGCCGCGTGTTCCCCGGCTCCGCGTTGTCCCCTTCCTAGGCCTCGCCGTCGTCCACTGCCCTGGTGCTCTCGGCGCGGCCTGGTCAACGTGGTCAAGGAACGACTTCCATCAGACGTGGACTGTACGTGGAGAGGCTGACAGCTGGGTCCACAGCCGCAGTAAGGAAGTGCCTCCTTATTACGTGAAAAATAATGATTCCTCCACCTGACAGCTGGGACCCACCGGACATGCCACTGTATTTCGCGAGAAAAACGTTTCCCCCTGACTGCTGGGACCCACCACTACATCTTCACACGCAAGGAAGTGCGTCCAGAAAAAAAACCGATTCACCCCCCTGACTGCTGGGACCCACCAGCTACATCCTCGCACGCAAGGAAGTGCGTCCGGGCAAGAAAAAACGATTCACCCCCCTGACTGATGGGACCTACCAGCTACATCACCAGCTACATCTTCACACAAAAGGAAGTGCCTGACAGTCGGGACCCACCTAGTCGAAGCGTACGTAGCGTTGTCATTCTGGTCACGAATGTGTATGTACATATATACTGGTGGATGTAGAGGCGCGCACGTGTCGTAGTAGAGGCGCGCACGTAGCATGTACACGTACGTATAGCGGCCAGGGTGCAAGAAAGAAAATACGGCCACGTATGTGTACATACGGGCGGGGTCTCGAATGCCTACTCGCGCATACGTATGGCGAGGGCTCGTGAACATGGCTGGGTCGGAACGGAGAAACAGCGTCGTCGTCATGTTCATGGGGGGCAACGGAATGCGTTGTGTTCATGGGGAGGCAATGGAATGCGTCGTGTTCATTGGGAGGCAACAAAATGCGTCGTGTTCATCGGGAGGCAACGGAACGCGTGGGAGCCAACCGGCTGGGTCGGAACGGAATGCGTGGTCGTGTTCATTAGGAGGGCTTGGACGGAATAGGCGATGGAAACGAGGCCTGGCATACCGCACAACGGAGGAAACGGACATCCTACGTTCGAAACAGGGTCCTGTTGATCGGGAGTGGTCTGGCATACCGCAAAACGGAGGAAACGGACCTCCTACGGTCGAAACGGGGGTCCTGTTGATCGGGAGGGGTGTGGCGTACCGCAAAACGGACGAAACGGACTTGTGTTGGAGCGCTATGGTCAAAACGGGGGTCCTGTTCATCAAGAGGGGTGTGGCGTACAGCAAAACGGGACTCCACGGGCTACCGTCGACCTCCTCCTGCCTCCATGGGCTACTGTCAACCTACTCCAGCCTCCACGGGCTCTTGTTCATCCAGCCTCCACCGCGCGCTACTCCACCAGCTACTGTTCAACCACCCCTCCACGGGCACCCCTCCACCGTCTACTATTCATCTAGCCCTCCACACCACGGGGTCCTGTTCAACCACCCCTCCACGGGCACCACTCCATCGTCTACTGTTCATCCAGCCCTCCACCACACCACAGGGTTCTGTTCATCCAGAGGCAATGCCACCGCTCACTGTTCATCCAAACCCCCCAGCAATGCTCACTGTTCATCCCAGAGGCAGCATCGATCGACTTTAGTTAGCAGCAGTAGCGAAGGAATCGCTCGATCGGGTTCAGTTAACAGCCATCGATCGATCGCTCGGGTTCAGTGACGCGTAGCCTGCAGTGCAATCGCTCGGGTTCAGTTAGAGCCCAACGCCTCACTCGGGTTCAGTTAGAGCCAATGCCGCGCACACACGCGCGTACGTGTACGAGGGAAACATGCATCGCTCGGCCCCGACCTCCCACCGTAACCGGGAACTCCCCGAAATTTTCCTCCCCCTCGCTTCTACCACGGTTTTTTCCGTTATGGGCGGCCCAAAGAATGTCATGCAGCTGCGTCTCCGGCCCGCCCAGGACGAAAAGCCCATTTTTTGTCATGATTTTTTGTCATAGAAGTAGGAGCCCACCACATCTATGATGATACCGGGTTTTGTCACAATTATCATTATAGAAGTGCCATATGTATGACAGAAAAAAATTCGTTCTGCCCAATATGTCATGGATGTGTCTTTTTTTGTAGTGGAGAGACCCTCCAGAAGTACATCCAGCTCTTCAACAACACCCGCCCCAAGATCCCCAAGGTCACGGACGAGGCCATCATCTCCGCGTTCTCCGACGGCGTCCGTGCCGTCAAGATGAAGGAAGAGCTCGCCATCCACGAGGAGCTCTGCACATCTTAGGAGTTGTTCAACCTGGCGACCAAGTGTTCAAGAGCTGAGGAGGGGCGCCTCTCTCTCCTTGAGCTGCCATCCATGGGCACGGAGGAGAAGAAGGCCAAGGCCAAGGACATGAAGCGCAAGGAGGCAGCTGTGCTCGCAGCGGAGCCCGACATCAAGCAGGGCAGAGATCAGCCCGAGTCATCCAAGAACGGCCGACCGTTCTACGCCTTCCACAACCTAAACACCCACAACACCAGCGACTGTCAAGAGCTCAGAGCCATACGAGAAGGACACTATGGTCGACGCCCCGAGCGCAACGACCGGGGCTATGGCCGCGGAGGAGGACGTAGAGGCGGACACTGGGACGACCGTGGCCCGCGCCAGGGGTGGCGCGACCAGCCTCGTGAGGACCGCTGACAGGAGCAGCCTCGCGAGGGCGCCTGGAGGGACCCGCCGCGTGAAGATCACCCCTAGAGAAACGCCGGTCTTCCCCTGCTGCCGCCACCAAGAAGGAACGACGACCACCACCAGGACGAGGGGGCTGGGGGCTTCCAAGAGCCGTGTGTGATCGCCTGCATCTTGGGCGGCGCCCAGGGCCCAGCCTCTCAGCTCACCTTCAAACAGTTCGCTCGCGAGGTGAACGTGGTGCTCCCCAAACTCGAGGCCACACACCCGCTCAGGTGGTCCCAATGCGCCATCACTTTCAACTCGGTGGATCAGCTCAAGTGCGCAGCTACCGCTGGCGCCCTCCCTATGTTGTGTTCCCTAGTCATCAGCAATGTGCAGGTCACCAAGACCCTCATCGACGGCGGCACAGGGCTCAACGTCCTGTCCGTCGACACGTTCGACAACCTCCAAGTGCCTTATGAACAGCTCCAGCCCACCAAGCCTTTCACAGGAGTGACCGACGGCTCCACCACACCGATAGGGCAGGTCCGCCTGCCCGTAACCTTCGGGGAGCGCAAGAACTACCGCACCGAGCTCATCGACTTTGATGTCGCGCACATCCGCCTGCCGTACAATGCCATCCTTGGGTATCCAGCCCTGGCCAAGTTCATGGCAGTCACTCATCACGGCTACAACATTCTCAAGATGCCAGGAAGCGGAGGAATCATCACGGTCCCGTGTGAAGAGAGGGATGCGGTGTGCTCTGTTGAGCGCGCCTTTCAAGACGCAACAATCGACGACCCCGACAACAGAAATGAAGGCCCTCTAGAGGCCATCCCCAAGAAGAAGCAGTCGCGCCGTGCAGGACCTCAGGAGGATGGCATCGTGGCAGGAGCCTCGACAGGACCAGCGCCCGCTCCAGGGGCGCCTCCCTCCACCGCAAAGGAAGGCGCGCCCGACACCCTCCTCAGGCAGGGCTCGGGGGCTTTCTTCAGGAGGGCCTCAGACCTTGCCAACCTCACAAGGGAGGCGCTTGGGCACCACTTGGAGGCGTGCTTCGCGGCACGTGACCCTCAGGAGAGCACAGGGCAAAGAGTGCCCACCACTCAGGTGTTCATCACCAAGACCACCCAGGAACTACAAGAAGCAAGAGCCATGCGCGGCGACAGCCGCCCATGAGGCGCAGCTCCGCATCCTGGCGAGGATGTTGGGCTGCGTGTCTGCATCAACGTCCCAGGGCTCAACAGGGCCACATCTCCGGAGCGTTTCTGGCCTTCGCGTGTGGGCCGCTGCGAGGGCCCGCCGCACAGCTACGTTCGTATGCTCTTTGGCTAGCCGAGTGTGGCGTCGGCCTATTAGCGCAACATGCGACGTGTCCTGGTGGCTCATGAAGCCAGGTACCACGCCATTCTGGAGGAGATGGAGACGGTCTTCAGGGAACCTCCTGAGACCCCAGAGCCTCCCGAGGCTCAGGGTTCTGGCGGCTCATGAGGGATCATTTCTTCAACGCACGCCTTCGGCTGCACCAACTCTACTTCGTCTACAGAACCAGGTGACATCTTCCAAGCTCGTTTAGCTGGGAGCGCCCCTCGGGCTGCATTATTCCCAGGCCGCGTGGGTCCGTCCCTGCAGCATGTATCCCTTTTGCTTATGTCTTTAGCTTACCTTGTTGGGGGTGCCCCTTGGGCTGCATCATCCCCAAGCCGCTCGGGCCAGACCCGGTGGCATGTATCTTCCTTCATTTATCCGAATTGATCTGCTCTCCATGCTTAACCTGCCTACGGTTATCACCTGCTCGATCATCGCCTCCCTCGGGGCCTCCTCACAGGCACGGCGTTGGTGCATGGGTCCATCCCTGCCACGTCGACAAACCTGAGCGGTCGAGCTCTAGCTCGCGGCATGCCCCGCGCACGTCACCTCACCAGGCCCTCAGTGCCTTCACTTCATCCGGACCAACCAGCGACAGGCTAACAGCTGTAATGGCAAACCGTGTTTCTTCCTGTGCCTGTTCATAGGGATCCCGTGGGAAGGATGGTAGGCGGCACCGCGAGTCTCCTTTTCTCTCGTGCAATTCGCTTGCACGTTAAAAGGGGGGCTCCTGAGCATCGCCACTCAGGAGCTCTTACTGTCTCTCCAGCCCTCACCCCTTGGCCTTGACCACGGCATCGTGACCTAGCATACCAGCGGCGGCTGAGCTCGATCAAGGGCTGGGACCTGAGGACGTAGAGCACTAAGGAGAGCATGAGGGGAGGGAAACTCGTATGGGCCGGCCTAGCTATGCTGCACGAATAGGCGCGCAGCCCAAGGGCAGCGTCAGGAGTCACCACGAGATCAACAAGATAAGTCCCGCACTCGGATCTGCTAAATGTTTGGGCCTAATGGTCACTCACGCCTTGTTGCAACCCCGTTGCGGCCACGTTAACTCCCTTTCTCACCTTACCTTGGCTGCTTGAGTGCTAAGGGGGGCCTCCTGAGCATCGTGCCTCAGGGGCTCGTACTGGACCTCGGGCCGCACACTTCCTGGCCTTGACCACGGCACGCGACCTGGCATACCAGTGACGGCTGTAGTCTGCCTAGGGACCGGGACCTGTCAGCGTAGAGCAACAAGCTATTGCGAGGAAAGAAAGGGGGCCGAGCCTTAACGGGACATGCGTTCACCGAATTCTCATAACAGGGAAGATAAGCACAAAAGACATTACGGACCCTTACATGCCCCCATGGGGTAATTCATGGTTCTTCATAGGAAACAAAAGCTCATACTATGGGGAATCCTATCTACATCCTTCCGTGGTGGACACCATCATCAACAGTGGGCCACGGGAGGCCGGCGCCAACCCTATCCAGATCAGCGGCGGCGACGGCCGGACGTCGCGGCTCTGCTCCGAGCGCGGTGAGAGCTCGGGGGCACATAGCTGTCGTCGCTCGTCTCCGGAGTCTCGTAGAGCTCATGAGAGCTGCTGGACTCCCAAGGGCTGCTGCTGCTGGAGTGGTCACGAGCGGAGCGCGCATCAGCCTCGCGCTCCTCTTTGGAGCAGCACTCCAGGCGGCGATCCTCAACATCGAAGACGTTGAAGAAGAGCATGGAGACGTTGTCGTACTCGAAGTGGATCGTGAGGGCGCCCCTCGCACAGCAGACCCGCGCGATCTCGCCCCAGCCGCGAGTCATGAAGATCTTGCCGGTGGGGACCGCTTCGATCTCCGCACCGGTCGCCGGAGCGCTGCAGTCGGCGTGCTGCAGCCAGAGCTCGAGAGGCCCCCTCGGCGGCATCACGTCGGAGAAGAACTGTGGGAAGCGGATCCAGGAGCTTGGAGGCATCGGCGCCCACAGCACCAACTCACATGAGGAGTCCGCGGCGTGAACCCCAGGGGCGACGGCACGCGTCGCCGTGGCACGGCGACCCCGGATGCGGCGCGGGCTGCACTGCTCGTCAGTTTGTCCTCCCAAGCCCTTGTCTCGGGTGTACAAGGGCAGCGGGTAGCCCGGAGGAGGCCGCTCGCACCAAGGCCTCAACACCACCTGCATCGTCGCTTCATCACGGCGATGGATCGACCTTTTCTTCGGCAGAAGAGGCCCCAGATCATCACAGGGAGCCTTTCCTTTCTCTTCAGCAGAAAACTTTCTAATGGGCGCCATTGTTGTCAGCAGTGGAGCAAGGACGAAGAAGCAAGCAAGCAAGGAAGAGATGGGCAATGGGGGCTCTGCCCCCTCCCCATTTATAGCAAGAGAAGGCCAACTGGCATCTCCCACGATCACAGGTAATGATGGTTTTACTTGCATGTCGCAGGGACTAGTCAAGTCGTGCAGTTGCCGAGGCAGCATGGGGAAGCGGAGACACCCACGTCCAATCAACCACCATGTGTCAATCGAGGCCCTAGGCTTTTGGGGCCCGCGGCGCTCCGTGCTTGGCCCTTGGTTTCGCCGCGAAGCCAAGCCCGACTGCACCTTGGGCCCGGGGTCTACTGTTGGCGTTCTGGGACGGGGGTCCCCAGACTTGCCTGCCTGCGTCCCACGGCGTGGCTAAGCCAGCAGGCCGTACGGCCCATCTTCACCAACAAAGCATCCAAGACCCTCGCGAGGGTCCAAGACTCGCGAGGCGGACGACGCAAGACCTCCTCTGGAGTAGCCTAGCCAGGCAGGCTCACGAGAAGCGGAGATATCAAGGCGGGGCAAACCTCATGAGGTCCTCGTGACGTGAGCCATGACGCACGACACCAGGCGGGTGCCAACGCGCGCAGCGTCCTTGTTTCCTCTTTGGTGCTAAGGAGGCCAGCGCAGGCAAAGAGTACCGAGGCATCGGGAAAAGGTTGCTATATTGGTGCAACGAGACCAAGACCAGGAGGACGGAAAGACGTAGGGCATCGTGGAGCCCAAGACGGCGTCACCACCAGAGCCTTTCACACGCGAAGACCACTTTTGTCAGGATAGCTTGTACTAGCTGTCCCCCTTCAAATTTGCCCGCCGTTGTTGGCTCCCTTCCCGCTCGATATCTGAGAAGAGGACCAGGGCCTATATAAGTAGATCTAGCCACCACAGTAGGTGGGCAACGACAACAGGGCCTCAGGCATCTCATCTTAGCTTGATCCAACCTGATAGAGAGCCTACTCACAAGAACACCTCAACCTCAGGAGGCTGTTATTCCCTTTTACTGTTCATCATCATCCCTAGAGGCAATCCACCACCACCACACTGGAGTAGGGTATTACACCACAACGGTGGCCCGAACCAGTATAAACCTCTTGTCTTTCTGTGTTGCGGGTTCGTCGAGTTCGTCCGCGAGATCTTAGCGAGCTAGGGCGTAGATTGGTGGGAAGGAAAGACTCCGCGCGCACCCCAGTGTTCGAACCTTAAAGGTTTGTCGGAACCCCACATCCGACACGTGCATTGCACGGGACATCAACATCTTGTGGGAGAAAAGGATGAATGAGGGAAGGCCTTATCTGCAAATGTGGAGAGGTGTGCGGGTAAATTGCCATAGTTTCGTTCCTATCCGTCAGATATAAATCGGACGGCCTATATTGCAGGATGGCAGGCCCACCATCATCACCAACTCTGTTTTTCTCCCTACTCTTATAAAAAGTGTAGTCGGTGATGATCGTGTGCCTGTCATCCTGCAATATAGGCCGTCTGATCTATATCTGACAGATAGGAAGGAAACTATGGCAATTTTGCAAAAAGGTACCCACACCCCTCTCCACACTTGCAAATAAGGCCTTCCCTTGTTCATCCTTTTCTCCCCCAAGATAAACTACTCATACAAATGCATCTTCATGTTCCGTGCAACGCATGGGAATCTTGCTAGTTCTTGCAAAAAGCCCATGTGTGTGAGAGAGAGGGAGAGAGGAGGAGGACGGAGTGCATGTGTGAGAAAGACACAAAGAGTGTGTGTGCGAGAGGTATTAGCTTAAAATGAGGCGATAGTGTGTGTGTGCACGATCGAGAGGGCGTGTCTCAAGAAGGGAAGAAAAATCTACATAGATACAAGGAGCGGGAGAGAGACATGTATGCGATAGTGGAAGCACGAGTGTGCAGGTGTATAAACCTATCTAGAGGCTAGTCGATAAATGTTTGTGAGAGAAATACGAGTCGGGGTGCAAAAGCGGGAGTTTTGTGTGTGAGAGAGAGACGGTAGTCGGGAAGGGGAGTGTAAGCAGGAGTTGTGTGTGTGTGAGAGAGAGGGGGGGAGTTTGTCTGATCGATAAACAAATGAATAATGTCAATCTGGGATGGAGACGAAAAGGAGACCGCAACAAATGTTGTGTCTACAGGAGAGAGAGAGAGAGAGAAAGAAAGAGTAATTTTAGTGGTATGATTCATATCTAGAGACATATAGGGTGTGTGAGAGAATCCCATAGAGAGAAAGAAAGTGAAAGACGAGTGGAGACTGTGTGTGTGGCGGTGAGAAAGAAAGCTTAGGTACCTAGTGATACGATAGAACAGTGGAGACGTGAGAGATAATGAAAACCGTGTAATGTATAATGATAGGGATAGTGTGACACTTCTCAAGGGAGACGTCGAGAGACCATGTTTGCGAGGATAGGAGAAACATGAAGTGAGCGTGCGGGTGAGCTGGAGAAAAGAGAGTGATAGCTACATGAAGGAGCATGCAAGCGAGAGAGATGGGCGTGAAAGGAGCGAACATAAAAGGGATTCAAATATTTCAATTAAGGATGATGATACATGTAATCCATACTCGAACCAAAATTGATCTATCAAACATGCATACTCATATGAATTCACGCGCATCTATGTTATTTAATATGTAGATATTACTGATCCATACATTTTAGTAGAACATAATTTGATTTATTTTTTTGAATTCAATCTTATGATTTTGAGATCATTGTATTTATAAATCATATTATACAAATAAAGGAGCAGAGTTATTTGTTGCGCTTTTGAAAGTATATATAAAAAATGATGAATATAGAATTTTATTCCAATCGAAAATGGATCCCGCCCCAAAAAAATAGAATACAAACGGGATTCGAATTGAGTTGGCACGGTAAACGTGCACTCTGAAAAATGTGAACGAAGCGGGGAAAGTCATAGTAACCGCCCGAAACCAAAATCTACGAGATGGAAATTACTAGTGCCTATCCCTGCCACGCAAAGCCTATCTGCTCGATTTCTGTAGGTTTCGATAGGGGTAGGTTTGTAATTTCACTCAAACGTGACATAACCGCCTCTCACCCGGATTCATACACGGTGGGCACCAAAACACAGTGTGCCCTCGGCCAAAATCGACTCCCTCCCCGATTCATACACGGTGGGCGCCAAAAACAAACTCTCGTCGGCAAATATTCAGTGTATGCGAGATTACCATCCTATTCCCAACCGACTAATATTGCTGTGATGTAGGAAATTTTAAATAGGGGCTAAGTTTGTAAATTTCCTCGCATTTGAGACAAGCGCACCTTGAAGACATGGTCCCCCCTTCCTCCACACCTCCATTTCCCCATTTGAACTCCATGGGTGCCAAAACACCCTCTCCACCCCAGCCTCCTCCGTCCGCCACCCCATCCACCGCCGTCCTCCTCCACCATGCCGGAGCTGATACCCTGACGCCACCGTCCATTACAAGAGATCGACCTCTCTCATCCACGGCTTCAGACCGGGATCCTTGCATCCCATCCTCTCGCTTCATCCTCGCCGTCGTCCACCTTGCCGGCACCACTCCTACGACCGTCTCGTCCACCGCGCCCGCCGCCACCGTCTACCCTCCTAGATCTGCTTCCACGCCACCGACAGCCACGCTACCATAGCACCATCAACTTCTCAACAGATGCATACATGGTGCCGCACCAGAGGCGGTACTCTTTCGTATCTGCTCAACTTATTTATCGCAGTAAGAAAATAGATCGCCATTGCTTTACTCTGATTTGTTGTCCATCACTTACTTGCTAGTTGAAAGCAAACATTGGTTGCGAGGTTGCCTTTGTCTAGTTTGCACCTTCAGATCTGCCATGGCACGCTCAACACGATACTCCCAATGCTTATGATTTTCCCCTTTTATATTCCACACTAGTTAAATCGCAGTAGACTAAATTTCAAAATTGGGTCAGTCGATTTTTCAGAGCTCGCCGGAGTTTGCCGGTGCGAACGAAGGGGCACGGGTGGGAATTTGGTTGTGGGTGTGTGTGTGTGGGGGGGGGGTGGGGGGCCTCGCAAAACGAAGAAAACTCGACGCGGGTGGGGGCGGGGGTGGGGGTGGGGGTGGCGAAGGAACACAAGCGGCGGGGGCCGGTGGTTCGGCCAGCGGCCCGTGCGGTGTTCTGTATGGGAAGAATTAGAGACGAGGAAGAAGAAGGGTTAGGAGAAGTAGGATCTTCATCCAACCGCCTGAAATGGTCGACTGACCCAAATGACGAAAGTCACGCGACTTGTATGCAGACATGCCTTTATATTCAGTACCATCATCGTACCTGCTTAGCACTGCTCCTGAATCCATCAAGCTAAACAATGTGTCACTCATAATTCCAAACTTGCTACTCAAGTACGAATCTGATATGGTGCTGATATTATTAAAACAGATAACATTTAATTGGTCAGCTAATGTTCCTACTTTACTTTCAAAAAAGCATGTGCACCACATATAGAGAGACAATAGGGAGTTGCTTTCTTAATGCACTCTGGTTCATCATGTGTGGGCACTGCGCAACGAACATTTGATTATCCAAAATCTGCTTGCTCTTCTTTAGCATGTTCCTCTTCCGTTCTTATTTAATAAGTACTCTATCCGTTCCTAAATACAAGTCTTTGTATAGATTCCACCATGGGCTACAGATGAAGCAAAATGAATGAATCTACACTCTAAAATGTATGTGGATACATCTGTATGTGATCCATAGTGGAAATCTCTACCAAGACTTATATTTTGGAACGGAGGGAGTATGATAGTAGTACAATATGTTCCTTGTAGTGAAGATGAGCAGGGACATTTGCAGTGTAGAGGTCTATACTATCGGTTGGTATGGACACTTTGAACTCTTCGGGCCTCTTTGATTCATAGTATTTTGTAAACATGGGAATAGGATTTGTAGTGTCCTGCCCACTTGAATCCTATAAGAATAGCAAGGAAATGCGGGGAGCTGTGTCTCCTTTGAGGGTTACACTGATATTAACAGTACCGCACCTTTAGTTGAAGAGAGCTGGTATCCGAAGCCTTTCTAGCCATACCGGCAATACTAGCACATATATTCCAGCAAGTTCCACTTTGCTAATTTTACTCTGATAATTACGGTTTTCCCGTTATATCTACACTGTGATCTGTGTAGCTTCTTTGTGTCGTACTAGCAGCAGTCCACTCTTGAAGCTAAACACCGCAATGACTTACAAAATTGGCACCAAGGCATTGAGTGCCATTCTGGATGCAATGAAACTCATATGCTCCCCACCGGTTGATTCTTGTTCAGAATATGATACTAATGACTATTCTAACCTTGAGGAGTCAAAGGCAGATGGCCTGTCCTGTTCACCCATCAAGGTGCCTGTTCTAATGTGGCAAGGTTTTATTGATTTCGCGTATCTTGCATATGTTGTCTTGCATTTCTTCTACTTTGTTGCACCGCCATCTGCTTAGTTTACTCATCATATATGTTGAGATGCCATGCCCATCCATTATCAATACATTTTCCATCTGTCATCATACCATGTTTTTCTACTCAAATGCTGTTCTTATGCATCAAACATCAAAAAGGAAGAGGGTGATTGCCGAACCTGAAGGAGCACCAGCAGAGTCCTTGAAAAACGTGGTTGTGTCGGAGAAATCAGACAACACCCCACTTATATTGGATGTACATCCAGTGACACAAAACGTAGGACCAACTCCAGTAGACTGTACCCATATTTCACTGGCCACACCACTAGTCGCACCACACAGGACCTGCACTCCAGCAAAAGGTATGCTGATTTCAGTTTCCATAGCACCAGCCGTACCACAGAAAAATCCCACTCCAGCAAAAAGTATAGCAAGTCCACCGGCCGAAGACCTATCCCAACTACAGAGATGGCCAATTCCTGCATATTGGAACCCCATTCCAGTTATTCCCAGTTTAAAAGACAGTGCTTTCAATGTTGTTAGGGACTACGTGCATATATTCCCATCATGGGAAGATTATAGTGAAGAAAAACACTATTTTCACATCTTCCTGTCCCACTTACGTGTAAGTGCTATTATTCATGGTGATTATTTTCCTGTTTTCTGCTGATTGAACACATCAATGATTTACATTACATTGTTGTAAGTAGGCGAGGGTCAATCTGGATAGTCATGACGAGCAAAGATAAACTACTCATACAAATGCATCTTCATGTTCCGTGCAACGCATGGGAATCTTGCTAGTTCTTGCAGAAAGCCCATGTGTGTGAGAGAGAGGGAGAGAGGAGGAGGACGGAGTGCATGTGCACGATCGAGAGGGCGTGTCTCAAGAAGGGAAGAAAAATCTACATAGATATAAGGAGCGGGAGAGAGACATGTATGCGATAGTGGAAGCACGAGTGTATGCGAGATTACTGTCCTATCCCCAACCGACTAATATTATTGTGATGTAGAAAATTTGAAACGGGGGCTAAGTTTGTAAATTTCCTCACATTTCAGACAAGCGTGCCCTGAAGACAAGGTTCCCCCCTTCCTCTCCACCTCCATTTCCCCATTCGTACTCCGTGGGCGCCAAAACACCCTCTCCTCCCCAGCCTCCTTCGTCCGCCACCCCATCCACCACCGTCCGCCTCCACCATGCCGGAGCTGATACCCCGACGCCGCCGTCCATTACAAGAGATCGACCTCTCTCATCCACGGCTTTGGACCGGGATCCTTGCATCCCGTCCCCTCGCTTCATCCCCGCCTTCGTCCACCTTGTCGGCGCCGCTCCCACGACCATCTCGTCCACCGCGCCCTGCGGCCACCGTCTACCCTCCTAGATCTGCTTCCATGCCACCGACAGCCATCGCTACCGCAGCACCGTCAAATTCCCAGCAGGTGCATACACAGCGCCGCACCAGAGGCGGTACTCTTTCATATCTGCTGAACTTATTTATCGCAGCAAGAAAATAGATCACCATTACTTTACTCTGATTTCTTGTCCATCACTTACTTGCTAGTTGAAAGCAAACATTGGTTGCGAAGTTGCCTTTGTCCGGTTTGCACCTTCAGATCCGCCATGGCATGCTCAACACTATACTCCCAATGCTTATGGTTTTCCACTTTTATATTCCACACTAGTTAAATCATAGTTGACTAAATTTCAAAATTGGGTCAATCAATTTTTCAGAGCTCCCGGAGTTCGCCAGTGTGAACGAAGGGGCTCGGGTGGGGACTTTGGTTGTGGGGGCCGGTGGTGGGGCCTCGCCGAACAAAGAAAACTCGACGCGGGTGGGAACAGGGGTGGGGGTGGCAGAGGCCATAGGCGGTGGGGGCCGGTGGTCCGGCCGGAGGCCCGTGCGGTGTTCTGTATGGGAAGAATCAGAGACGAGGAAGAAGAAGGGTTAGGAGACGTAGGATCTTCATCCAACCGCCTGAAATGGTCGACTGGCCCAAATGACAAAAGTCACGCGACTTGCATGCAGACATGCCTTTATATTCAGTACCATCATCGTACCTGCTTAGCACTGCTCCTAAATCCATCAAGCTAAACAACGTGCCACTCATAATTCCAAACTTGTTGCTCAAGTACGAATCTGATATGATGCTGATATTACTAAAATAGATAACATTTAATTGGTCAGCTAATGTTCCTACTTTACTTTTGAAAAAGCACGTGCACCACATATAGAGAGACAACACAGAGTTTCTTTCTTAATGCGCTCTGGTTCATCATGTGTGGGCACTGCGCAATGAACATTCTATTATCCAAAATCTGCTTACTCTTCTTTAGCATGTTCCTCTTCCATTCTTCTTTAATAAGTACTCTCTCCTTTCCTACATATAAGTCTTTGTGTAGATTCCACCATGGACTACATATGGAGCAAAATGAGTGAATCTACACTCTAAAATGTATCTGGATACATCTGTATGTGATCCATAGTGGAAATCTCTACCAAGACTTATATTTTGGAACGGAGGGAGTATGATAGTAGTATAGTATGTTCCTTGTAGTGAAGATGAGCAGGGACATTTGCAGTGTAGAGGTCTATACGGTCAGTTGGTATGGACACTTTGAACTCTTCGGGCCTCTTTGATTCGTAGGATTTTGTAAACATGGGAATAGGATTTGTAGTGGCCTTCCCACTTGAATCCTATAAGAATAGTAAGGAAATGTGGGGAGCTATGTCACCTTTGAGAGTTACACTGATATTAACAGTACCGCACCTTCAGTTGAAGAGAGCTGGTATCCCAAGCCTTTCTAGCCGTACCGGCAATACTAGCACATATATTCCAGCAAGTTCCACTTTGCTGATTTTAGTCTAATGCTTACGGTTTTCCCATTATATCTACACTATGATCTATGTAGCGGCTTTGTGTCGCACTAGCAGCAGTCCACTCTTGAAGCTAAACACCGCAATGACTTACAAAATTGGCACCAAGGCATTGAGTGCCATTCGGGATGCAATGAAACTCATACGCTCCCCACCTGTTGATTCTTGTTCAGAATATGATCCTAATGACTAATCTAACCTCGAGGAGTCAAAGGCAGATGGCCTGTCCTGTTCACCCATCAAGGTGCCTGTTCTAATTTGGCAAGGTTTTATTGATTTCGCGTGTCTTGCATATGTTTTCTTGCGTTTCTTCTACTTTGTTGCACCGCCATCTGCTTAGTTTACTCATCATATATGTTGAGATGCCATGCCCATCCATTATCAATACATTTTCCATCTATCATCATACCATGTTTTTCCACTCAAATATTTTTCTTATGCATCAGACATCAAAAAGGAAGAGGGTGATTGCCGAACCTGAAGGAGCACCAGCAAAGTCCTTGAAAAACGTGGTTGTGCCGGAGAAATCAGACAGCACCCCACTTATATTGGATATACAACCAGTGACACAAAACGTAGGACCAACTCCAGCAGACTGTACCCATACTTCACTGGCCACACCACTAGCCGCACCACACAGGACCTACACTCCAGCAAAAGGTATGCCGAATTCAGTTGCCATAGCACTAGCCGTACCACAGAAAAATCCCACTCCACCAAAAAGTACAGCAAGTCCACCAGCCGAAGACCTATCCCAACTGCAGAGACGGCCAATTCCTGCAGATTGGAACCCCATTCCAGTTAAGTTTAAAAGACAAAGCTTTTAATGTTGTTAGGGACTACGTGCATATATTCCCATCATGGGAAGATTATAGTGAAGACAAACACCATTTTCACATCTTCATGTCCCACTTACGTGTAAGTGCTATTATTCATGGTGATTATTTTCCTGTTTTCTGCTGATTGAACACATTAATGATTTACATTACATTGTTGTAAGTAGGCGAGGGTCAATCTGGATAGTCATGAAGAGCAAAGCTTGCTTGTGCTTTTCAAGGAAGCATTGCAGCAGTATTGGTGTTACCTGAGGAAATCACACTTTGATGGCAAGTCTATAAACGAATTTCTGGTGAAGTCTCATGTGCTAAATTTAGAAGACATTGAATGGAAAAACCTTGTTATGCACTGGTCTCGTTCCGAGGATGAGGTACTGTCTATGATATCGCATGACAATTTGAAATTCTACTTTTCCGCATGTGCCTTACGAATCTTTTTTGCAGGAAATCTGCTCGAAAAAGAATTCCGGTTTGAAACGAACGACAGGATATCGCAAATATGCTGCCCGCTGCTTTGCTCTTGTTTGTACCGGTTGTCCTGTATCACTGTACTTGCATACATACCTGGTTCATTATGTGAAAACAGTATGCATGATAGCTTGCTTATCAATTGTTCGCTCCAAATAATCTGATCTATATGAATGGTGACATTAGTGTAGAATATATCCAATGCCAATGAAATTTTTTAGCTCTGCATTGTTCTTGTAAGTACCTGTTGTCCTTTATCAGTGTACTTATATTGACAGGTACTTGTTCATGTGCCTTCACTCTGCAGCTTATTTTCCTTTGCCCTCCATTTTCTACACATAAGATCTATATTTACTCTTACCATAAGGTTGGATAACACAGATGGTATTGAAGAAGTTTAGCTCTGCATTGCTCTTGGTTGTACCTTTCGCATGTATCGTTGTACTTACATTTATAGCTACTTGGTTATGTAGCATCACTCTTCATCTTATCTCAAATATTCTCCATTTTTTCTTATATTTTCACATCTATATTTACTCTTAACAAAATGTAGAATAAAGGCAATGCTTATGAAGAAGATTCTGTGCTAAACTTCTTGAATTGCCCCACCCATCAACATGGACAAGGGCTTTATAGAGCCTGCCTTCACCAATAATGTAAGTTTGTCCTTCTCAAGCCTTCAAACTTTGTTGTGTATATTTGGTTAGGCATGACTGCAACAGCTGTTTATTTTTGGTGTTTGCATTAAATTGCATGTTTAAAGGTTATTATGTAGTTCATAAACAAAAGTTTGTCCTTCTCAATTTAAGTTTTCAGTTGTACAACCAAGTTCCTTCTTCATAACATGTAAATTAAACTATACAGAGCAAGTGATGTTATTTTGCACTGCATGTATGCTTCTGTTCTTGATCCATAATCCAGTGGTGTGGTGAACCTACCCACTACAGCACAATGTCATATTCTGCAATGTCTTAACTACGAACAATGTCATATTATTCTACTATTATTTAAATTGTCTCTTTATTTGCCAATCTAAAATGGGACAAATTGACAGCACACTAACCATTGATACTTATGAGTTCTTGATCTGTAATCGAGTGGTGTCGTGAAGCTGCCAACTCCTTCACAATGTCATTTCCTGCCATGTCTTGACCTGAACAATACCATATTGTGTTAATGCAATTTTAAATTGTGTCACTTTATTGGTCAGTAAGAAATGTGACGAATTGTCAGCACTGATACTTCTATGTGCAAAACCTATCATCTGTCTGCTTTTTATCTTTCAGAGTGAGGAGGATATAAGTGTTAAACAAGTGCAGTCTCATTAGCTTGCTCAGCTGCTTGCGCTGCAGCTCCCCAGCAGGGCTAACCTTTCTTGAACTCTATTGAAGTGTTGTCGGTTTTATATATTATTTTGTCAACGTGTTTAGTTGCAGTGGTGGCGATCTTTGATGCCCCGTGTATGTAATCAGTTGTCTGCTTGTGCTTTATTATCATAGTGGTGAACTTTGATGCCCATTGGATGTAATATGCCGTAATTTCTTTATTGTATAGTCTAGGTTTTTTCTTATTCACGATGTTGCAATTATTTTACTGTATATATATATATATCCTATCTTTGCAGTAAACCGGCCAAACCGTAAAATTATGGTATATAATTGGGCCGCCATGCAATCATGATGTATGATCCGCATCATGGGCCCCGTCATCTTGGTCCGTTAGAAGGCCTAAATGTAAACTGGCCCACTAGTAGATTCGGGCCTTTCATAGGCCGAGTAAACTGCCGGCCCTCTTTTCGCAAGAAAACTCAATGGGCTTTCAGGAGGCTGAGCAGTAGGTTGGACCTGAAACGTGTCGAACAGCTCACGGGGCCGGCAGTAGGCCGAAATGGCCCCCGGCCCATGATTGTGCTAATCAAATCACGAGCTTTTAATAGGCCAAAATTGTCTCGGTCCTTATTTGGCCCAATCAGATTATCGGCTACGAGCAGGCCGGATGCAAAACGGGGCCGTAGTTAGGCCCAACTATATGACGGGCTTTTAACAGGCCGAAATTAATATACGGCCGAAATGTTAAATGTGCCCTTAATAGGCCGAAAATAATATCAGGCCAAATTACTAAATGGGCCTTTAGCAAGTGGGCCCAAAAACATAGCATGCAGTTGACGGGCCGAATCTGATATGGGCCATAATTTAGCCCAAAGCCTCTTAAAGGGCCAGACCTGATCTGGGCCATAATTTGGCCCAAAACATGGTAGGCTTCTAATGGGTCGGATCTCATATGGGCCATTGTAGGCCGGAACATGGCGGGCCATTAATGGACTGGATCAAATATGGGACGACATTTGGCCCAAAACATGGCAGCCAGTTAATGGGTCGGCCTACTAGGGTCCTCAAAATCTTGTGGGCCTATAGTTGGGCCGGCCCATTAATGTCGGTGAAATCTCGTGGGCCTTTAGCTGGGCCAGCCCATTATGGTCCACAAAAATCTTGTGGGCCTTCACCTGGGACGGCCCATTATGGCCCGCAAAAATCTTGTGGGCCTTTACCTGGGACAGCCATTATGGCCCGCAAAATCTTGTGGGCCTTTAGCTGGGCTGGCCCATTATGGTCCGCAAAATCTCATGGGCCTTTAGCTGGGCCGACCCATTATGCTCCGCAAAATCTTGTGGGCCTTTAGTTGGGACAGCTCATTTAAACTTTATGGGCCACTTTTGGGTCGGTCCACGTGTCAACATATCATACGTGCATCTCGCCCATTGGATGAGTGACACCTGTGCCAACTCGGAGCTGACACATGTTTCCGTCAGCCAATCAGAATATTACACGTGGAAAATCCCCATTAGTCCTGGCTGTTAATGGGTTATCGGATCCAAAACCGGACCCGATAGCTTAACGGCGCTTCGTTATGGTGGATGCCACGTGTCGGTCACCCTTGACGAAAGCACTTCTGTGACGCGCGGTTTATCGTCGTGGAAGTGGACACTTCTGTGATGATAATTTTGGTAATGTCATGTAACTCTTCTACGACAACATAGGTATGACTATCTTGATTCTGTCATAAAATTGTCATGGATGTACATGCATGACAGAAAACGTGACCTACTGTGACAAACACGTATCATCACGGAAGTGTATTTTTTTGTAGTGCATGGCATGGCATCATGAAACTATGTTGAATATAAACTACCGGCCATATCCAATGCACACATAGCATGTTAACTTTATGCAACCATCTTCTGTTCTACCATGGTTCTTTAAATGCAAATATATAACTCATGCGATGCAACCGAACTTGTGATTTCAGTCCTTCGGACTCTCTTACCAACGGGTTGCCTCGCAACCGAACGGTGATCACTCACGGATCACAAACAGAACCATACTCAGTTCAACGGGTTACCTTGTAACCAAACGGTGATCACTCACGGATCACAAACGAAACCACACTTGGTTCAACACTCACCGAGACCTCGTCTCGTGATCATATCAACACATCATCGTGATCACTCACAACTGTCTCATAGTCCAAGTCACCACATTATTTGTTACACATTATCCATCTACTTAATTATTTCAGGTTTATCTTCCATTTCGACCAAGACCCGATATTGTGACCTACTACAAACTGTGTGGCTATCGATAGACTTTATAAACATTCTGCAGAGGTAGCGCAGTGTACCCACACCACAGAACCCATGGCCTTGCATTCCCATTCGGGTGGACCAACGACGTTCTGACAAAACCGACCTACTGCCATGACACTCTCCCGGCCACTCCGACCAACACACCTTTTTGGGTTCAGTCCTGTTTGGCCCCGTGCCTACCAAAGACACCAACGGCCACTGTCGTGGCAAAACAATAAATGGTTCAAAATGGGGACATGAGCTCAAAACCAAACCAGGGCACACAAGGCATATGTCCGCCTACCTGATCAGGGAAGCACGCCCATAACCTTCTCTCGATGGAGGTACCAGCGAGAAGCATGACAATAGATCGCATTAAGGCCTTCCCAAAAAAGGCAAAATGTGGCTGCATTGAAGAAGTTCGATTTGGTGGCAATATGACTCGATCCCATCAATGACAGAGGAGGTTTGTTATTATTGAGTCATTTTATTATGTTCTCCATCATCATGAACATCTTTAATATGAATGCAACAATGAGCATGCTTTAATACAATACCAAGCTTCTCAAGTGAACAACTATAGCATAAAGAACATGACAATACCAAGTACTAGCATATCAACGGTGTATTACAATCATCATAACATTTTATAACAATGACATGAAAATAAAGTAGAGTAGTGACATGGCATTATCAACAACAACATACTAATTAGCATGGCAAAAGATATCATGAAAATACAAGCATGCATGATAAGCATAATGGAATAACTGCAGATGAAAACGATAAGAAACAACTGCAACTACACCCACACAAGGTGCAAGCACAGTCAACATGCAAGTTCGGGGCTCATGATAAGAGGTTGGCTTGCCTGGGGGTCGACAAATACTTCAGGAAGAAGTGGGAAACGATCGCGGAAAGATTTGCCGGAAACAATTCCCTCTCAGAGGGGGCTGTTTACGGGCAAGGGCAAAATGGTCATTTGCAGAATGTGCAAACGTTATGAAAATGGTTCCATCAAAAACAGCTCGGCAAATAGAGAACATGAGTGCTGGAATCACCTCAATCGGAGTTGTGGTTGAAAAGATACGGCTGGTTGAATGACAGGGACTAATCTGTGAAATAAATATTTACAAAGAGGCCCTTGTCAGTTAAAACAGAAAGCGCACTAAAGAGAATACGTTTTCAGATAAATAAAAGCGTATTACTAACCGAAGGCGACACAGAGTATGTTTTTAGAAAACGAAAACGTATTTCTGTTTGAAGGCACGACGAAGTACGCTTTCGAAAGATGAAAGCGCATTCGACCAGGGGCGTCGCCACTTACGCCAGGTCAGCGAGCCAGGTCAACCCTTGAGTGGATGACTTGCGGGGCCCGCATGGAGGTGGGCCTGCCCGGTTAGTCTTCTTCTTCCTCTCGCGCGGTGCTCGCCTGGCTGAGGGAGCAGGCTCGCCCCGACAGCGACCGCCGGCGCATCCGGCCACCATAGGAGACGGGTTACCTACCGATCTTCTCAGGAGGAAGAGGCGCATTTAATAGTGGTAGCCACTACCGCCGAGGAGCACTAGAGAAGGGGCTGCAGGGCCCGTGGCGGAGAGGAGCTTCGGCCACCGGTGGATAGGGTGCTCCGATGAGGGAAATGGAGGGTCGGCGGGTCGAGAAGGGTCGCCGGAGAGTGGCGTGTCCCGTGGAGGGATAGGATGGGGCAGGGGACGGCTGGAGAGAGGGGTTGGCCGCGGAGGCCGTGGGCTAACTCCGGCTAAATTGCCGGGCTCCGGTAAGGGATTCGGCCAGGCACGGGCACTGGGGTGGTCCGGAGGGAGTGGGGAGAAGGTTGGGAGGGCTAGCTTGCTCGGGGAGGGCTCGGGCTGGCTATTTATAGCCGAGTGAGGAGCAGCCGCGCCGGGCTCCGTCGAGCGAGTCTGGCCGACGCTCTGCCGGCTGCAGCAGTCACGGGGGGGGGGGGCACGGGAAGTCGACGAGGGGGAAGCAGACGAGCGCCAGAGGTTCACGGAGATGAGCAGGGCTCGCGGACGAGAGGAGGAACAGGACACCGGGGAGGAAGGCGACGGTGCATAGGAGCGCACTGTGCGGCCATTGGAACGACTCACCTGGGAAGAAAACAGAGTGGGGCAGAGGTCCAGAGGGAAGACGATGTCGAGGGGCAACTATGGGGCATTAATGGCGAGGCCAGAGCCGGTCGGAGCAGCGCTGCCGACGAGAACAGTGGCTAGACCATCGTTTTGGGCTAGTTACACTCGTGGTCACCACGGACAAGGCGCGCTCTGGAGTTTTTACTGATGCCATCTCATGTCTACCGCGTAGTCCGTCGATGATGGAGTGTTACTACGGTAAAGAAACGGGCAGAGACAAATGGAGCTGAGTAAACTAAGTTCCACAAGTTTGCTGTAGCAAACTTGGCCACATCGTAGAGGTAAAACTAGAGAGGTTAAAAGGTAAACTTGATGTCTGGTAGGCTTAGGGTAGCAAGGACTACCGTCCTGGGAATTATGAGGTGATTTGGACAACTATTTAACATAGTTGTTGTTCAACTGCCAAATCTGGCCCAGAAGCCAAATCGTGAAGAAGCACTCACTAGGAGTGTTGTATTGGGCTAAAACTTCGCAAAGCTTGATGATTTGGACATACAATGATGCTATAAACTTTCATACCAAATGGACTTGCCAAAATGTTACTTGTTTCACAAACATCTCACCTGTCCGGAAACATGAGAAAAATCCTCAAGGCAAATGGCTAACTGAAATGAGCCAAAATTTTATGGAGATGGATCATATGGATAGGAGAAGTCCTGGGAACATTTGCAGACATAATGGAGCAAGATAAAATATACTTGCTTCACAAACTGAAAAATTTGACAGAAACCAAGAATTGCTCATGTGCTCATATAGTTCAATTAAATGAACTAAATTTAGGTGGAGGCTAATGATTTAGGATACTTGAGGAGGTGGCAAAGTTTCATCCCATTTGGAAACTCTATGAAGGTACTTCCTTCACAAAGTTGCAATCTGGTCAGAAACTTTGAAAAATTACACGGGAAGCTAGGAGGAAAGGATTCAGCTCATATTTGGTATCCATGGGTTATTTATCCATGTTAATCACCCTGCCAAATTTCAACTCAATTGGAATTAGGAATAAAGCACTTCCTTTGCAAACTTTCAGAGAAGGCAGAAACTTGCATTGGATCATGTGCCCAATTTTTGATCTGTCGAACATGAGATAAGAATGGAACTAGTGATTATATAGAAAGGACAAGCTCCACAATTTATGTGGGAATTTTATCTGCTATAAAAATATTAGTTCCCTTAGAAAGCGGCATAAATGCAATATTGTCATAAAATAGGAAAAGGCAATTTTCCTTATTTAAATGTGGCCAATATTGTTGCCAGAGTTAGGATTAGACATAAATATCATCTCCACCAATTTTCATGAATTTAGGAGATGGCGAGCTATGCCTTTGGATTTTATTCCTCAGAAAGACAACAAAAGGAATAAATCACAAATGAAAAATAGTGCATTGGACTTAGCAATATTTTTGCATATCCAGTGTTAGCAGGATAGGAGGGTCTCTGGGAACAAATAGGAAGATCAACAGATCAAGGAAAATGATGGCTCCTTTGTAAGCACAAAGGAAACATTCAAATTCAAAAAAAATGGAATTAGGGTTTGAGAGGGTTGGGATGATGCAAATGTGGTCTTTCCCACTGACAAACACATGAGCAAGGTTTTGAAAGGTTGGGAATGGCAAGAATTCTCAGAGCCATCCAGCAAACTCAGGAGAAAATTTTAAAAATGATTGCCAGGAAGGAATAACAACACAAAAATTGATAACCCAATTTTGGGGCTGTTACAACTCTTCCCCCCTTAAAAAGAATCTTGCCCTCGAGATTCCTAGGGTTACAACAACAATGAAAAGACAACCTCTCCGGGGAAAAACCTTTGGGTTAATTTTAACCCTTTGGTCAGATACAGACGTGTTGGGATACCGATAATTGGTACACCCAGAGAGAGATATGAGCAAAACAGGGTTACCTCCACGGTTAGGGGCACTCGAGATCAGGCTCCCGAAAGAAATGCTGGATGCACCCCAAAGAACAGTGGTTTCACCTGCTGACACATGGGTCCAGGGCCCACCGGAAGCCTCCTTCTTCTACCTCTGGTTTGTTGCTTCTCCTACGCTACTGCTCCGCATGCGGCTTGGCGTAGCCCGCACCTAGCTCCTAGGGCGATGAGCACCCTAGTGTCGTAGTGCGTGGCGTGCACGGCACCGGTGCAGCGAGCACTCATGTCGCGGGCCAGCACCTTGTCGGCACTGCTCGCGGATTCGCCTCCTCGACACCGGTGATCGAGCAACGAGCGGTTCTCCTAGACCTTGCTCAACCGTACACCGGGGTTGGGCTATAAAAACGGCAGCGCGGCTCTCCTCCAACACCAACACAATGCCGCTCTACTACCTCTTTGGTTTGAGCGAGATCGAGTCGAGCTCCTTTAGAGAGGAGGTGTTCTTGGCGGTGCTGTGGTTGTTCCTCACGGCGCTGCTGGGCACGCTGATCGGCTCGTCGATCCTCTTGCTCATACTCATCAGGAATGATCGTGGTCGGGCCAACGCGCGGCTGGGTGCGGTGGCTCGAGATGCGGGAGAAGATGGTGCGCTCTGTGGTCCTCCACCACGTTTGATCCTCCGTCACTTTGCGTCGGCGAAGTAATTGCGTGTTGCGGTGGAGCGGGGTGGCGACTTGCCTGCACCATGCAAGGCAGAGACGATGGTGGTGGTGGGGTCCAGATGCAGGTGAGGTGGCTGCGCCAGCTCAGAATCACACTGGGGTACGAGGGAAAATTTCCTGGATTACTCCATGAAAAAGTAGGTGTCGAGGTAGAATTTGGAGTTGAAATATGTATTGTGGTAGATGTACTGGATCGAGTGAAATAAAGTTGGCAGTGTTCCTCCGGAAATGAAATCGGGAAAAAGAATTAGAGGTGAGGAATTGCCGGACAGAAATGCCCCAACGAGGCTCTGGAATTGAAAATCCGGCACACGGGGTATGCACATAAAGAGAGGGATAAGTGACTTTGCATTCCCTCGAGTACTACCCGAATGTACTCGTGGGTGAACCTGGTATGTGTGCAGTATGTAGTATGATCTAAACTAATAAACAGACAAATGCAACAAATAAGTAAAATAAAAACACATCAGACAAATCATACTAAAGTGTTTTAATGCTAGTGGGTATATGTAATCCTGGTATTCATACACCTACACCAGCGCGCATTTTATTATGGACTCGGAACGAGTCAATGTTATTTTTAGTGTATGTGTCGTACTGATTAAAATCTTGTTAACAACACAGTGTCAACTCGGTCAAGCATTTCTGCTTGACGGGGAGACAAGCAAAAACATCACAAAAACCAAAAGCAAGAAAGCATACATAAACACATCATACGGGTTACAAACAGTGCTAGCATACAACAAAGCATGAAAGCGCTACGCGCTAAAAGAAACAACTCGTTCCTGGATACATAGTTCTATCCTCATATCGAGGATGGACAGACTAACTGATCTACTCACAGAATCACCTCACTACCTGACAGAGGTCATGCTGAGGACTGGCCTTGTTGGGGCTCTCCTGGAGGACGAAGACTGAGCCAATCTCCATCTTCATCATCCGACAGCACTATGGGTTGGGATTCGACTACTAGGGGTGTGGCTGATATTGATCCAAGCAACTGCTGCTGCTGGATTCGGTAGAGAGCCTTGTCGAGGGTGATGATGTTTGGTCGAGGCCACAACACAGGCTGAGAGGGTAGCACTAGCTCGGATGGCGTTCGGTGAACATCTTGAGATGCGAATTTACGAGCCTCATGATAAGCTTCCTTAACAACTCGTACCGCATTGTTGTCCAGGGTTCTAAATTTGGCAAGCATCTTTGAAATCATCATCCCCTAGGCAGTGATATATTGCACCAGGCAAGCAATTGTGGGGTCATATCCTTGGATAGTGGGAGAAGGCTGAATTCCTGCTTCTGCCACAATGGGGAAAAAGCAGAACTTCCGCCTTTATGCCACTTGCGGAAACTTGGTTCGAAGGTATAGGATAGCCTCCACAGCAGCGGCCTGAATGGCTAAATCAGCTGTAGGCATGGCTCTACCCTGAAAAACCAAAGGCTGGCTATCTACTACAGGACCAGGGCCGATGTGCACTCTTGCATCATAGCGATGAAGGTGAGGGACGGGTGTCGACTGGAACACCAGGTAATCGGGGCTAGCATTACAGCCAAAGGCTTTGGTGAGCATCTCAGCAAGAAGGGGTGGAGAACCAGGGTGGTTTACGGGAAAGGTGCGGGTATAAAACCTGGGAGCTTTGAGGGTGCTAGCCATGGATGGAGTGTTACTAGCGAGGCTTCTTTGCAGGGACATGGCTGATGGAGGAGTGAGCAACACGGCTAGCGGAAAGGGGGCTTTTATAGGCAGCTATGCGGGACATGCCCGCATGGTGTGGCCCCTTTCCCTTAATGCCGAAGGGTAAGCAGTGCGGCCGACCCGGAAGTATAGGGTTGCTATTCGATCCACGGATAACTAGGCGGGGACAGCGGGGTGAGGACGTGTCGGTCCCGACTGCGCCACCTGTTGATTAACAGTGGCCATGCCGGATACCAGGGATGGGTCAAATCCCTTAGGGTCATTACGGTTTAATGGTAACGGTGATCTAGTGCTAGGATAAGCTATGCCAGCCTGGCTACTCTGATACCATGCCCTGTGGCACCCCGATCTGCATGGAGCAGGGGGCCTTTGCATGTCAACCCAGGATAACACCTGACGCACGATAGGTCCATGATACAGCATTCCAGGTACAAGAATATTCATCAAATACATGTATAGAGGATTACATCATTGATGAATACAATTATATGGCATATCCCTAAGGCTATTTAAATGGCAGCGGAAGTCTTGGTTTGGCGGCTCATCAACTCTGGTTGGGCTACATAACTCACAGGACTGGCAAGATTACGACCTAGCACAACGGAACAAGCGAACAATCCAGGCACGACCTACAAACTGGCATGACACGCCAGGTTAGTACATTGAATGTACTTGTAAGACAACCAAATACATAGCATCCAAACAAGCAGAAGACAAAGCAAGAACCAAGTGATGCATGCGACAACCTATCTCATATCAATTACTAAACATGGCATGATATAGATCAACTAAGCATGAACAGCATCATAACATCTGCTAACATGGCAATAAATGGCATATCAAAACATGCTTCTAACATGGCAATAGCAAAACATAGCATATCATCTCAATCATGGCATAATGTAACATATCAATCCAAGCATGGCATGGCATCATGAAACTATGTTGAATATAAACTACCGGCCCTATCCAATGCAGACATGGCATGTTAACTTTATGCAACCATCTTCTGTTCTACCATGGTTCCTTAAATGCAAACATATTACTCATGCGATGCAACCGAACTTGTGATTTGAGTCCTTCGAACTCTCTTACCAATGGGTTGCCTCGCAACCGAACGGTGATCACTCACGGATCACAAACGGAACCATACTCGGTTCAACGGGTTACCTTGTAACCAAACGGTGATCACTCACGGATCACAAACAGAACCACACTTGGTTCAACACTCATCGAGACCTCGTCTCGTGATCATATCAACACATCATCATGATTACTCACGACTGTCTCATAGTCCAAGTCACCACATTATTTGTTACACATTATTCATCAACTTAATTTTTTTAGGTTTATCCTCCATTTTGACCAAGACCCGATAGAGTGACCTACTACGAACTGTGCGGCTATCGACACTACAAAAATATACACTTCCGTGATGATACGTGTTTGTCACAGTAGGTCACGTTTTCTATCATGCATGTACATCCATGACAATTTTATGACAGAATCAAGATAGTCATACCTGTGTTGTCATAGAAGTGTTACATGACATTACCAAAATTATCATCACGGAAGTGTCCACTTCCATGGCGATAAATCGCGTGTCACAGAAGTGCTTTTGTCAAGGGTGACCGACACATGGCATCCACCATAACGGAATGCCGTTAAGCTATGGGGTCTGGTTTTGGATCCGATAACCAGTTAACAGCCCGGACCAATGGGGATTTTCCACATGTAAAATTCTGATTGGCTGACGGAACACGTGTCAGCTCCGCGTTGGCACAGGTGTCACTCATCCAATGGGAGAGATGTGCCTATGATATGTTGACACGTGGACCGGCCCAAAAGTGGCCCATAAAGTTTAAATGGGTCGGCCCAACTAAAGGCCCGCAAGATTTTGTGAACCATGGGCCGGCCCAGCTAAAGGCCCACGAGATTTTGCAGACCATAATGGGTTGGCCTAGCTAAAGGCCCACAAGATTTTGCGGGCCATAATGGGCCAGCCCAGGTCAAGGCCCACAAGATTTTTGCGGGCCATAAAGGGTCGTCCTAGGTGAAGGCCCACAAGATTTTTGTGGACCATAATGGGCAGGCCCAGCTAAAGGCCCACGAGAATTCGCTGACGTTAATGGGCTGGCCCAGCTGTAGGACCCTGGTAGGCCGGCCCGTTAATTGGCTGTCATGTTTTGGGCCAAATGTCGGCCCATATTTGATCTGGTCCATTAATGGCCCGCCACGTTCCGGGCCTAAGAATAGCCCATATGAGATCCAGCCCGTTAAAAGCCTACCACGTTCTAGGCAAAATTACGGCCTAGATCAGGTCCGTCCCTTTAAGAGGCTTTGGGCTAAATTATGGCCCATATCAGATTCGGCCCTTCAACTGGACGCTATGCTTTGGGGCCCACTTGCTAAAGGCCCATTTAGTAATTCGGCCTGATATTAGTTTCGGCATGTTAAGGGCCGTTTAACATTTCGGCCCTATATTAATTTCGGCCTGTTAAAAGCCCATCATATAGTTGGGCCTAACTACGGCCCGGTTTGCATCCGGCCTGCTCGCAGTCGATAATCTGATTGGGCCAAACAAGGATCGAGACAATTTTGTCCTGTTAAAAGCCCATGATTTGATTGGCACAATCATGGGCCGAGGTCCATTTCGGGCTGCTGCCGGCCCATGAGCTGTTCGGCACGTTTCAGGCCCAACCTACTTCTCAGCCTCCTAAAAGCCAATTGAGTTTTCTTGCGAAAAGAGGGTCGGCGGTTTACATGGCCTATTAAAGG
This sequence comes from Triticum urartu, assembly GCF_003073215.2. NCBI lineage: Eukaryota > Viridiplantae > Streptophyta > Magnoliopsida > Poales > Poaceae > Triticum > Triticum urartu. The sequence continues at coordinate 410,856,435 of NC_053022.1, read as the reverse complement.
CCCGAATCTACTAGTGGGATAGTTTACATTTAGGCCTTCTAACGGACCACGATGACGGGGCCCATGATGCGGATCATACATCGTGATTGCATGATGGCCCGATTATGTACCGTAATTTTACGGTTTGGTCGGTTTACTGCAAAGACAGGATATATATACAGTAAAATAACTACAACATCGTGAATAAGAAAAAACCTAGACTATACAATAAAGAAATTACGGCATATTACATCCACTGGGCATCAAAGTTCGCCACTATGATAATAAAGCATAAGCAGACAGCAGATTACATACACGGGGCATCAAAGATCGCCACCAGTGCAACTAAACATGCTGACAACATAATATACAAAACTGATAGCACTTCAATAGAGTTCAAGAAAGGTTAGCCCTGCTGGGGAGCTGCAGCGCAAGCAGCTGAGCAAGCTGATGAGACTACGCTTTTTAACACTTATATCCTCCTCACTCTGAAAGATAAACAAGCAGACGGATGACAGGTTTTGCACATAAAAGTATCAGTGCTGACAATTCATCACATTTCTTACGGACTAATAAAGTGACATAGTTTAAAATTGCATTAACACAATATAGTATTGCTCAAGTCAAGACATGGCAGGAAATGACATTGTGAAGGAGTTGGCAGCTTCACAACACCACTTGATTACAGATCAAGAACTCATAAGTGTCAATGGTTAGTGTGCTGTCAATTTATCCCATTTCAGATTGGCAAATGAAGAGATAGTTTAAATAATAGTAGAATGATATGACATTGTTCATAGTTAAGACATTGCCTAATATGACATTGTGTTGTAGTGTGTAGGTTCACCACACCACTGAATTACGGATCAAGAACAGAAGCATACATGCAGTGCAAAAGAACATCACTTGCTCTGTATAGTTTAATTTACATGGTATGAAGAAGGAACTTGGTTGTACAACTGAAAACTTAAATTGAGAAGGATAAACTTTTCTTTATTAACTACATAATAAACTTTAAACATGCAATTTAATGCAAACACCAAAAATAAACTGCTGTTGCAGTCATGCCTAACCAAATATACACAACAAAGTTTGAAGGCTTGAGAAGGACAAACTTACATTATTGGTGAAGGCAGGCTCTATAAAGCCCTTGTCCATGCTGATGGGGGGGCAATTCAAGAAGTTTACCATAGAATCTTCTTCATAAGCATTGCCTTTATTCTACATTTTGTTAAGAGCAAATATAGATGTGAAAATATAAGAAAAAATGGAGAATATTTAAGATAAGATGAAGAGTGATGCTACATAACCAGGTAGCTATACATGTAAGTACAACGATACAGGCAAAAGGTACAGCCAAGAGCAATGCAGAGCTAAACTTATTCAGTACCATCGGTGTTATCCAACCTTATGGTAAGAGTAAATATAGATCTCATGTGTAGAAAATGGAGGGCAAAGGAAAATAAGCTGCAGAGTGATGGTACATGAACAACTACCTGTCAATGTAAGTACACTGATAAAGGACAACAGGTACTTACAAGAACAATGCAGAGCTAAAAAAATTCATTGGCATTGGATATATTCTACACTAATGTAACCATTCATACAGATCAGATAATTTGGAGCGAACAATTGATAAGCAAGCTATCATGCATACTGTTTTCACATAATGAACCAGGTATGTATGCAAGTACAGTGATACAGGACAACAGGTACTAAAAAGAGCAAAGCAGCGGGCAGCATATTTGCGATATCATGTCGTTCTTTTCAATCCGAAATTCTTTTTCAAGCAAATTTCCTGTAAAAAAGATCCGTAAGGCACATGCAGAAAAGTAGAAGTTGAAATTGTCAGGCGATATCATAGACAGTACCTCATCCTCGGAACGAGAACAGTGCATAACAAGGTTTTTCCATTCAATGTCTTCTAAATTTAGCACAGGAGACTTCACCAGAAATTCATTTATAGAATTGCCATCAAAGTGTGATTTCCTCAAGTAACACCAATACTGCTGCAATGCTTCCTTGAAAAGCGCAAGCAAGCTTTGCTCGTCATGACTATCCAGATTGACCCTCGCCTACTTACAACAATGTAATGTAAATCATTGATGTGTTCAATCAGCAGAAAACAGGAAAATAATCACCATGAATAATAGCACTTACACGTAAGTGGGACAGGAAGATGTGAAAATGGTGTTTGTCTTCACTATAATCTTCCCATGATGGGAATATATGCACGTAGTCCCTAACAACATTGAAAGCACTGTCTTTTAAACTGGGAATAACTGGAATGGGGTTCCAATATGCAGGAATTGGCCATCTCTGTAGTTGGGATAGGTCTTCGGCCGGTGGACTTGCTATACTTTTTGCTGGAGTGGGATTTTTCTGTGGTACGGCTGGTGCTATGGAAACTGAAATCAGCATACCTTTTGCTGGAGTGCAGGTCCTGTGTGGTGCGACTAGTGGTGTGGCCAGTGAAATATGGGTACAGTCTGCTGGAGTTGGTCCTACGTTTTGTGTCACTGGTTGTATATCCAATATAAGTGGGGTGCTGTCTGATTTCTCCGGCACAACCACGTTTTTCAAGGACTTTGCTGGTGCTCCTTCAGGTTCGGCAATCACCCTCTTCCTTTTTGATGTCTGATGCATAAGAAAAATATTTGAGTGGAAAAACATGGTATGATGATAGATGGAAAATGTATTGATAATGGATGGGCATGGCATCTCAACATATATGATGAGTAAACTAAGCAGATGGCGGTGCAACAAAGTAGAAGAAACGCAAGAAAACATATGCAAGACACGCGAAATCAATAAAACCTTGCCAAATTAGAACAGGCACCTTGATGGGTGAACAGGACAGGCCATCTGCCTTTGACTCCTCGAGGTTAGATTAGTCATTAGGATCATATTCTGAACAAGAATCAACAGGTGGGGAGCGTATGAGTTTCATTGCATCCCGAATGGCACTCAATGCCTTGGTGCCAATTTTGTAAGTCATTGCGGTGTTTAGCTTCAAGAGTGGACTGCTGCTAGTGCGACACAAAGCCGCTACATAGATCATAGTGTAGATATAATGGGAAAACCGTAAGCATTAGACTAAAATCAGCAAAGTGGAACTTGCTGGAATATATGTGCTAGTATTGCCGGTACGGCTAGAAAGGCTTCGGATACCAGCTCTCTTCAACTGAAGGTGCGGTACTGTTAATATCAGTGTAACTCTCAAAGGGACACAGCTCCCCGCATTTCCTTGCTATTCTTATAGGATTCAAGTGGGCAGGACACTACAAATCCTATTCCCATGTTTACAAAATACTACGAATCAAAGAGGCCCGAAGAGTTCAAAGTGTCCATACCAACCGATAGTATAGACCTCTACACTGCAAATGTCCCTGCTCATCTTCACTACAAGGAACATATTGTACTACTATCATACTCCCTTCGTTCCAAAATATATGTCTTGGTAGAGATTTCCACTATGGATCACATACAGATGTATCCACATACATTTTAGAGTGTAGATTCATTCATTTTGCTTCATCTGTAGCCCATGGTGGAATCTATACAAAGACTTGTATTTAGGAACGGATAGAGTACTTATTAAAGAAGAACGGAAGAGGAACATGCTAAAGAAGAGCAAGCAAATTTTGGATAATCAAATGTTCGTTGCGCAGTGCCCACACATGATGAACCAGAGCGCATTAAGAAAGCAACTCCCTATTGTCTCTCTATATGTGGTGCACGTGCTTTTTTGAAAGTAAAGTAGGAACATTAGCTTACCAATTAAATGTTATCTGTATTAGTAATATCAGCACCATATCAGATTCGTACTTGAGTAGCAAGTTTGGAATTATGAGTGGCACGTTGTTTAGCTTGATGGATTCAGGAGCAGTGCTAAGCAGGTACGATGATGGTACTGAATATAAAGGCATGTCTGCATGCAAGTCGCTTGACTTTCGTCATTTGGGTCAGTCGACCATTTCAGGCGGTTGGATGAAGATCCTACTTCTCCTAACCCTTCTTCTTCCTCGTCTCTAATTCTTCCCATACAGAACACCGCACGGGCCGCTGGCCGAACCACCGGCCCCCGCCGCTTGTGTTCCTTCACCACCCCCCCCCCCCCCCCCCCCCCCCCCCGTCGAGTTTTCTTCGTTTTGCGAGGCCCCCCACCCACCCCACACACACCCACAACCAAATTCCCACCCGAGGCCCTTCGTTCGCACCGGCAAACTCCGGCGAGCTCTGAAAAATCGACTGACCCAATTTTGAAATTTAGTCTACTGTGATTTAACTAGTGTGGAATATAAAAGGGGAAAATCATAAGCATTGGGAGTATCGTGTTGAACGTGCCATGGCAGATCTGAAGGTGCAAACTGGACAAAGGCAACTTCGCAACCAATGTTTGCTTTCAACTAGCAAGTAAGTGATGGACAACAAATCAGAGTAAAGCAATGGCGATCTATTTTCTTACTGCGATAAATAAGTTGAGCAGATACTAAAGAGTACCGCCTCTGGTGCGGCACCATGTATGCATTTGTTGAGAAGTTGATGGTGCTATGGTAGCGTGGCTGTCGGTGGCGTGGAAGCAGATCTAGGAGGGTAGACGGTGGCGGCGGGCGCGGTGGACGAGACGGTCGTAGGAGCGGTGCCGGCAAGGTGGACGACGGCGAGGATGAAGCGAGAGGATGGGATGCAAGGATCCCGGTCTGAAGCCGTGGATGAGAGAGGTCGATCTCTTGTAATGGACGGTGGCGTCAGGGTACCAGCTCCGGCATGGTGGAGGAGGATGGCGGTGGATGGGGTGGCGGACGGAGGAGGCTGGGGTGGAGAGGGTGTTTTGGCACCCATGGAGTTCAAATGGGAAAATGGAGGTGTAGAGGAAGGGGGGACCATGTATTCAAGGTGCGCTTGTCTCAAATGCGAGGAAATTTACAAACTTAGCCCCTATTTAAAATTTCCTACATCACAGCAATATTAGTCGGTTGGGAATAGGACGGTAATCTCGCATACACTGAATATTTGTCGACGAGAGTTTGTTTTTGGCGCCCACCGTGTATGAATCGGGGAGGGAGTCGATTTCGGCCGAGGACACACTGTGTTTTGGTGCCCACCGTGTATGAGTCCGGGTGAGAGGCGGTTGTGTCACGTTTGAGTGAAATTACAAACCTACCCCTATTGAAACCTACAGAAATCGAGCAGATAGGCTTTGCGTGGCAGGGATAGGCACTAGTAATTTCCATCTCGTAGATTTTGGTTTCGGGCGGTTACTGTGACTTTCCCCGCTTCGTTCACATTTTGCAGAGTGCACGTTTACCGTGCCAACTCAATTCAAATCCCGTTTGTATTCTATTTTTTTGGGGCGGGATCCATTTTCGATTGGAATAAAATTCTATAGGAATCATTTTTTATATATACTTTCAAAAGCGCAACAAAGAATTCTGCTCCTTTATATGTATAATATGATTTATAAATACAATGATCTCAAAATCATAAGATTGAATTCAAAAAAATAAATCAAATTATGTTCTACTAAAATGTATGGATCAGTAATATCTACATATTAAATAACATAGATGCGCGTGAATTCATATGAGTATGCATGTTTGTAGATCAATTTTGGTTCGAGTATGGATTACATGTATCATCATCTCGAATTGAAATATTTGAATCCCTTTTATGTTCGCTCCTTTCACGCCCATCTCTCTCGCATGCATGCTCCTTCATGTAGCTATCACTCTCTTTTCTCCAGCTCACCCGCACGCTCACTTCATGTTTCTCCTATCCTCGCAAACATGGTCTCTCGACGTCTCCCTTGAGAAGTGTCACACTATCCCTATCATTATACATTACACGGTTTTCATTATCTCTCACGTCTCTACTGTTCTATCGTATCACTAGGTACCTAAGCTTTCTTTCTCACAGCCACACACACAGTCTCCACTTGTCTTTCACTTTGTCTTTCTCTCTATGGGATTCTCTCACACACCCTATATGTCTCTAGATATGAATCATACCACTAAAATTACTCTTTCTCTCTCTCTCTCTCTCTCTCTCTCCTGTAGACACAACATTTGTTGCGGTCTCCTTTTCGTCTCCATCCCAGACTGACATTATTCATTTGTTTACTGATCAAACAAACTCCCCCCCTCTCTCTCTCACACACACAACTCCTGCTTACACTCCCCTTCCCGACTACCGTCTCTCTCTCACACACAAAACTCCCGCTTTCGCACCCCCGACTCGTATTTCTCTCACAAACATTTATCGACTAGCCTCTAGATAGGTTTATACACCCGCACACTCGTGCTTCCACTATCGCATACATTTCTCTCTCCCGCTCCTTGTATCTATGTAGATTTTTCTTCCCTTCTTGAGACACGCCCTCTCGATCGTGCACACACACACTATCGCCTCATTTTAAGCTGATACCTCTCGCACACACACTCTTTGTGTCTTTGTCACACATGCACTCCGTCCTCCTCCTCTATCCCTCTCTCTCTCCCACACATGGGCTTTTCCCAACAACTAGCAAGATGCCCATGCATTGCACGGAACATGAAGATGCATTTGTACGAGTAGTTTATCTTGTCGGAGAAAAAGGATGAACAAGGGAAGGCCTTATTTGCAAGTGTGAAGAGGGGTGTGGGTATATTTTTGCAAAATTGACATAGTTTCCTTCCTATCCATCAGATATAGATCGGACGGCCTTATATTGCAGGATGGCAGGCCTATATGACAGGAACAAACATGATCCATAGGACTTGGAGTGGACGTCAAGCAATCAACGAGGCGGCCACGAGGCAGGGGTCGCGCCTACCCCCCCCCCCCGGGGCGCGCCCTCCCCCCTTGTGGGCCCGTCGTAGCTCCACCGACCTACTTCTTCCACTTATATATGTTCACATACACTGCAAACATCCAGGAGCACCAGGAAACCCTATTTCCACTTCTGCAACCTTCTGTACCCAAGAGATCCCATCTTGGGGCCTTTTTCGGAGCTCCGCTGGAGGGGCGTTGATCACGGAGGGCCTCTACATCAACTCCATGGCCCCTTCAATGATGTGTGAGTAGTTTACCTCAGACCCTCGGGTCCATAGTTATTAGCTAGATGGCTTCTTCTCTCTCTTTGGATCTCAATACAAAGTTCTCCTCGATTCTCTTGGACATCTATTCGATGTAACTCTTCTTTTTGCAGTGTGTTTGTCGAGATACGATGAATTGTGGGTTTATGACACAGATTATCTATGAACAATATTCGAATCTTCTCTGAGTTCCTTTATGTATGATTGGTTTATCTTGCAAGTCTCTTCGAATTATCAGTTTGGTTTGGCCTACTAGATTGATCTTTCTTGCAATGGGAGAAGTGCTTAGCTTTGGGTTCAATCTTGCGGTGCTTGATCCCAGTGACAGAAAGGGAAACGACACGTATTGTATTGTTGCCATCGAGGATAAAAAGATGGGGTTTATATCATATTGCATGAGTTTATCCCTCTACATCATGTCATCTTGCTTAAGGCGTTACTCTGTTCTTATGAACTTAATACTCTAGATGCATGCTGGATAGCGGTCGATGTGTGGAGTAATAGTAGTAGATGCAGGCAGTAGTCGGTCTACTTGTCACGGACGTGATGCCTATATACATGATCATGCCTAGATATTCTCATAATTATTGTCTTTTTTATCAATTGCTCGACAGTAATTTGTTCACCCACCGAAATACTTATGCTATCTCGAGAGAAGCCACTAGTGAAACCTATGGCCCCCGGGTCTATTTTCCATCATAAATGTTTCGAATATATTTTATTTTGCAATCTTTACTTTCAATCTATATCATAAAAATACCAAAAATACTTATCTTATTATTATCATCTCTATCAGATCTCACTCTTGCAAATGGCTGTGAAGGGATTCAGAAACCCTTTATTGCGTTGGTTGCGAGGTTCTTATTTGTTGGTGTAGGTACTAGGTGACTCGCGCGTGGTCTCCTACTGGATTGATACCTTGGTTCTCAAAAACTGAGGGAAATATTTACGCTGCTTTACTGCACCACCCTTTCCTCTTCAAGGGAAAACCAACGCAGTGCTCAAGAGGTAGCAAGAAGGATTTCTAGCGCCATTGCCGGGGAGATCTACGCCAAGTCAAGACATACCAAGTACCCATCACAATCTTATCCTTCACATTACATTATTTAATATTTGCCTCTTGTTTTCCGCTCCCCCACTTCACCCTTGCCGTTTTATTCGCCCTCTCTTTTTCGGTCGCCTCTTTTTCCTTCCTGCCTTATGTGTGCTTGTTCTTTTTGCAATTTTTTTCCATCATGTCTGAAACTGGGGAGGTTACGATTGATAAGGATAATAATATGGAAACCTTTGATACTATTGATGATCCTCTTGAAAATCCTATTATTTTGCACACTAAAAAGTTTCGTATTAGCAGCGGTAATATTATTGGGAAGGGATTTATTCAAGATTTCTTTACTTGTGTCAGTGCTTTGCCCACTATGAGTGGATCTATCCTTCATAAAAACTAGTAGTCTCGTAGATGCAATATCCTTGCTCATAGTTGGACTCGAGAGACAATTTTTACATATGCATCCTTCCATACAAAGGCGTTTCCTAGAATTTTCTAATATTGAGCATTCTTCTGTTAAGCGAGCAGCAACCATCTTTTTAGCTCATGAGTTCAGATTTATAATAAAAGAGGCCAATGAAATTTGTGCGCATTATAGGGTGGATGCCGGCCGTCCTCCCATAGAAGCAATTCTTTTCTATCAAGAAGATATTATGCACTTACGATCTTTAGATCATGTTGCTTTTAATGAAAACCTTAGAAAAAAGGTTCCTACCGATGCTCTTGTTAATAGGATCTCTGAACTTAATGATAATTTTGCCATCCAGAACAATGGGCTTGGTTTTTCCCTTGAACAAAGGCTCATGACTTTTTGCCAAAAGAATGCTTATAATGATGAATTGATTGTGCAATGTGAGGGGCCAAAGGAGGAACCAATACCTCCCGAGCTTGATCTTGGGGACTTTTGTCCCATTAAATTTAGCCCTTTTGATTATTTTTACGTGCCACAAAGGAAGCTTCCTGGTGAACGTAGGGAGTATGAGATGAGTTTTCGCGATTTATCTTATCATTATCATGGCAATACCTAGATCTATCCTTGCCTTTATGCCTAGCTAAGGGCGTTAAACGATAGCGCTTGTTGGGAGGCAACACAATTTTATTTTTATTCCTTGCTTTTTGCTCCTGTTTAGTAATAAATAATTTATATAGCCTCTGTTTTGGTTGTGTTTTTTTGTGTGTTTGTGCCAAGTAGAACCGTTGGGAAGACTTGGGGAAAGTCTTTTTGATCCTGCTGTAAAAAACAGAAACTTTAGCGCTCGCGAGAATTGCTGCCATTTTTTACTGGAGAGTGATATGTAGTCAATTCTTTTTGAAGATAATTTATAGATAAATTACTCACGTCCAGAAATTTATTTTAGAATTTTTGGGGTTCCATAAGTGGTCGAAACCTACAGATTACTATAGACTGTTCTGTTTTTGACAGATTCTGTTTTTCGTGTGTTGTTTGCTTATTTTGATGAATCTATGGATAGTAATAGAGTTTATGAACCATAGAAAAGTTGGAATACAGTAGGTTTAACACCAATATAAATAAAGAATGAGTTCATTACAGTACCTTGAAGTGGTGGTTTGTTTTCTTTTACTAACGCAGCTCACGAAGATTTTCTTTTAAGTTTTGTGTTGTGAAGTTTTCAAGTTTTGGGTAAGGATTTGATGGATTATGGAACAAGGAGTGGCAAGAGCCTAAGCTTGGGGATGCCCATGGCACCACAAGGTAAAATCCAAGGACACCAAAAAGCCTAAGCTTGGGGATGCCCCGGAAGGACTCCCCTCTTTCGTCTTCGTCTATCGGTAACTTTACTTGGAGCTATATTTTTATTCGCCACATGATATGTGTTTTGCTTGGAGCGTCTTGTATGATTTGAGTCTTTGCTTTCTAATTTACCACAATCATCCTTGCTTTACACACCTTTTGGAAGATACACACATGAATTGGAATTTATTAGAATACTCTATGTGCTTCACTTATATCTTTTGAGCTATATAGTTTTTGCTCTAGTGCTTCGCTTATATCTTTTAGAGCATGGCAGTGGTTTTATTTTATAGAAATAATTGATCTCCCATGCTTCACTTATATCATTTTTTGAGAGTCCTTTAGAACAGCATGGTAATTCACTTTGGTTATAAATTTTAAATGCTAAGAGAAGTTGGATGCTTGATAGATGGTTTTGAGATATAAAGGTGGTAATATTAGAAGTGTGCTAGTTGAGTAATTGTGAAATTGATGAATACTTGTGTTGAAGTTGGCAAGTCCCGTAGCATGCACGTATGGTGAACGTTATGTGACAAATTTGAAGCATGGGGTGTTCTTTGGTTGCTTTCCTTATGAATGGTGGTCGGGGACGAGCGATGGTCTTTTCCTACCAATCTACCGCCCTAGGAACATGCGCGTAGTGCTTGGTTTTGATGACTTGTAGATTTTTGCAGTAAGTATGTGAGTTCTTTATGACTAATGTTGAGTCCATGGATTATACGCACTCTCACCCTTCCACCATTCCTAGCCTCTTCGGTACCGTGCATTTCCCTTTCTCACCTTGAGAGTTGGTGCAAACTTCGCTGGTGCATCCAAACCCCGTGATATGATACGCTCTATCACACATACGCCTCCTTATATCTTCCTCAAAACAGCCACCATACCTACCTATTATGGCATTTCCATAGCCATTCCGAGATATATTGCCATGCAAATTTCCACCGTTCCATTTATTATGACACACATCATCATTGTCATATTGCTTTGCATGATCATGTAGTTGACATCGTATTTGTGGCAAAGCCACCGTTCATAATTTTTTCCTACATGTCACTCTTGATTCATCACAATCCCAGTACACCGCCGGAGGCATTAACATAGAGTCATATTTTGTTCTAAGTATCGAGTTGTAATTCTTGAGTTGTAAGAAAATAAAAATGTGATGATCATCATTAGAGCATTGTCCCATGTGAGGAAAGGATGATGGAGACTATGATTCCCCCACAAGTCGGGATGAGACTCCGGACGAAAAAAAAGAAGAAAGAAAAGAGGCCAAAAGAAAAAAAAAGGCCCAAATAAAAAAATAATAAATAAATGAGAGAAAAGGAGAGAAGGGACAATGTTACTATCCTTTTATCACACTTTTGCTTCAAAGTAGCACCATGATCTTCATGATAGAGAGTCTCTTATTTTGTCACATTCATATACTAGTGGGAATTTTTCATTATAGAACATGGCTTGTATATTCAAATGATGGGCTTCCTCAAATGCCCTAGGTCTTCGTGAGCAAGCGAGTTGGATGCACACCCACTTAGTTCTTTGATGAGCTTTCATATATTTATAGCTCTAGTGCATCCGCTGCATGGAAATCCCTACTCATTGCATTGACATCAATAGGTGGGCATCTCCATAGCCCATTGATTATCCACGTCAATGTCAGACTTTCTCCCTTTTTTCTTCTCACACAACCTCAATCATCATATTCTATTCCACCCATAGTGCTATGTCCATGGCTCGCGCTCATATATTGCGTAAAAGTTGAAAGAGTTTGAAAAGGCTAAGTATGAAACAATTGCTTGGCTTGTCATCGGGGTTTTGCATCATGAGAGCATTTTGTGTGACGAAAATGAAGCATGGCCAAACTATATGACTTTGTAGGGATAAGTTTTCTTTGGCTATGGTATTTTGATAAGACATAATTGCTTGATTAGCATACTTGGAGTATTACTATTTTTATGTCAACAATAAACTTTTATCTTGAACCTTTCGGATATAAACATTCATGCCACAATAGATAAAAATACATTGAAGAATATTATAGAAAGCATTCCACATCAAAAATTATGTTTTTATCATTTACCTACTCGAGGATGAGCAGGAATTAAGCTTGGGGATGCTGATATGTCTCCAACGTATCTATAATTTTTGATTGTTCCATGCTATTATATTATCTGTTTTGGATGTTAATGGGCTTTATTTTACACTTTTATATTATTTTTTGGACTTACCTATTAACCGGAGGCCCAGCCCAAATTGTTGTTTTTTTGCCTATTTCAGCGTTTCATAGAAAAGGAATATCAAACGGAGTCCAAACGGAATGAAACCTTTGGGAATGTGATTTTTGGAACAAACATGATCCAGAGGACTTGGAGTGGACGTCAAGCAATCAACGAGGCGGCCACGAGGCAGGGGGCGCGCCTACCCCCCTGGGCGCGCCGTCCCCCCTCGTGGGCCCCTCGTAGCTCCACCGACCTACTCCTTCCTCCTATATATATTCACATACCCCGCAAACATCTAGGAGCACCACGAAACCCTATTTCCACTGCCGCAACCTTCTGTACCCAAGAGATCCCATCTTGGGGCCTTTTCCGGAGTTCCGCGGGAGGGGGCATTGATCACAGAGAGCCTCTGCATCAACTCCATGGCCCCTCCAATGATGTGTGAGTACTTTACCTCAGACCTTCGGGTCCATAGTTATTAGCTAGATGGCTTCTTCTCTATCATTGGATCTCAATACAGAGTTCTCCTCGATTCTCTTGGACATCTATTTGACGTAACTCTTCTTTTTGCGGAGTGTTTGTCGAGATCCGATGAACTCTGGGTTTATGATCCAGATTATCTATGAACAATATTTGAATCTTCTCTGAATTCTTTTATGTAAGATTGGTTTATCTTTGCAAGTCTCTTTGAATTATTAGTTTGGTTCGCCCTACTATATTGATCTTTCTTGCAATGGGAGAAGTGCTTAGCTTTGGGTTCAATCTTGTGGTGCTCGATCCCAGTGACAGAAAGGGAAACGACACATATTGTATTGTTGCCATCGAGGATAAAAAGATGGGGTTTATATCATATTGCATGAGTTTATCCCTCTACATCATGTCATTTTGCTTAAGGCGTAACTCCGTTCTTATGAACTTAATACTCTAGATGCATGCTGGATAGCGGTCGATGTGTGGAGTAATAGTAGTAGATGCAGGCAGGAGTCGGTCTACTTCTCACGGACGTGATGCCTATATACATGATCATGCGTAGATATTCTCATAATTATTCGCTTTTCTATCAATTGCTCAACAGTAATTTGTTCACCCACCGTAATACTTATGCTATCTTGAGAGAAGCCACTAGTGAAACCTATGGCCCCCGGTTCTATTTTCCATCATACAAGTTTCCAATCTATTTTATTTTGCAATCTTTACTTTCAATATATATCATAAAAATACCAAAAATACTTATCTTATTATTATCATCTCTATCAGATCTCACTCTTGCGAGTGGTCGTGAAGGGATTGACAACCTCTTTATCGCGTTGGTTGCGAGGTTCTTATTTGTTTGTGTAGGTACGAGGTGACTCGCGCATGGTCTCCTACTGGATTGATACCTTGGTTCTCAAAAACTGAGAGAAATACTTACGCTGGTTTACTACACCACCCTTTCCTCTTCAAGGGAAAACCAACGCAGTGCTCAAGAGGTAGCAGAGCGCACCTTTGTAGGAATAATCAGCTTGCGTGATAATTTGATCTGTAAGAGTTGATGGTCGGGACCTTAGGTGAACGACTTTGAGGCGGTGGCTCTCCAGTTGCCATAGATCGAGTAGCCATGTTTAAAATATCATTTTTACGGGGTTAAGAGTTCCGATTTTCATTGGCGCGTTATAAGTACTAAATAGTTTTTAGAACGATTGGTATGGAGCAAAAATGGAATTCATAGTACTACGTACCTCCTTAGCGTATGGTTGTATGGGTTTATGTTGCGAGATGTTGAACCTGGTAGTTCTAGGGCAAATACTATGGTTTAGATTTAGATGTTGGTTTTCAGTAATGAAAATCGGAAGGGGGAAACCCTTATTTGATTAAAAAAACGTTGGAGACTTCAACCCATGAAGGGTAACGGCTGCGTGAGTCCACGGAGGGCTCCACCCATGAAGGTTCCACAAAGAAGCAACACTAGTAGAAAACGGGCCTATTGTCCCAGTTCCTGAATCGGGACTAAAGGGTCGGTACTAATGCCCTGTCCCTTTAGTCCCGGTTCAATCCAGAACCAGGACAGATGGGCCTCCACGTGGCCTGTGCGCGGAGCCCAGGCAGGAGGGCCTTTGGTCCCGGTTGGTGGCACCAACCGGGACAAATAGGCATCCACGCGTCAGCATTTCTGTGGCTGGGGTTTTTGTTTTTTTAAGGGGGGGTTTGGGGGTTTTGGGGGGTTAATTTAGGTGTTTCATATATCGTGTTAGCTAGCTATAATTAATAGAGAGAAGTGTCCTCTCTTATGTCCGTGCTTGGTCGACGCTACGTACTATACATACGTATAGAGAGGACTAGACACGCTAGCTAGCTAGTAAGCAAACGAAGGAAACAGAAGATCGTCATGAACATATATGCATACAGACAGAAGTGATATCGACCACCTCTCCTTCTCCGAGAGATTGGTCGAACAACAAGTTATCGTATATCTATTCGACACTACCGGCTACATATATACAATAATTATCTCTTACAAATATAATCTCCTAACATACGGACTCATGGTCCACATAGTATTCTCCGTCTTCAGCGATCACATGGTCAAGAAAGAATGCCGCCAATTCCTCTTGAATTGCTCGCATGCGAGCTGGTGCTAGGAGTTCATCCCGCTTCCAAAACATCTAATTTAAAGAAGGGGGTCAATACATATATATATATATATATATATATATATGAATGAATGAAACTCAACACAAATGATGGTAATAAAATAAAATTGTGAATGTTGTTATTTACGCACTTCATATTGTTCGTCAGAGTAGCCCTGCTCACAGGTCGTGTGGCGGATGGACTCGCAAACATAGTATCCACAGAAATCATTCCCTTGTTCCTGCCACAACCACTTTACAAGAAATAGAGGTCAATCAAACTGATAAGCAAGAATGCCAAATGGTATTGATGAAACTAGCGCTTGAATCACTAGGAGATGTGCGGAACATGCTACTATAGTACTTACTTTTGGGTGTCTAAATTGCAGCTTCTTCGGGAGTCCCGGAGCTTTTTTGGTGAATTTTCTCCAAACCCTGCCAGACAAAGAAAACATTTACTTGATTTATCAGGAAATGAACAAAGTTGCTGATATGGTGGATAATGATCGATTTAACTTACTTCTCGAGCATTTGAGTCATGTCCGCATAGTCCTGGGGATCTTTTCGTCTTGAGTCTAAGACGTTTACTAGTCCCTGCTCAAGCTTAATCTCTAGGAGAATATAGTGGAAACTGCACACACATGCATAACTCATCAATTACACTACTATAACCTTGACTAATATATAAGGGAAACCGAATATGCACAAGATAGTAACACTCATTTGAAGTTGTAAGGAAAGAGTATTATATCTTTGTTTAACGATCGTAGCAAGTTGGCCTCGGTATCCGCGGCATGAAATTTAACCTGAGTTGCATCTATGAGATTTGTGTTAATGAACCCAATATCACCGATTTGTCTTTTCTTCAATTCGACGATCTTCAATCTGCATAATATAGTGAGGATAATTATAAATACATGCAATGAAAGAGCTGAGCTATATAGAGAGACTTAATGACAGAAGTAGTACTACTTACAGATAGTAGTAGGTGACTGTTGCTTTATCGAGGGCCAATTGATTGAAAAACTGAAAGAACTCCTCAAATGGAACAGGCAACAGTTCAATTCCAACAAGGTCATGCTCCTTTTTAACTCTCACATACAAAGTACTCCTCCCCGCAGACTCTCTGCAGATTTTCAAGTACCAATCATGCAATCTTCGCATCATCGTTGATAGAGATCTTTCATCTTTGACGAGAGGCTTCCCATACTCGTATCTTTGTATCTGCACCTCCATGAAATCATAATGTACATCATCGGGCAGGTAATCTCCAAGATTGCTATAACCAGACACCATCCTTGGATCATTAGTGACGATGTCGCTAGGCACCTTGAGCGGGGGGCACGATTGCTTCGCTTGTTCGCCGAGCTGGGCAATTTGTTTCCCAGCTCGTCGTTCTTTCAGCCTTTGATCACTGACAGTACTTCTCGACCTCTCCGCTTCGGCAAATTCCTTTCCAATAATGCGCTCATAGTTTCCTTTCGGCCGAGACTTGGGTGGTTTTGTCAGGGCAGCCAGAGTGCGCTTCGCTTTCACCGGATCTACCTTATCCTCCGGAGGTGGATGTTTCTTTGCTTTCACCCCTTCAAAGAAGTTCCTCACTTCTTCTCGCGCGATCTCGGCATTCTCCTCCGGGGTCCTCACATATGGTAACTTCTCTGGAGTCTTCAGAGAAGGACCGAATCTTTATGTCCTCCCGCCTCTGGCTGTACTGCTAGACGCCGGCAGAGCAGATGGAGCGGTTGTCTTATTTACTTGCTTACGAGGCGGAGGAGAAGGACTACGACGCGTCGGAGCAGCCGGAGCGGTGGCAGGTCTCTTCCACCCTTGCTGACGAGGCGGTGAAGGAGGAGGCTGCCTACTCAGGCACGCCGGCGCAGGCGGAGAAGGAGGCGGAGTGCGGCCACGCGCCGGAGAAGGAGCTGGCCGAGTGCCCCGATCATCACTCACCGGAGGAGGAGGCGGTGGAGGAGGAGGAGTGCCTTGACTCGTCGGAGGAGGAGGAGGAGGAGGCGGAGGCGTCCAATTCGGAAGGTTGATGAGCTCCTTCCGCCATAGGCATGGATTCTTCAGAGCAGAACCCAGCCGAGTCTCCCCTTCACCAGTAGGGTGGTCAAGCTGGAGGTCCTCAAATCCCTCCGTTATTTCATCGACCATCACCCTATCATATCCTTCTGGAATCGGCCGGCAGTGAAAAGTTGCGCCGGGTTTAGTAGGAAAAACAGAGCCAACAACCGCCTTGACCTTCATATTAATCCATTGCGTCATAAGGTGGCAATTTCGAGTCTCCGTGATAGCATCCATGGGATAGCTGACAGGAGCCGTCAAGACATGCTTCGGTTGAAGCAGCTTGGTGGAAGCCAAGCTGCTTCTCCGCTGAGATGGCGGGGTAGCTTCAGGGGAAGCTTCGGCAGTTCGTTTGCTGCGATTTGCTTCTCGTTCCTCTATCGCTTGTACCCTAGCGTGCAGCGCCTATAGTTGGGTCTGCTCCACTTTCTTCCTCCTCTTGTGGCATTTGTAACCGCCTATGTCCGAAAACCCAGCCTTCCACGGAATGGAGCCTGGCATGCCTCGTGTTCGTCCAGGGTGCTCAGGATTCCCGAGGGCATTGTGAGCTTGTCGTTCTCTCTGTCTGGAACGAACGTCCCTTGCTATGCTGCTTCGATATAGTGCTTAAGCCTCTTGACTGGTATTTCCACTTGATCATCCGTCCAAATGCACTTCCCTGATATAGGGTCCAAGGTTCCGCCAGCCCCGAAGAACCAAGTCCGGCAACGGTCTGGCCAGTTAATTGTCTTTGGTTCGATCCCTTTATCAACCAGATCATTCTCAGTCTTGGCCCACTTAGGCCGGGCTGCGAGGTAGCCACCTGACCCCGTGCGATGGTGATGCTTCTTCTTTGCAGCATTTTGCTTGTTTGTCGCCGACATCTTCTTACTCTTTTCTGATGTCTTGTGGGCCACAAATGCGGGCCAGTGATCTCTGATCTTCTCATATCCGCCCTTGAATTCTGGTGTCTCTTTATTTTCGACAAACTTATTCAGCTCTTTCTTCCACCTCCTGAATAGTTCTGCCATCCTCTTAAGAGCAAAAGACTTGATTAATTGCTATTTAACTGGCTTCTCCGGATCATCCTCTGGCGGTAGGGTGAAATTTGACTTCAGCTCGGTCCAAAGATCATTTTTCTGCATATCATTGACATAAGACACCTTAGAGTCTTCTGTAGCGGGCTTTTACCATTGCTGGATGCTAATCAGGATCTTGTCCCTAACCAGAACCCCGCACTAAGCAACAAATGTGTTCTTTGTCCAAATGGGTTCAATCGGTTGGCCGTCGGGCGCGATTGCTATGATCTCAAACCTTTCATCCGAGCTCAACTTTCTCTTCGGGCCTCGTCTCTTTACCGAAGTTGTGCTCGATCTGGAGGGCTAGAAAAAAGAACAAAGACTTAATTAATATGTGTACATACCAAAACAATGAATGCATCAATTAGCTAGTCAGCACAAGCTTAACTAATATATATACCTGGCCGGACTCGGTTCGGTCACCGGAGACGTCATCACGGTCTCCTTCTTGCACCGGCATTGGGTCACCGGAGCCGTCCTCACGGTCTCCTTCTTGCACCGGCATTAGGTCACCGGAGCCATCATAATCATAGCCAGCTGCTTCCAGACCATCGGTGTCGTTGAGAAACAACGAGCAGACGGCATCACTTCCTCGTGCGATTATGTTCCCCAACAACTCTTCTTGTACTTCGTCTTGGGCGGTGTCCATAGTTTCTACAAATATTTACAACATGGAAATTATTATTCAAACATGACAGATGGATATATTAGTGGCAAACGTAGAACTAATATTAATTAGTGGCCTCGACGCTGCTTCTCTAGGGTTTGGGGTGGCCTCAACGCTGCTTCTCTAGGGTTTGGGGTGGCCTCGACAACGCTTCAAGGATAAAAAAAGAAGAGGAAGAAAAAAAAAGAGGAGAAGAAAGAATAGAGGAGTAAGAACTCCTCTGTTCTTTCTTCTCCTCTTTTTTTCTTCTTCTTCCTCTTTTTTTTTATCGTGAACGAGGGTCGTCGAGGGTCGCCGAGCGGTAGAGGAAACCCTAAATAGCAAGTATCGTGGGTGTGAGATACATGTGGCCGTCAGTGTCGGACACTACATCCATGTCCCACAAGTGACGTTGGCGTCGAAGCCCGCGTCACTTGTGGGACGTGGATGTAGTGTCCGACACCGACGGCCACATGTATCTCACACCGACGATACTTGCTATTTAGGGTATATCGACCCCCCCTTGTGTTGAAGTTATCGGGAGGTGGTATATATATCGACCCCCCCTCGTGTTGAAGTTATCGGGAGGGGGTATATCGACCCCCCCCTCGTGTTGAAGTTATCGGGAGGGGGTATATCGACCCCCCCTCGTGTTGAAGTCATCGGGAGGGGTATATCGACGACGACAGACCCGATAAAACATAAGAATACGAAGAAGAAATAAAAAGAGGAGAAGAAGAAAGGAATAGAGGAGAAGATCGAAGAAAAAAAGAAGAAGAAAAAAGAGGAGAAGAAGAAAGGAATAGAGGAGAAGAAGAAAAAATAGAAAAAATTGCTACTATCCTTGTAGGATTGCCATTCAGATAAGGAACATGCTCCTTTTCATTTGATGCATGTTTCATCACTTGTTAGTCACCATCCTTTCCACCTTTTTTTGTGCAAACAGAGATATACATTTCACGCTGGATCTTAGTTGAACTGCACAAATGATATCCAAATTATAGTTGAGCATTCCAGGAGCTTCACAACCAACCTTGATGTTGCTCAATTTTATTGCAACTAATGAAGAAGAAGCTCTATGGGTTTCATTTTCTGATGGAAATGGAATTGGGGCTGGAGCCCTTTTCTTAAAAAAATGAAGAAGAAGCCGCTAGCTCATGGGACATTGCTTCATTTTAGGTGAACTGCACCAAAAGGTCCCATGAAATGAATCATCCATGTTGGTGACTGAAAGAGCCAGCTTCAGCATCCCAGTCTTAGCACCCCCGGCCTCCATCCTTGCGACGCACGGTACACCTCGTTTGCCACCTTGTCGACCCTAGTGTCACTGATAAAATGAAGTAATAATACAGTTGAAATAGAGCGAGTGTCATCTCTATCATTTCATTTCCAATGTAGATAAAGAAAGTGCTTCTCTTTGTTAATATATGTTTCATCAACTAGTCCCATTGTTAATGCTTAAGAGTTTCTGCAAACTAGGGTGCTTAATTTTAGTTGATATGTACAAAAATAGAGATTTGAATGTCTCAAGGCGCCTCCTTGTACTACCGCTGTACACTGATGTTCATCACTGGCAGAAGGTGTATCTGGGAGACTTGGGACGATGTCCAGTATGAGGCGTACCGTATGAGGCGTCGTAGGGCCCATCTCGCCCTCGCAACATGGCATACTATGATACTATCGCAATATTTTCTTCTATTTTTTTGTGTGTTTCATCAACTAGTGCCACTATAATGTAATCACGCTTTTTCATTATCTGCGCAAATAGGGTTATTTAGCTGCATTTTGGTGGAACTGCACAAATGTACGTATGGAACCGGCATATATGCAGAGTGCGAGGTGGTTTTGCAATGGAGAAGATCAGAAGAGGGAGAGGCGAGAGGGTGGTTTTGGAATGGAGATGATGGAGAAGAGAGGAGGTGGTTTTGCAATGGAGAAGAGGGAGAGGAGCGTGCGGCATCGATTTAGGATTGGACGAGAGGGCCGGCGCGCTGTGATTGGATCAAAATCAAAATCAATTTAACCTTCAATTAAGAAAGCGACCCCACATTAACTAGTCTCCCTTTTATTCTGGGTCATAATTAACCATGATTTTCGCACATAAAATATATGTTATATGTTGCAAAAATAATATAATTTGAAAGTACATTCAGATACGAACCAAACGATACCATTTTTGGTGACATGCATTCACATTTTGCTTGTCAAATATAGTACGTGGTCAAACTTTGACCCAAAATACGCAAAACAACAAAAAAAATACTTCCAAGACCAGTTCTTCCGCTCTTCTCCTCTTAAACCACCGCCGCTCCTCTCCTGTTCCAATCTAAATGCAGCGCCGCTCCTCTCCTCTTCCATTTCGAAACCACCGCCCCTCCTCTCCTGTTCCAGTCCAAAACCAGCGTCGCTCCTCTCCCATCCTAATCCAAAACCAGTGATGCTCCTCTCCTCTTCCATTCAAAAACCACCGCCGGTGAGTGAAGGTGCTGTGAAGAAGTAGATCGATGGAGGAGTACAACTAATATGTGAGGATCGCAGACGGCGACCCTGTGAAGCTAGCTAGGATGTTGGAGATACAGTCTTGGTTTGACAACAAGGACCAACTAGCGGCGATGGCGACATCCATGGCCAAATATCTGCAATAGAGCGAAAAGGCGGTGATACTCCCAGAGGGAGTCGCGCCGAAGTACATAGAGCTGCTCCTCTGGGCCATGGAGAAAACAGATTCACCGAATCCGATCGTGAGGGAGCGGTGGTGGGAGTATCGAGCCTAGATGGAGCATCCACCAAAGATTGAAGGATCGAGCATCTACAGGGTGCCGTTTGTGAGGGTGTCCTGCCAGAGCGAGCCGGTGGAGTCTTCGTCGACCGAACCCAACTGCAAGAGGAGAAAAGCAGTTGGCCCGACGACGCTTCCCCGCCATCGTCTCCCTCACCGTTCACATCATCTCATGGGGCGGCTGTCTGCCGCCGAGGAATAGGAGGGGGCTGCCCCCCCCCTAGCCCAATAGTCAGGCAGGTTGTGAATTGTCAGGAGGAGCTTAAGGTTGTCAGTATTTGCAGGTTGTGAATTGTGTTTTGTGTTGTGTATTTTGAGAGTACTTTCAGATATGAATGTCTTTTGAATTTCAGATTTGCAGTATTGAGCATATTAAGTATTTTATGAATTCTAGAGATCTATTTTTAGCACTTAAAAAATGTAGTTTCATAGGAGTATAAAAGTGTAGACAATGTGATTCTCAGAGAAGAAACTGCAAGTTTCAGTTTCAGATAAAAAACCGCAAGTTCAGTTTCAGATAAGAAACTGCAACTTTCAGAGGCAGAGCATTTATATTAACATGGCCTATTCAAACAGGGTTAACATCATGTTGGAAGTTTTATTCATGGTCGAAAATGGAACTACCAGCCAGTTAACATCATGCTGATCAACATTCATGCATAGCACATCTTCCTATGATGCACAGTCAAAATGCCCACACAATGTCGAGTGTGCGAAACACAGAGAAAACGAGGGACGAAGTTTTGGCAAGTGTTGGACGTGGTTTTGGGCTGCCCCGTTGCTACCTCTTGAGCAATGCGTGGATTTCCCCGAAGAGGAAGGGATGATGCAGCAAAGTAGCGTAAGTATTTCCCTCAGTTTTTGAGAACCAAGGTATCAATCCAGTAGGAGGCTACGCTCGAGTCCCTCGTACCTACACAAAAACAATAACTCAATGCAACCAACACGCTTAGGGGTTGTCAATCCCTTCACGGTAACTTACAAAAGTGAGATCTGATAGAGATGATAAATAATATTTTTTTGGTATTTTTGGTATAGAGATGCAAAATAAATAAAGTAAAAGCAAAGCAATAGTAAAGTGATGGAGGTTGATATGATGAGAAAGAGACCCGAGGGCCATAGGTTTCACTAGTGGCTTCTCTCAAGAGCATAGGTATTCTACGGTGGGTGAACAAATTACTATTGAGCAATTGATAGAATTGAGCATAGTTATGAGAATATCTAGGTATGATCATGTATATAGGCATCACGTTCGAGACAACTAGACCGAAAGTGTTCCATGCCCTTTTTTAATGGAAATTGAAATCTAATATTCCCTTCCTTCATATCAATAATTTCACCAACCGTTGTAAGGAAAGGTCTACCAAGAATAATAGGGCAAGAAGGATTGCAATCTATATCAAGAACGATAAAATCTACGGGTACAAAATTCCTATTAGCAACAATAAGAACATCATTAATTCTTCCCATAGGTTTCTTAATAGTGGAATCCGCAAGATGCAAGTTTAGAGAGAAAT
Source organism: Triticum urartu (assembly GCF_003073215.2). NCBI lineage: Eukaryota > Viridiplantae > Streptophyta > Magnoliopsida > Poales > Poaceae > Triticum > Triticum urartu. The sequence goes on along the minus strand of NC_053022.1, from coordinate 410,833,684 downwards.
CATCAAAATCACAGAAATCTAGTAAATCACACAAAGTTTTGGGAATAGTAGAGACACTAGCACCCAAATCACACAAAGCATAAAACTCATAATTTTTAATTTTAATTTTAGTCGTTGGTTCCCACTCATCACAAAGTTTTCTAGGGATAGAAACTTCCAATTCAAGTTTTTCTTCATCAGATTGCATCAAGGCATCAACGATATGTTTAGTAAATGCTTTATTTTGACTATAAGTGTGAGGAGATTTTAGCACGGATTGCAACAAGGAAACACAATCAATCAAAGAGCAATTTTCATAGTTAAATTCCTTGAAATCCATAATAGTGGGTTTAGCAACAACTAGGGTTTTAATTTCTTCAATCCCACTTTTATCAAATTTAGCATCAAGATCAACAAATTCCAAATTCTTAGAACGCCTTCTAGGTAAAGGTGGATCATATTCAATCCCATCATTATCAAGATTCATATTGCAAAACAAAGATTTAATAGGGGACACATCAATAACTTTTAGATCTTCATCATTATTTTCATAGGAACTAGAAGAACACGCTTTTATAAAGGCATCTTTCTTAGCACGCATTCTAGCGGTTCTTTCTTTGCACTCATCAATGGAAATTCTCATGTCTTTGAGAGACTTATTGATATCATGCTTAGTTGGAATAGATCTAAGTTTCAAAGAATCAACATCAAGAGCAATTCTATCACTGTTCCTAGCCAAATCATCAATCTTAAGTAAAAAAAATTCGATCATAGCATTAAAATTCTTTTGCGAAGAAATAAATTATTTAATATTAGATTCAAAATCAGAGGGCATCTTATTATAATTTCCATAAGAATTGTTGTAGGAATTACCATAATTATTAGAGGGATTACTAGGATAAAGCCTAGGATTGAAATTTCCTATATACGCGTTGTTACCAAAATTGTTCCTACCAACAAAATTCAAATCCATAGATTCATTATTATTATCAATCAAAGTAGAAAAGGGCACATCATTAGGATCAGAAGAAACACTCTTATTAGCAAATAATTTCATAAGTTCATCCATCTTTTCACCGAAAACATTAATTTCTTCTATCGCATGCACCTTTTTAATAGATCTTTCTGTATGCCATTGAGAATAATTAACCATAATATTATCTAGGAGTTTAGTAGCTTCTCCTAAAGTTATTTCCATAAAAGTGCCTCCCGCGGCCGAATCTAAAAGATTTGTAGAAGCAAAATTCAATCCGGCATAAAAAATTTGTATAATCATCCACAAATTCAAACCATGAGTAGGGCAATTATGTATCATTAATTTCATTCTCTCCCAAGATTGTGCAATAGGTTCATGATCAAGTTGTTTAAAATTCATAATATCATTTCTAAGGGAGATGATCTTAGCAGGAGGAAAATACTTAGAGATAATAGCATCTTTGCACTTGTTCCATGAATCAATACTATTTTTAGGCAAAGATGAAAACCAAGCTTTAGCACAATATCAGTATCGACATCTTTTTTCTTTTGAATATCACACAAATCAACGAAGCTATTAACATGTGTAGCGACATCTTCACTAGGAAGGTTGGAGAATGGATCTTTCATGACAAGATTCGACAAAGCAGTATTAATTTCACAAGATTCAGCATCGGTAAGAGGAGTAATTGGAGTGCTAAGGAAATCATTATTGTTGGTATTGGTGAAGTCACACAATTTAGTATTATCTTGAGACATCGCGACAAACAAGCAATCCAACACACGAGCAAACAAGAGCAAACGGGCAAAAGAGGCAAATAGAGAGGGAGGATAGAGAGAGAGGGCGAATAAAACGGCAAGGGTGAAGTGGGGGAGAGGAAAACGAGAGGCAAATGGCAAATAATGTAATGCAGGAGATAGGGATTGTGATGGGTACTTGGTATGTTGACTTTTGCGCAGACTCCCCGGCAACGGCGCCAGAAATTCTTCTTGCTACCTCTTGAGCACTGCGTTGGATTTCCCCGAAGAGAAAGGGATGATGCAGCAAAGTAGCAAAAGTATTTCCCTCAGTTTTTGAGAACCAAGGTATCAATCCAGTAGGAGGCTATGCTTGAGTCCCTCGTACCTACACAAAAACAATAACTCAACGCAACCAACGCACTTAGGGGTTGCCAATCCCTTCACGGTTACTTACAAAAGTGAGATCTGATAGAGACGATAAATAATATTTTTTTGGTATTTTTGGTATAGAGATGCAAAATAAATAAAGTAAAAGCAAAGCAATAGTAAAGTGATGGAGATTGATATGATGAGAAAGAGACCCAGGGACCATAGGTTTCACTAGTGGCTTCTCTCAAGAGCATAAGTATTCTACGGTGGGTGAACAAATTACTGTTGAGCAATTGACAGAATTGAGCATAGTTATGAGAATATCTAGGTATGATCATGTAGGCATCACGTCCTAGACAAGTAGACCGAAATGATTCTGCATCTACTACTATTACTCCACTCATCGACCGCTATCCAGCATGCATCTAGAGTATTAAGTTAAAAACAAAGTAACGCCTTAAGCAAGATGACATGATGTAGAGGGATAGTTTCATGCAATATGATAAAAAAAACCATATTGTTATCCTCGATGGCAACAATACAATACGTGCCTTGCTGCCCCTTCTGTCACTGGGAAAGGACACCGCAAGATTGAACCCAAAGCTAAGCACTTCTCCCATGGCAAGAACAACCAATCTAGTAGGCCAAACCAAACTGATAATTCGAAGAGACTTGCAAAGATAACCAATTATACATAAAAGAATTCAGAGAAGATTCAAATATTATTCATAGATAGACTTGATCATAAACCCACAATTCATCGGTCTCAACAAACACACCGCAAAAAGAAGATTACATCGCATAGATATCCATGAGAGAGGGGGAGAACATTGTATTGAGATCCAAAAAGAGAGAAGAAGCCATCTAGCTACTAGCTATGGACTCGTAGGTCTGAAGTAAACTACTCACACTTCATCGGAGGGGCTTGGATGATGATGTAGAAGCCCTCCGTGATCGATGCCTCCTCCGGCGGAGCTCCAGAACAAGCCCCAAGATGGGATCTCGTGGATACAGAAAGTTGCGGCGGTGGAATTAGGTTTTTGGCTCCGTCCCCAATCGTTTGGGGGTACATGGATATATATAGGAGGAAGAAGTACATCGGTGGAGCTTCGAGGGGCCCACGAGGCAGGGGGCGCCCCTACCCTCGTGACCACCTCATGGCTTTCTTGACATAGGGTCTATGTCTCCTGGATCTTATCTGATGAGAAAATCACGTTTCTGAAGGTTTCATTCCGTTTGGACTTCGTTTGATATTCCTTTTCTTCGAAACCCTAAAACAGGCAAAAAACAACAATTCTGGGCTGGGCCTCCGGTTAATAGGTTAGTCCCAAAAATAATATAAAAGTGGAAAATAAAGCCCAATAATGTCTAAAACAGTAGATAATGTAGCATGGAGAAATCAAAAATTATAGATGCGTTGGAGACGTATCATTGGTCGTGGTAGTGACCACCGGAAAGATCACCGTTTGAGACCAATTGTTGGTCATGGTTGTGATCGCCAGAAAGATCACCGTTTGGTTTTGATCACGAGGTGATCAAGATGGTATATTGCTTGGCCGGTTAGCCAAGAGTGATATGGTTATGGATATCTGAGATGGTGATTTATTAGTATTGTATATCAGTTTCATACCATGCTTAGTAGTTGTTTCATCATAATAGTTGTTAATTTAATTAACCTGTTAAATGCTATGTTATTGTCTTGCCTTGATGTTTATGGTTGTTGTGAGCTTGAAAGTACATTCAATCTACTGACCTGGCATGTCATGCCAGATTGCAGGTGATGCCATGATTGCTTGATTGCTTGTCGATGGTTGCCGTGCGTGCGAGCTAGATCATGTCCCAGCTAGAGTCCCTGTGGAGTGGAGTTCACCACCTTCATCGTTGTTCCACTGCTACGAGTTGTTTCGCTGCTAGCATAGAGCAAGTGTAGTATCGCAGGGGGTACGTGGTTTGATATTTGAGGGGTGCCTATGGTTTTGGCTCTGTCCCCGGTCGTTTGGGGGTACGTGGATATATATAGGAGGAAGAAGTACGTCAGTGGAGCTTCGAGGGGCCCATGAGGCAGGGGGCGCGCCCTAGGGGGGGCGCGCCCCTACCCTCGTGAGCACCTTGTGGCTTTCTTGACGGAGGGTCCATGTCTCTTGGATCTTATCTGATGAGAAAATCACATTTCCGAAGGTTTCATTCCGTTTGGACTCCGTTTGATATTCCTTTTCATCGAAACCCTAAAACAGGCAAAAAACAGCAATTCTGGGCTGGTCCTCCGGTTAATAGGTTAGTCCCAAAAATAATATAAAAGTGGAAAATAAAGCCCAATATTGTCTAAAACAGTAGATAATATAGCATGGAGCAATCAAAAATTATAGATACGTTGGAGACGTATCACCCGTCTAGGCTTTCATTTTTAACATGCGCAGCCCACGACCTCAGATGGGAGGTCCATAGGCCTGTTTGTATTTTCTTAGGGCCGTCATGTATCGACCGGCCTATGGACCTCCCATCCGAGGTTTTATTTTTGGCAGCCCAATTTATGTATTTTTTTTGAAGAAAACGCAGAGGTCTGTTCTATTTTTCTATATAAGAATAGGAACGCCAGGTACAACTTATGTTTCCCTTCTAACTATATTATATATATTCAAATTATTTTATATGTTATTATATATTATTTTTATTGTAATCATATATTTAACAGATACTTACATATGTAAGAAAACAATATCCCACATCTTATTAACTTATAAAAATATTTTTTTAACAAATAAAATCCTAGATTGTTTTGGCACGAAAATCCTAATGATTGTGTACAAAAGCTTGGTAAGATTTAAGGATGAATGTAATAATATCACTTATTATTTAAATATATTTATAACAAAATGCTCAGCCCCTTTTTATTTTTTGATAACATTGCTGGCCCAACCCAACATTATAATTAGAATAAGCCCAACCAAATCGTGTATTTCGAGAAAGTGCAAATGGCCTCTAATTTTTTAGGAAATAAAATAAATGGGCCGCGTGGACGCTACATTATTTGTTCACCTAGCCCAGCTAATGGCTGTAATTCAAAAAAAGATCAAATTGACTATAAATTCTACCACGCAAAAAAAGACTGTAAATTCTGAAAAAATGGGTTGAATACGTGCCACATTTTTGGAAGCTGAAATGTGGGCCAATAGGTCGAAGCCAACGCAAGTCGTTGTCAATTTAGTCACCAAATGATTCTGAGATGTTAGCCGTTGGATTTACATCCAACGACCGGCATCCATCTTCAATCTCTCGCCTTCTTCCCCCAGCGCCGCCGGGACCACCTCCCGCCTCCTGCTGCTAGCAGCTCTGCTTAGCACGCTTCGCTATGAAGCACTACTCCACTGTTGGCCAGGCCATCCCTCCACCCCTCCACACCTCCTCTTCTTCTCCACCAACTGCCGAACCACACCGCACTAGAACCAGTTAACCCTCGTACACCTCTCCGTCTGTGACTCTAATCCCGCGCCTTCCCTCTCCGGTTCGTTGTTTTCTGGGTTCTCGCCGTCGTCCACCACCTTGGATGCGCTCGGCGCGGCATTGTCAATGTGGTCAATGAACGACACCATCGGAAGTAGACTATGCGTGCAGAGGCTGACAGCTGGGTCCACGACCGCTGAGGGAGTCCTGGATTAGGGGGTCTCCGGACAGCCGGACTATATCCTTTGGCCGGACTGTTGGACTATGAAGATACAAGATTGAAGACTTCGTCTCGTGTTCGGATGGGACTCTACTTGGCGTGGAAGGCAAGCTAGGCAATACGGATATGTATATCTCTTCCTTTGTAATCGACCTTGTGTAACCCTAGCCCCTTTCGGTGTCTATATAAACCAGAGGGGTTTAGTCCGTAGGACAACATACAATCATACCATAGGCTAGGTTATAGGGTTTAGCCTCTCCGATCTCATGGTAGATCAACTCTGGTAATACTCATATCATCAAGAATAAATCAAGCAGGACGTAGGGTTTTACCTCCATCAAGAGGGCCCAAACCTGGGTAAAACATCATGTTCCCTGCCTCCTGTTACCAGCCGCCTTAGACGCACAGTTCGGGACCCCCTACCCGAGATCCACCGGTTTTGACACTGACATTGGTGCTTTCATTGAGAGTTCCTCTGTGTCGTTGCCGTTAGGCTTGATGGATCCTACTATCATCGATAGCGATGCAGTCCAGGGTGAGACTTTTCTCCCCGGACAGATATTCGTATTCGGCGGCCTCGCACTGCGGGCCAACTCGCTTGGCCATCTGGAGCAGATTGAAAGTTACGCCCCTGGCCACCAGGTCAGGTTTGGAAGCTTAAACTACACGGCCGATATCCGCGGAGACTCGATCTTTGACGGATTCGAGCCCCTGCCTTGTGCGTCGCGCGGTCACGATGAGTACGATTTAGCTCTACCATCGGACAGTGTTCGAGAAATCGCACCGGCAGTCGCTCCGACCCTCAATTCGGATCCAGTTTCACCATTCGTGGACAGGTGGATAGACCACGCCACAGAGGCCGTATCCTCTGCGGCGATTGAGCCGAATATCGACCTTACCCTTCACGAGAGCCGTGTTGCCAAACTGTCGGATCCTTCCCCGGCCACGGACTCCGAACCGCCTGTGCACGTTCCTATCGAATCCGATTGGGCGCCGATCATGGAATTTACCTCTGTGGATATTTTTCAACACTCGCCCTTTGGCGACATACTGAACTCATTAAGATCTCTCTCCTTGTCAGGAGAGTCCTGGCCGAACTACGTCCGGCAGGATTGGGATGCGGATGACGAAGAAATTCGCCGCCCACCCACCACCCACTTAGTAGCCACTGTCGATGACTTAACTTACATGCTCGACTTTGACTCCGAAGACATCGACGGTATGGACGATGATGCGGGCGGCAAAGAGGAACCACTGCCCACAGGGCACTGGACGCCCACTTCATCACATGACGTATACATGGTGGACACACCCAAACAAAATAACTACGAGGAACAAAAGGACGCAACGAAGGGTTGTTCCCTCGAGAAGCAGTCAAAGCGGCGGCGTAAACGCCGCTCCAAATCCCGCCTCGGCAGAAATAACGATCACATAGACCCAGCGTTAGAGTAGGGTGAACCATTGCCCGACCACGGCAACACGGAAAATCAAGCCGAACAACCCAACCCCGTCGAAGATAACAGTCCGGACGACATCACACCGGACAGGCACCAGGAGCAACATAATGCCCACCAAAGGCCTGTTGCCATGGCGAGGAGTCTGAAAAAACAGAAGCAAAGGCTCAAGGCTGCACAAGACACACTCAAAATGAAATGGAGTGAAGTACTCAACACTGCAGCAAAATACGACAGTAATCGCCACACCAAGAGCTATCCGAAGCGAAAGTTGCTACGTGAATTTGATAAGGAGGCCTTAGATCCTCCACAATTAAAAAATAAAACGGCCATCTGGTCGGATAGACGACCTCGTAGCCAACATAAAGCGGCAATCGACGCTGCACATAAACCAGTACGCGATCCGCATAAGGGCTCGCATCAAAAGGACGGCGCAACCAGATCCATCTATGGACCACGCAGGCGCGCTCCAACATACAATGCAACACAACAAACATCCAAACACCACGGTACACCCAAATACAGGGGTGCCGCACACCCTCTATGTTTCACCGACGAGGTGCTGGATCATGAATTTCTAGAGGGATTCAAACCCGTAAACATAGAGGCGTATGACGGAACAACAGACCCTGGGGTCTGGATTGAGGACTACATCCTCCATATCCATATGGCTTGAGGATATGATCTCCACGCCATCAAGTACTTACCCCTCAAGCTCAAAGGGCCAGCTCGGCACTGGCTTAAAAGCCTCCTCGAAAACTCCATCAGAAGCTGGGAAGAGCTCGAAGACGCCTTTCGGGCAAATTTTCAAGGGACATATGTTCGACCACCGGATGCAGACGATTTAAGTCATATAACTCAACAGCCTGGTGAGTCAGCCCAAAAACTTTGGAACAGGTTCCTCACTAAAAAGAACCAAATAGTTGACTATCCGGATGCCGAAGCCTTAGCAGCCTTCAAGCATAGCGTTCGAGACGAATGGCTTGCCAGACACCTCAGTCAAGAAAAGCCGAGAACAATGGCAGCATTAACAAGCCTGATGACCCGTTTTTGCGTGGGTGAGGACAGCTGGTCAGCCCGATGCAGCACCAGCGACCCAACTACATCCGAAGTCAGGGATGGAAACAGGAAATCACGACGCAGCGAGAATAAGCGCCGAATAAAGAAGACAGCCTGAAGAGCATGGCGGTAAACGCCGGATTTAGAAGCTCTCGACCAGGGCAGCAGGAGCCGTCCTCCAAAGGCAATAGAGACGAATTGTCCAGCCTAAACAAAATTTTGGACCAAATATGTCAGATCCATAGCACCCCTGATAAACTTGCAAATCATACCCACAGAGAATGTTGGGTCTTCAAACAGTCCGGCAAGCTCAACGCCGAACACAAGGGGCAGGATACACCAAGTGAAGACGATGACAAGCCTCGCAAGCAAAGCACGGGGGAACAGAAGAAATTCCCACCAGAAGTCAAAACAGTCAACGTGTTACACGTGATAAAAGGGAGAAACAAAGAGGCACCTTTAGAGGAACATGCCCCAGGGCCTATCACCGCGGAGCTACGCCACTGGTCGTCCCAACCGATCACCTTCGACCATCGGGATTACTCAGCAAGTATCCGGCGTGCAGGATGGGCTGCCTTGGTATTAGTTCCAATAATTGAGGGATACCACTTCACCCGAGTCCTGATGGACGGCGGCAGCAGTTTGAATCTGATATATCAGGACACAGTCCGCAAAATGGGGATAGGCCCAACAAAAATTTGTCGCAGCAATGCTACCTTTAAAGGAGTAACGCCAGGCCCGGAGGCTCACTGCAGGGGCTCCCTTCTACTAGAGGTTATATTCGGCTTCCCCGACAACTTCCGCGGCGAAAATTTAAATTTCCACGTCGCTCCGTTCCAAAGAGGCTATCAAGCACTACTTGGACGCGAAGCTTTCGCTCGCTTTAACGCAATACCGCATTACGCTTCCCTCAAGCTCAAGATGCCCGGTCCATGCGGCATCATTATAGTAAGTGGAAATATTGAGCGCTCCTTGCGCGCCGAAGACGGTGCGGCCGCCTTGGCCGTCGCACACTAAAATGCCTCACCAACTGAAGCATTTGACAGGTCGTTAAGACCACGGACACGGCTAGACGAGTCCGGCTCAACTATATGTAATTAATACAGGTTTGATGGCTATACCCCTATTACAATACAAGGGGCTCAACACGCGCGCAAAAGTGGCAATAAGGCTCACCTTTACTCATTTTCAACTATATATTGTTTCTTTAGTATAACTTAACTTTTGCACGGCAACTTTTCAATTAAGCTACTCTCTTTTTCAGATGACCATCGTGCTACACCCGTCCAGGATACGGCACAACGGAGACACAGGCGCAGACGTGCAGCAGGGACCCGTTCCAAGGATTCTTTGTAGATTAAGACCCTGCGTAAACCTTTTTTACTGTCTCTTGTTGATTTACATCCCTCGGAATCTCAGTACAACCGAGAAGGATGCTGACGTCTTGGCATGTGGCCACGCCAGAATAATGCACGTACCTGGACACTAGGGGCTTATTACAAAGGGTACTGTTTAGACCTGGTTTACACCATAAAGACCGAATACCTTAGGGAGTGTTCGGCGTCGCGAGTTTGGCCTTATATGCATCAGCTCCGAATTATGTCTTTGGTCAAATGTTGGGTTTTCCTGGCTCTTGTGTTTTGCCGCCTTACATTTCGCTCTATCGGCTAAGGCGGCACCAGGAGAACTACTGCGATTGTGCCCTAGTTCATCCGGACGAGCACCTCAGTAGAGAAAGCCGAAAACTGACTGTCATGATATAGCGTGAGACTGGTCAACCACTCGATGACCTATTGGAATCTTCGGGATTCCTTTGCATTAACGAAGGGCAGTTTCCCGGCCACGCACGTATGCACCCCGAATCCGGACGAGTGCGGAGCCACCAGGGGCTATATAGTAGCCCCACTGTCAAACTCCTATGGCTAAGTGAAAGTGTTAAAGCATATAGTCCGGTTGCCTAGTTCGCTGCGCTATCACCTCCTTATTACGACCAAGACGTTGGATTAAGTGTGAATACGCGTCTTCTGCGAACACCCCCGCATTATATGCGTGGGGGCTGAAGCCGGCGACTGCAATCTTTCAGGTTATACACATGTATACATAAACGGCCGCACAGGAGGCATCACAATACTTTCGGGCAAAAGTATAAATATAGCCTTGATAAATTCAATAAAACGTTGTTTTTACAATGGGAATACATGTCACTCAAACATAGCATTCTTCGAGCACTGGCCTCTATCGTTCGAGTGACCTCAAGAACTTCTTCAAAATAGTGCTCGGCAGCCACTCGGCCTATGGCCGAACCCTGCGCCGTGACAGTGGTGGCATCCATCTTCGCCCAGTATGTTTTGACATGGGCAAGGGCCATCCGCGAGCCTTCTATGCACACCGACCTCTTCATTGCATTAATGCGCGGCACCGCACCAAGGAACTGCTGCACCAAGCTAAAATAGCTGTTCGGCTTTGGCCTTTTCGGCCACAGATGATCCACGACAGACCTCATGGCGAGTCCGAACAATCTATTGAGTTTGGCCCATTCGGCAAGCTGATCAGTCAATGGAAGCGGACGCTCTGGAACGTTAAATTGCGACCAGAACAGCTTGTCCACTTCACGATCTGTTTGATCTCGAAAGTATTCGGCCGCATCAACAGCGCTTGCCGCTAAGTCCAGATATGCGTCGGCCGAACTCCATAGCCGATACAGAGGGGCATACCACGGATCACCGAACTTCCTCCGCAGCATAAAGGGCTTCCCAGCCACAATGTCCCCGGCTTCATGCAGTTCCTCCTTCTTTGCTCTCATTGCAGAGCGGGTGTCTTTGGTCGCCATTGTGGCCTTTTCAAGGTATGTAGCCTTCGCCCAGTTTTCTTCTTCAAGAAACTGGCAGTGGTCGGTAGTGTATTTTAATTTCACAGCCATTTTGGCCATTTTCTCTTTGCTCTCGCTATGAGCGGCCTTCTCGGCTTTCAACTCTTCGGCCGCCTTCAAAGCGGCCGCATTACTACTCCTTGCTTGCTCCTTGGCTCGGGCAAGCTCCGCCCGCAGGGCCTCCACGGTGGTAGCTCCACCTGCAGTCACAACATATTAAAGATACAGGCATCACGCTGCTCTTACTATGTGACATTCACTATAAATATCACCTACCCTGTGCCTCGTCAAGCCGCTTGTTAACAAGCTCGATGTCGGCATCCGCCACATCCAGTCGCAGTTTTAATTCGGCAACCCCATCAGTCTGGCTAGCCACCGGAGCTTCAGACACCTCCACATAACGGCGGTCTGGTCATTACCTACGACTACGATCCTCTGTTTGCCACCGTTCTCGACGACAACCAGAGTCTCAGGGGCTACTATCTACACAGGGCGCACCTAAAATGTGCGGTACTACCACAAACGCGTATCATTCCACGTACCTCAAAGCCCGTCAGTAGACTCATAAAGGCTTCATGCAACCCGTTTTCGGCGGACGAAATCCTTTCAATCACCGTACACATTAATGTACGGTGCTCTTCTGAGATAGTCACTCGCTCTAGCAGACCCTTCAGTACGTCCGACCGCATATGAAGTGGTCCTGGACTCTTTTGATTGCTCTCTTCGAGAGCCGGATACTGAGGGCTTCGGGTGACCATGTGATTACCTTCTGGCGATCCGGAGAAACTCTCCGTGACGAGACTTCAAGGTCGCCCGCTTCTTGAGCTAGGGAGTCCGGAGGTGGCGTTTCACTCTCCATCATCTCTGGAACAAGATCCCGTGAAGACAAGCTCTGCTGAGAAGGGCTCAGATTCAAACTTCAAGATAGATGCTTCGGTTATCTTCCTCAGAAGTAAGGTAGTATATCTTCACTATTAAGTACTTTTTGATTACTTCAGCTCATTAGAGGGCTGATTCCCGCATAGACTTTGTGCGGCAAGAGCACCCTCCGAGGCGGGACCCTCTGGTGGAGTTTTCTTCTCCCGTTTGGAAACCTTGGTTTCCGGGTCATCAGAGGTAGTCCTCTTCATTCCCTTGGTTATCCTCCCTCATGGAGGCGCCCGTTCCCTCGGTTGGAATAGGTAGCGGTGGGGGCCCGCTTTCGCCCTCTTTATTCCCCCCTTCATCTTCCTTTGAGGGCACCAGGCAAGGTGCTGGCTCGAGCATCTTTTCCAGCACTGGATTGTCCAAGCCTTCCGGAAGGGGGGCCGAACACCGGATCATCTTCGCCTTTGTTATCCAGTCCTGGTCAAAAAGTGATTCTTCAGAATGATGTCATGATAAATGAAAGAAAGTGTGTTCGGCTAGAGGATTACTTACTTGGGCCGTGGTGCGGTTGCTGCTTAGGCCCACGTCCTCGGAGGTGTCCGGACACTCTATTTGGGGTCCGAAGAACGACTTGTACATCTCCTCGTGCGTCAAGCCGAGGAAACTCTGAATAGCGCGCGGTCCTACTGGGTTGAATTCCCACACGCGGAGGGGCCGGCGTTTGCAAGGCTGGACATGACGAACCAGCATGACTTGCACTACCATAACCAAACTAAAATCTCCCTCAAAGAGATCCCAGATGCGGCTCTGCAGTATGGGCACATCCTTGGCTGGACCCCAGCTCAGCCCCCTGTTGATCCATGACATCAGTTGTGGTGGAGGGCCCGAGCGAAAGGCGGGGGAAGCTACCCACTTGGCACTTCTGGGAGCGGTGATGTAGAACCACTCCCATTGCCATAATCCGGAGACCTCTGGAAATGAACCTTTTGTCCATGAAGCTCCGGCAATCTTGCTTATTAATGCACCCCCGCATGCTGCATACTGCCCTTCGACCGTCTTCAGCTTCACATCAAAGGTCTTGAGCCACAGGCCGAAGTGAGAGGTAATGCGGAGGAAGGCCTCACATACGACAATAAATGCCAAGATGTGGAGAAAGGACTTTGGGGCTAGATCGTGGGAATCAAGCCCGTAATAGAACATCAAACCCCTTACGAAGGGATCCAGAGTGAGGCCTAGTCCTCGGAGGAAGTGGGAGATGAACACGACGTCTTCATTGGGTTCAGGAGTAGGGACGACCTGCCCTCGGGCGGGCAGCCAATGTGAGACTTTGTCGGTCAGGTATCTTGCCTCCCTCAACTTCTTGATATCCTCTTCCGTGACGGAGGAGGGCATCCACCGGCCCTGGAGGCTAGATCCGGACATGATTGAAGGTCTGAAGCACCTGACCTAGGCTTTGGGTGTTAGAACTCGAGGCGGGGGAAGGATTCGATTGAGGAGGGGAGGAAAAAAGTAAAGGCCTTGACCCTATATAAAGAGGGTGAATATCAAGCGTCCTCCTCGTGGCCGTTTGGGACTTACCTAAAATCTAGGAGTCCTAGGCGTGGTTGGGTTACCCACGACCGTATTGATGAGAATCCCGTAATAAGGGGGACACGATCTCTGCTTTGACAAGACATGTCAAGAAACTGCCTCGCGTTATGTGCGGGGCTAGTTAAAGAAAAACGGTTCTAATAATCACCGAGCCATGGCGTGATGCAATGGTGCCAAAACGTGTCAGCAGATTAGATTTGTGGAAATATTATTCTCTCTACGGCGGTATGTGGAACTTATTTTGCAGGGTCGGACACTATCCTTGTATTCAAATTCTTCCATGGAGTATTCGGAGGAGGAACCCGCCTTGCAATGCCGAACACAATACTGCGCGCCGGACTCATCATCATTGAAGCCTGGTTCAGGGGCTACTGAGGGAGTCCTGGATTAAGGGGTCTCCGGACAGCTGGACTATATCCTTTGGCCTGACTGTTGGACTATGAAGATACAAGATTGAAGACTCCGTCTCGTGTCCGGATGGGACTCTACTTGGCGTGGAAGGCAAGCTAGGCAATACGGATATGTATATCTCTTCCTTTGTAACCGACCTTGTGTAACCCTAGCACCTTCCGGTGTCTATATAAACTGGAGTGGTTTAGTCCGTAGGACAACATACAATCATACCATAGGCTAGCTTCTAGGGTTTAGCCTCTCCGATCTCGTGGTAGATCAACTCTTGTAATACTCATATCATCAAGAATAAATCAAGCAGGATGTAGGGTTTTACCTCCATCAAGAGGGCCCGAACCTGGGTAAAACATCGTGTTCCCTGCCTCCTGTTACCATCCGCCTTAGACGCACAGTTCGGGACCCCCTACCCGAGATCCGCCGGTTTTGACACCGACAGCCGCACACAAGCGAATGCCTCCTTATTACGCGCAAAATAATGATTCCTCCACCTGACATCTGGGACCCACCGTAAGGGCCTCTGTATTTCATGAAAATAACGTGCCCACGCTGACATGTCAGACCCACCACCTATCTTCGCACGCAAGGAAGTGCCTCCTTATTATGCACAAAAAAATGAATATCCCCCCTGCCAGCTGGAACCCAGCATAGTGGGAGGCTGACTTGTGGGCCTACCAAGTTGACGGGGACGGAGGGCTTTGTCAACTTAGTCAATATGAATGATTCTAGCTCCTGTTACCGTACGATGTCCATCCAACGGCCGTAGTGCTTCTTCAACCTCTGGTCTTCTTGCTCCAGCCGCCCAAACCAGCGCCGGTCATGCCGCGTGCTCCTACATCCCGTGGCCAGCTGTGATGCCGCGGAGGCCCCACCACCCCCTACTACTCCCAACGCGGGCCAGGCCATCTCTCTACTCACCCACAACCCCTGTTATTCTGCGGCAATAGCAGCCTCACACCGCAACCGAACCAGTGAACCCTCGTACTCCTCTTCGCGTGGGCATCCACTGTTGCGTCTTCCCCGGCTCCGAGTCGTCCCCTTCCTAGTCCTCGCCATCGTCCACCTCCGTGGTGCTCTCGGCGCGGCGTGGTCAATGTGGTCAAGGAATGACTTCCATCAGACGTGGACTGTACATGGAGAGGCTGACAGCTGGGTCCACGGCCGCAGCAAGGAGGTGCCTCCTTATTATGCGCAAAATAATGATTATTCCACCTGACAGCAGGGACCCACCGAACAGGCCACCATATTTCACGAAAAAATGTTTCCCCCTGACTGCTGGGACCCACCAACTACATCTTTGCACGCAAGGAAGTGCGTCCGGGCAAAAAAACGATTCGCCCCCTGACTACTGGGACCCACCAGCTACATCTTCGCACGCAAGGAAGTTCGTCCGGGCAAAAAAAACGATTCGCCGCCTGACTTCTGGGACCCACCAGCTACATCTTCGCACGCAAGGAAGTGCCTGACAGTCGGGACCCACCTGGTCGAAGCGTACGTAGTGTTGTCATTCTGGTCGCGAACGTGTACGTACATATCTACTGGTGGATATAGAGGCGCACATGTGTCATAGTAGAGGCACGTACATGTCGTAGTAGAGGCGCGCACGTAGCATGTACACGTACGTACAGTGGCCAGGGTGCAAGAAAGAAAATATGGCCACGTATGTGTACATACGGGCGGAGTCTCGAACGCCTACTCGCGCATACGTACGGCCAGGGCTCGTGTACATGGCTAGGTCGGAATGGAGAAACAGCGTCGTCGTCGTGTTCATGGGGAGGCAACGGAATGCGTTGTGTTCATGGGAAGGCAACGGAATGCCTCGTGTTCATGGGGAGGCAACGGAATGCGTCATGTTCATCGGGAGGCAACGGAATGCATGGGAGCCAACCGGCTGGGTCGGAACGGAATGCGTGATCGTGTTCATCGGGAGGGCTTGGACGGAATAGGCAATGGAAACGAGGCCTGGCGTACCGCAAAACGGAGGAAACGGACCTCCTACGTTCGGAACGGGGTCCTGTTGATCAGGAGGGGTGTGGCGTACCGCAAAACGGACGAAACGGACCTCCTACGGTCGAAACGGGGGTCCTATTGATCGGGAGGGGTGTGGCGTACCGCAAAACAGACGAAACGGACCTCCTACGGACGAAAGGGGGGTCCTGTTGATCGGGAGGGGTGTGGCGTACCGCAAAACGGACTTCCTACGATCGAAACGGGGGTCCTATTCATCGGGAGGGGTGTGGCGTACCGCAAAACGGGACTCCACGGGATATTGTTCATCTCCACCGTCGACCTCCTCCAGCCTCCACGGGCTACCGTCGACCTCCTCTAGCCTCCACGGGCTCCTGTTCAGCCAGCCTCCACCGCGCGCTACTCCACCGGCTACTGTTCAACCACCCCTCCACGGGCACCCCTCCACCGTCTACTGTTCATCCAGCCCTCCACACCACGGGGTCCTGTTCAACCACCCCTCCACGGGCACCCCTCCACCGTCTACTGTTCATCCATCACTCCACACCACGGGGTCCTGTTCATCCAGAGGCAACGCCACCGCTCACTTTTCATCCAACCCCCCCCCCCAAATGCTCACTATTCATACGAGATGAAGCATCGATCAGCTTCAGTTAACAGTAGTTGCGAAGGAATTGCTCGATCGGGTTTAGTTAACAACCACCGATCGATCGATTGGGTTCAGTTAGAGCCCAACGCCTCGCTCGGGTTCAGTTAGAGCCAACGCCTCGCACACATGCGCGTACGTGTACGAGAGAAACGCGCATCGCTCGGCCCCCGACCTCCCACCGTAACCGAGAACTCCCCAAAATTTTCCTCCCCCTCACTTCTACCACGGTTTTTTCCGTCATGGATGACCCAAAGAATGTCATGCAGCTGCGTTTCCGGCCCGCCCAGGACGAATAGCCCATTTTCTATCATGATTTTTTGTCATAGAAGTAGGAGCCCACCACATCTATGATGATACCGGGTTTTGTCACAATTATCGTCATAGAAGTTTCATATGTATGATAGAAAAAAAAATTGTTCGGCCCAAAATGTCATGGATGTGTCTTTTTTTTGTAGTGCATCCTGCTTCCAAATGGCCCTGCCTTCTCTAGCGCAGTGTGGTCGTCGTCTTTGATCTCCTCGATGCCCTCCTTAAAGATTGAGGTGTTGTGCATGCTGGGGTGTAGAGAAGCACAAGCGAGAGTGGTTGCCATATAACCTTGGATGGGGATGAATTATGTGCTCGGGGGAGGGGGTGTGTGCTGTGTGTGTGTCATATATTGAGAGAAAACAAACCTAGCAAGAGAAATGTGTGTGTATGTGATGGAAAGCTACATGCTAAACAGGGTATTCACAAAGAGATTGTGCATGAGATATAGAGAGCGGTGTGCGGGCCTTGAGGTGGGCAGGGGCCGGGTGAGGGTGTCAAAATGTGCGCGTTGATGCATGTGTTACATGCGATCGTGCGAGGGACGGATGAATCAAGAGAGATGTTTGTTGTGTTACAAATGCTCCTCTCTCTCTCTCACACACACACACAAGTAAAATAGAAGACCATTCTCTCATGTATACACAAGTACACAACGTATCGCATCTGTCTATGTCTCACTCATGTATGATCATTTGCACATTCACACCTCTCTATGTCTCTATCACACGCACACCGTCTCCACATTGCCCTTCCGCTACAACACACATATGGACACATACACACGTTCTCTCTCAGTCACACACACAAAATCAGTATTAAAAAACTAGGGCGCACCTAAAATGTCCAAATCCAAATAAACACGAATTGGAGCTAAATTCAAATATATGGAAATATTGTAGCATCAAGAACTTTTCCAGGAAAAAAGTTGAGTAATATTCGGGGATTGTTTTGACACACACAAAAAGGTTCGGTGGATGTCCTTCGAGCACGACACGGTGACACACCGTTTGATTGACCGCGTGGCCGCGGTTCACGCGCTTGCACATGATTACGTATTGTGGCTGTGGTAACTAATAAAAGCGCTGCCTAAGTCTAATGTTTACGTGTAATAGTACGGTTTTCTTTTAAGTTTGAGCAACCCGATATAAAACTAAACTAAGCTCCCATACGCGCACTCATCAATATGCCGCCGCCGTTGTGCATGCTAGCGCCCGCCTGCTCTGACCAACAATTTCTCGCCTATCACCGCCGTGTCGCTGCCAAGCCGAAGGCTCGCCCGCCCACGTCGTCTGTAGTCCCTCCTCGTGATGCCGCCGCGCTGCCAAGCACGCGAGCAGCTGGTGGAGTCGCGTCTATGCACACAACGTACGAAGAGGAGGACGAGCACATGCTCCAGCATGCCGACAAGGAGGAACTAGCGTGTCATTGTCGTCTCCGCCCGCGCGAAGGAGGCTCGCATGGTGGCTGTCGCGGCGGAAGCTAGTCGCGCGCGCGTCAAGCCCCAAACCAGGTGTGGACGCGGAATCTACCTTCGAGACCTTGAGTGCCACGTGGATCCTGCAATCTGAAGGAGCAATTTGGTTCAGTCGACTCTTGTGAGCCGTTTGATGCAACATGGATGGCTAGAAGGGCTTCTTCAACCTCCGAAATTGATGCACGGTTCATCTTCTCAGCTTGCCACATGCCTAACTTCCTGCAGCCGCCGCGCCCTCCCCTGAACCGCCTGCTACCGCCATGCTCCCCCCACCCCCCCCATCCGTTTAACCCCGGGCATGATCCATTTTTTTCGGCAAACTGCATTCCACACCCAACACTCATAAGATAGATCATGGGCACCCTGCCACCCTAATATAGATACTGGGGCAGCTTCTCTGCCGTCTTCTTCCTTCGCTCCGTTGAACTTCTTTCACAAATCGACTGACCCAAATTATACTACTAGTACGAACGTATTAAGTACAGTAGGAACAAGAAGATACGAGTAGTAGTACCAACTGCAAGAAGAACAGTAGTAAGGCATAGTACTAGTACTACTGTATGTACTAAAGAGTTCAAATAACGAGAAAGAACCTAAACATAGTTCTGCTGGGGCCTCAGCACAACACACCCTTGAAAATAAACTAAGCAACTAGTCCGCTTGACACTGCAGTAGAACCGGCATGAGCGATGGCACTGCCACCTACTCGGAGTCTGAGTCCACGTCCTCGACTTCGTCCTCGTCCCTCTTCCTCTTCCTCTTCGATGATGCTTCTTTGCTTGAACCGGACACTGGGCTCAGCTTCTTCATCCAACCCTTATAGATATTTAAACAAAGGTAGGCATCCATTGCTGCGTACAGGATGTGATCTTCATCTAATGTCTTCGACTCCCATGCATGATGAAACTCGTGGTGAGGTTTCTTCAGTTTAGCGTACGAAGGATCAATCATGGTTGCTGCCAGGGTCACCATTGAAGGCTGAGAGGAGGACACCAGGCTTGCCTTCTGGAGATCGAAGGGCTGGCCTACAACGAGGCCTATCCGATCCAGGACATCCCTGTCGTTCCTAAAGTCTACAGTAACGAATTTCACTCTTCCGTCCTTGAGGATGTAGTTAAAATTCTGGTACTCAACGTCGGCATATGGCATATGTGGTAGACCAAGCACACGTTATGTACGCAAACCTGGATCATGGTGGGCTTCTTCTTCTCTGCCTCCTTTAGTTTCTTCTCTCTTTGCAGGACTGTGGTGTACTCAACATCTAGCCCAGCGACCCACTCATCTGTTGAACCGTTGAACATGCGTAGGAAGTGAGCACGGCATGCTTTCACTGTCGCGGATCCACGTGTGTAGATGATGAAGAACTCATCGCCAGTGATGGCTCTAACCTGGTACTCAGTGGCGACCATGCTGATTTGGGAGGCCATGGATTTTGGAGGAGGGTTAGGAGAAGTTGAACTGGTGTAATGTGAAAGGACGGGACAACTGGGAGTTAACTGTTGTAAGGTACTGTACTAGTAGAAGACGGGGACGAGTAGGGTGTGCGAACGGCTTGGGGTCGCTGGCTTGCCCGATGGATAAACGGCTGCAAGCCCCCAAAGAGTTCTCGAGAACTATGCGGGACCCAGTAGATGTCATGTCTACTAGACCCATATCATAAGCCTGAAGGTATAGCTTCTGCCTGTTCACACGCCATGCCGGCGAGTGGGTAACTTCACTTAATTCCGTCCACCATCGCGCCTCCCACAACCTTCGCCTCCCTCACGCGGTCGCGCCCTTTGAGACTTCGACCAGCTATAAATGATCAATTTTTTTGCCTACTCCGCATGCATGATACTCCCTCTGGTCCTTTTTACTTCCGTCAACCGTTTGCAAAGTGTTTCACCAAATTTATACTAAAAATATCAATATCTACAATACTGATTATAATGAGTATAAGAACTACTATTAGATGAGTTAAAGATTGTAAACCTGAACTAACCCTGAAGTAACTGTAGCGATAGAGGTGTTTGGATGCCAGGGTTAGATGGAGCGCGGATATGGTGAGGTGCCTTCATGGGCGGTGCGGGAGGGAGGGAGGGAAAGGATGAGAAGCTTCGAGGAAGTGGGGAGGGATCTGCTGCGGGGAGAGCGAGAGAAAAATGTGTTTTTTAGTGTCCCAGAAGAACTAACCCACATAAGAACCTCTTGGGTGGATTAGATTTTTTTGGGTTAGTTTAGTTCAAACTAACCCAAACTAACTCTAACACATGGATCCAAACAGGGCCAAGGTTAGCTATTAGAGTACTACTACCTCCCGTCTAGTTTAAAGGGCTCGATTCAAAATTTTCACCTACTCTTAGCAAGATAGAGGCGGTGGAATAGTTTTTGTAGTTCTTCACAAAAAAATTGTTTACCAATGCATGCATGAACACTAGTTACTCTAACCCCCCCTCTCTCTTCTTTAATTCTTGGCCACATCAGCATGTTTGCTATTCCCGTGTGCATGATACCAGCTAAGATACCACCATTATGGCCAGCCTTAATCATCGCATGCAATAATTTAGTGCACCTTGTAATATGAACATGTGTGGGCAGTGTATGTTTTTAATGACTTGAGACTATACCTATCCCGACATGCAAGATGAGACTTATTATGAACCATTCCCCATAACTGCAGGAAGCTCGTTCATCTCCAAATCTTTTCCTCTCCATGTGTGGAAACAATATGCCTGCCAGACTCTCCTTCGCCCTTCGGTGGTCCCACCACTCCACCCCGTGTGGAAAAAATCTGCATGCATGACTCTCCTCCCACGCGCTCGTCCAATCCGTTGTGAATAGAAATATTAATTTCCACCCCTTCCCTCCCCCGTAATTTACTCCAACAAATATGCCCATGTACTACCTCCTTTCCGTTTTATAGGGCTCAATTCGAAAATCTGACCAACCAAGGTAGATGATGAGTGGTGGAATAATTTTCATGGTTTGTAAAAGCACTTAATTAATGCGCTCATTTTTCTCAAAGAATTGTGTTTACCAATGCATTAATTGCAATGCATGCATGCATGAAGTACATGCATTGGTCAAGTTTCTCATAATCCTCGCATGCAATGAATTAATGCACCTTGAAATCTAAGCATGTGATAGGAGTAGTTGTTACGTTAATCATGCAACATATCTTCCGGGATGCTGCTTCAGTTACTTAACTACAGGTGCATTGGGTCACTGACATATGGGCCCAACAGGGGTCTGGCAGACATGTCAGTGACGCAAGTGGACCTGCAGTTAAGTTAGTGCAGCTCAGTCCATATCTTACGTAGGTGTGCCACTGCTCACTATAAGTACGGTGCCTCCCACAACATCGCTATCTCCTCCTCCTCACGTTCACGTTCATCGCTATCTCCTCCCCATCCCTCTCACATCGACCACGATGGAATCGCCCCTCCCAAGCCCTAGGCGCCCCTCGCTGCACCGCACGGACGGTCACGCGTCGCCGTTCAGTTCCTCACCGCCACTAGTCGAGGAGGACACGTCGGCGTTCCGCTCCTCGCCGTGACGCATCGAGGTGGAAGCGTCGCCGTTCCGTTCCTCGCCGCCACTAGTCGAGGAGGACGCGTCGGTGTTCCGCTCCTCACCATGACGCGTTGAGCTGCACACGTCGATGTTCCCAATATCACTAGCACGCGCGTCGGAGGACGCGTCGGCTCCCCGCTACGAGGAGAACGCCGCGCCGCCCGCCGAGCCCCCTAGCCTTGAGGAGCTTTGGAAAGAAATGTATGTCGCCTTGTGGGAGGCTTTGCCTCCAGCAAAGCATGGCAAAATAGAGGCGGAGAAGAAGGCCGAGGAAGAGAAGCGCACCGCGAAACAAGCTGCCTGGCAGGCCTATGTCACGTCCGAGGGAGTCAGGCAATTGATCTTTGGTAGAAGGGTCGTGCGAGGGCCGTGAGGGTGGCGGAGGACGCCTGTGCCGATGCCCTGAGTGCAGTCGGGCCCAAGCGCCTCATCTACGCTTGGCGGTACATGGACCGTGTGCACACTTCCAGTGAGGAGTACCTGTTGGCACCGGATCACCACACCAGTGAGATCGCGCTTGCCCGTCGGCAAGCCGCGAATCAGCACCTCGCGAGTTGCGAGGCTGAGGAAGATACGTTGTGTCGGCGCGCTGGGAAATGGCCGCGCACCAGGGCACTCGTGGCGCGCCGCAAGCGCTCCTGCGAGCGTTGTGGCTTTTAGTAGGAGTATAATTTTTGTTTCGTAAATGATAAATCCCGAACGTTCAGGAATTATTAGCATCCTTAATTAAGTATGTAAAAGGGAAAGTTTGGAAACCTTGTGTATTCGTCTGCATTTTGTAAATACGTGCATATAGCACAAACTTCACTATATACTATCGCACTACACGTCACTCTATATATATGTTTGTAGACTGTGCTACTCCCTCTGTCCAGGTCAATAAGTCATCTTTCGTTGTGCACCATGACCAAGAAGGAGGGAAGACTTATACACCTAGACGGAGGTAGTACTACTATTACTTATGTACGTGCAAATGCACGTTTTAACATTACAATGCGGTTTTTGTAAAAGTAGAAAAATAGCACTAGTCAAGCTTGTGAAACGATCCAATGCAAAACAAATGCAAAAATGCTCATTTGATTGTTTACTTTTAGCTTCCTTCTCTGTGGTTATTTCTCTGTCGTACTTTGTATGGAGTATCTCATTGGTCGAAAAGGCTTGCAAATTCCCAAAACGCTTCCTACACCCTGTATCGAATTTTTTGCCTAACAAGTTGTGACATGCAATTAGAATTCCAACTTGAGTACTACTAGTAGTAGGAGTACCAGGGGCCAGTTCTTTTAGGCTTTTATATTAGTAATCCCATAACTACTACCTCCATCAAATTTTGATCATAAATTTAACTAATGAAATGTTATCTTTGGTCAAAATTTAGCACAAATTACAATGGTGAGGAATAAACCAGAATGGAGGTACTACAAGTAGTAGTTTAGAAGCCTAAATAAATGAGTGAGGCACCTTAAAGTTACTCTCCACTGTGACTAGTCTTATGGGAAAAGCTGGGGAAGCCACCAAAAGAGCTGGCCCTAGGAGTAGTAGCTAGGGATCGAGTGTGCGAGATGAACTAGAGAAAGTAAATGCAGAGAGATGAAATGCAAAAAAGACAGAGGGATGTGATGGTTGCTTGTCCGTTTATTTTACCAGGCCACTTATTACTGGGAGTGGTTGGGTTTTGTGATATGACGGCTTTACTGCCGCGCCACGAGCGGGGTGAGACTCCCGTGCAGCGCCGCCCTCTACACTAGTACTCGGTCGTGGTTTACTACATCGGTCGTGGTTTATCCCCCATTGAATTTGACTGAAGATTTAACTGACAAAATGTTAGTGCATCTCAACAAAAACAATATCGTTGGATTCATATTTGAACATAGTTTTCAATGATGTAATTTTAGGTGACATGCATCATCATTTATTGTACTATATATAATGTTAGTTCAATTTTATGTCATACTAATCTATAGTAAGGTGCCCATGCGTTGCACGGAAGAGTGAAATGCATTGATCGGGGAGTTGTTTATTTTGACAAAGGATGTGGGGGTCATCTCATGTGTAACGGGTATCGATAGGTTTCTTCGGATATTATTTCATCTCTAGAGCTCACAAACATTCGGGTGAAATAGATAAAAAAAGTATCTTTTGCAAACAAAAGCGTTCAACTGTTCAACCTGCATCCAAAACTTGTGAAGAAATAACTCTTATTATGCTTTGCAAGAAATGATCATCAAGAATTAGTTTTTGAGTATCCATTGTTATACATGTTGGCTACAGATGACATGGCACTTTCTTATAGTCAACAGTTGGCTATACTATTTAAGTATTAACCATGCCCTTATACACCTAGATGGAGGGATTAAATCAGGATGACTTGGCAGGGGGCAGAGGATATGTAATAAATGGTTCATCATAAGTCTTTCACCAGTACTGTAGTAAAAATTCATACATGGAAGATTCTAGACTAAACCATAAATGGGTACAATTTTATTCATGCGCGATACTCCAATAGAGCAAGATCATGCATGGAAGTCTCCACATGCTTAGACAGCGGATTACATTGAGCAAAGACTAATGATCAACATTTAACTTGATTATGCAGATGTCCAGGTGAGCCTCCTTGGAGTCCCCCTGCACATTGTTGGGGGTCAAATAATACCGTGCGTCTTCCATGTCCACATCGGCGGGAAGGTCCCAGCTCGGCAGAGTCCAAGTCAGCTTGACGTAGCCAGTGTCGCCACCCACGTAACACCGAGGGGTAGTAATAGTGAGCATGCACTCATACATCAGCCTCGTGTCAGTGTCAGCGTCAGCGGCGTCACCCCTGGCGCACACTACAGAGACGGGGCGGCGGCCTGCGCGGGCCTTGCCCGTTGTAACGCCCCGAGACCGATGCGCCAGGTGTCTTCCAGTTATTCGCCGTCGTTGCCATGTCATTCGCTTGCGTGTTGCATTTTATCATGTCATCATGTGCATTGCATCATCATGTTTTCAAAACCTGCATCCATCCCGGTCTCCTCGTTCCGTCTGTTGTCCATTCTGAGCCCGGACACACTTGCACGCGCCCCTGCATGTCCGAAATAGTATTTTATAAGTGGCCAGAAAATGTTCTCGGAATGGGTTGAAAGTTGGCATGTGGTGTTGTTATGTTGTAGGTAGGCCGCCTGCCAAGTTTCATCGCATTCGGAGTTCATTTGATAGCCCAACCGTTAAACTATAGCGGCATTATAGCCGGGCACACGTCGGACGTTTTCGGTCTCCGGAAACAGTCACCGGGCCTCCCTCTCTTCTCTTCTCTCAGCTCGAGACCGTCTACATAGCCCACTACCTACCGGCAGGCCCAACCTAACCTCTCTCGTCAGCCCGCGGCCCTCCTCGCGCGCGCGTATGAAAATTGTCCCGGACCCGACCCGAGCAGTCGTGACCGATGGGTCCGGAACATCCCCAGACATCTGCAAAACGTCACCGTTTTCTTATTTGGACTCCCTAACTATTTTTTTTCGCGATCGTCTGATTGCGATCGGAGGGTCCTAATAGCCCCTAATCAAAATCCAGTGCTATATATATAGACCAATCCCTAGGCAGCAACCCTAAAATCTAGGTCTTTTGTCCCCCCCTCAGCCGCCACACTCCACCGAATCCACATCGGGATCCTCCCTGATCCCCTCGTCTACCTCCTCCAATCCCGCAGCCTCCTCCCGATCCACCAGCCAGTCACCACCAAATCCTCCTCCCTGCCTCGATCTGGACTGAGTGCCCGAGCCCCTGCAGCCGCCCGAGGCCTCTGCGGCTTGCCCCTCCTGCCTCCTCGCTGGAGCCGCACCCGCGTCACCGTCGGCGACCATCTCCATCAGGCCGGACCCCGCATCCCTCGTTGCTTCTCCTTCCACCATTCCATCCGGTTCTCTCTCTCACTTGCTCTCTGTCTTCTCCATGGAGACCCGCAGGAACGTCGCTACCATGGTCGACCTCGGTTTTGCCTCCCCCGCCTCCTTCGATGCACCACCAGGAGCCCTTGAAGCTGTCGCCGGCAACCACGAGTCCAGCACCGCGCCCTGCTGGAACATCACCCGCGCTGGCCCTCCTCTGTTTCGCCATCGCGTGGGCCGTTCCCCTGCTTCGTCGCCGTCCAAGACCACCGCGAGCCACCGCGGATCCGCTCCTTCCTCCACCCGTTTTCCCCGTCCCCGGCACCTACGTGGAGCCGCACTAAGACGCCGCCGTTGCTCTGCGTCCTGACAAGCAGAGGACGAGGCGCCCGCTCGCCCGTGCCTCGCGTTGGCCGTGCCTTCACCAAGTCTAGCGCCCGGATCAGCGCCTCCCTCCGTCCGTTGGTCTGCCGCTCGCCGGAGAAACCTCCCCTTGCCATTCGTTGGCCTCCACAGTCCTCTAACGCTTTCTGCTGCCGCTGCGATGCAAGTTTTCTGCCGCCTCTGATGGTAACGAGGAGCAGGAGCCCGTTCGTGCGCGTTGACCGCGCCTCACCAACCGCGTGGGTTGCAGCCCCACCGGCTTACCTCTCCACTAGCCGGCCCAGGCCCAATGTGAGCTCCCCCCACCCCGCACCCCTCCTCTTCCGTTTCTTCCACCTATTGTGCCAGCCTGTTGTTTCGGCCCGTTTCCTGTTTTCTCCCTTAGAATGTTTTTTCATTTTTTCCCAGAGAGAGCTGTTTTGCAGAAAAGTCCCTAAACTTCATGCATTTTATTACTCACAAACCGTGCATCGGATTAAAACAAATTATATATGAAAGTTTCTTAGAATTTTGTGTAGTTTCATAATATGTCATTTTCATCCATGTTTAAAATGCTTAAAATGATGTTTGTTTAAATTTTCTTAAATAACTTGCTAAAATGATTTAATTCATAACTATTTAACCGTAAGTCCGTTTGTAACAAACTTTATATGTAAATGGGGTAGAAAAATGCCTAGTTTAACATGGAGGCTTTACTTTGCATGTTTAAAAACTCTAAAATATGGTTTAGGGCAGAACAGGATGAAACCTAATATATGCACATGAGGAGTTTCCGGATTTGTTGTTCGATGTTCCGGCCTCATTTAAACTTGCCTAGATAGGTAGTTTTACTTTTCTTCACCTCTTGCCATGCTAACAACATTGAATATTGTTGGGTACATAAACGAGATTGAATTAAATAACTTGAATGTGGTGTTTCGTCAATATGCAACCCGTTGCATATTGAGCTCCACTTAACTTGTAGAGTTGTTTGTGCACTTTGCCATGCCATGCATATTTAAACCGGACATGCATCATACTTGGTTGTGCATCATGCCATGTCTATATGTTGGTTGTTTACTATGTTGTGTGCTTCTTTTCGGTGTTGCTTCTTCGGGTGGGTTCCGATAATGTTGCGCTTGTGAGGAACCGTTCGACTACGTCCGTTTGTCTTCTTCATGGACTCGTTCTTCTTCCTTGCAAGATCTCCGGCAAGATGGCCATACCCTCAAAATCACTTCTATCTTTGCTTGCTAGATGCTCGCTCTTTCGCTATGCCTATGCTGCGATACCTACCACTTGCTTATCATGGCCCTCATATTGTTGAACCAAGCCTCTAACCCACCTTGTCCTAGCAAACCGTTGTTTGGCTATGTTACCGCTTTGCTCGGCCCCTCTTATAGCGTTGTTAGTTGCAGGTGAAGATTGAAGTTTGTTCCTTGTTGGAACATGGAGATGTTGTTCCTTGTTGGAACATGTTTACTTGTTGGGATATCACAATATCTCTTATTTCATTAATGCATCTATATACTTGGTAAAGGGAGGAAGGCTCGGCCTTATGCCTGGTGTTTTGTTCCACTCTTGCCGCCCTAGTTTCTGTCATATCGGTGTTATGTTCTCGGATTTTGCATTCCTTACGCGGTTGGGTTATAATGGGAACCCCTTGAAAGTTCGCCTTGAATAAAACTCCTCCAGCAATGCCCAACATTGGTTTTACCATTTGCCACCTAGCCTTTTCTTTCCCTTGGGTTCTGCAGACTCAAGGGTAATCTTTATTTTAATCCCCCCGGGCCAGTGCTCCTCTAAGTGTTGGTCCGAACTGGGCAGCCTACGGGGCCACCTCGGGGAAACTCGAGGGCTGTTTTTCTTGTAGCTTGACCTATCTGAGTGTGCCCTGAGAACGAGATATGTGCAGCTCCTCATAGGATTTGTCGGCACATTCGGGCGGTGTTGCTGGACTTGTTTTACCATTGTCGAGGATGTCTTGTAACCTGGATGCCGAGCCTGATCGGATTGTCTTGGTAGAAGGAATATCCTTCGTTGACCGTGAGAGCTTGTGATGGGCTAAGTTGGGACACCCCTGCAGGGATTGAACTTTCGGAAGTCGTGCCCGCGGTTATGGGCAGATGGGAATTTGTTAATGTCCGGTTGTAGAAAGCCTGAAGTTGATCTTAATTAAAATACATCAACCGCGTGAGTAACCGTGATGGTCTCTTCTTGGTGGAGTCCGGGAAGTGAACACGGTGTTAGAGTTATGCTTGAAGTAGGTTGTTCTAGGATCACTTCTTGATAATAGTTTCTCGATCGTGCTTTGCCTTATCTTCTCGCTCTCATTTGTGTATGTTAGCCACCATATATGCTAGTCGCTTGCTGTAGCTCCACCTCATACTTTTACCCTTCCTATAAGCTTAAATAATCTTGATCACGAGGGTGTGAGATTGCTGAGTCCCTGTGACTCACAGATACTTCCAAAACCAGTTTGCAGGTGCCGTTGAACCGTGCAGGTGACGCAACCAAGCTCAAGGAGGAGCTCGATGAAGATCTTGTCCTTTATGTTGTTTCGTTTCCAGTTGATCAGTAGTGGAGCCCAGTTGGGACGATCAGGGATCTGTGTAGCATTTGGGGTAGTCTTCTTTTATTTTGGGTTCTGTAGTCGGACCTTGATTGTATCTGGTTGATGTAATGCGTTATTCATGTATTTGTGTGAAGTGGCGATTTTAAGTCAACTATGTATCTTTTCCCTTATCGTACTACATGGGTTGTTCGCGAAGATTACCTCACTTGCGACATTGCTTTCAATGCGGTTATGCCTCTAAGTCGTGCTTCGACATGTGGGAGATATAGCTGCATCAAGGGCATTACAAGTTGGTATCTGAGCCTTCCCCGAACATAGGAGCCCCCTGCTTGATCGAATCGCTGGCGCTGTTGAGTCTAGAAAAATGTTTTGAGTCTTTTAGGATTATATATATCGGAGAGTAGGAATTCTTTTTACTCCTCAGTCCCTTCGTCGCTCTGGTGAGGCATCCTGACATAGAGTTTTGACTCTTCTCTTCTCAAATTTCATTAAAAAAATTTAGGATGACGCGGGTATCTTGGAATCGTTTCGATGGTTTTGTGGCGAGAACATTGTTCTTGGTGCCTCCTGACATTTAGGGGTTGTGGCAGTGTACCGGGGAGTTGAGCTCCGAGGTGTTGTCGTCACAATTTATCGTTGCAGTTCTGGAATACCTGAGTTTAGTTTCACCGACATCGAAAATCTCTTTTATGAAGTTGTTGGTGAGATAACCTCGACGCCACCCAGTACTGGGGCGGGAGTTCGGGAGTATTGCCATAACTCGTATAACGGATGCTTTTCGAAGGTTGAGATAAATGATTTCCGAAGGTTTCTTGGTTATGTGTTGAAGGATGGATACAGCTGGATGGAGGATTTGTTAGTTTTGGGTGAGATATTATGCTTCCCCTGTATCCGCAACACCTGATTGCAAAACCGGAAATTTTCGGGAGTTTATAAGTGGGAATTCAAGTAGCTCTTAGGATATCCCTTCCGACGGAATGTGATTATGAAATTGGGGTTCGACGTCTAGTGGTCCGCCTATCCACGGTTGGTTTTACAGTGGTCTCGTTGTGTCTTAAAGAGTCTTGGCTATGCCGACTCGGGGACGCTTCGTATGTCATGTGCACTGCCTTGTACATGATGGTGCTGTACGATCGAGCCCGTGTAGGCCCCACCACGAAAACTTTGGACGAAATCTCTATCATATGTTTGTTCCGGCTTATTCTGCAAGCCAATCCTTTGTTTGTTTTGAGTTGTGGTATTCGAGTTGCTTCGAAGTCAAATGTTGATTCCATACCTTTCCTAAGCGGTGTTCTCATATTTCTATGTGAATACAAATCCTTCTTGATCATCGAGTTTGTCATTTCAATTTCTTGTCAACCAGTGTGTCTCTCCTCAAGTGGATCCGATCACTTCAACATTCGCAAGATCAATTATCAATTTTTCATCAACGTTGTTTGTTTCATCCGTCTCCAAGTTGCCTTTGTTTTTTTCCCCCCCCCCCCCCCCCCTTTTTTTTTTGAGGACTCGAATTTCTTAATCAAGTATCCATTTTACTGATGTGAAATCTCTCCATTCTTTTCAATCAATATCCTTATCTGGTGATTCTCATGAAGATTCTAACGGAACCTCAAGTTCATCATTCTTCATTCTTTTCATCTCCGGTGGTTTCAAGTCAAGCTTTGTTGATCATATCTTTTCCTCGTTTCAAATTCGTCTCTTGCCGGTGCACCTCTTAATCTTCCCCGCTTGCTATTCAATTGTTCCGGAGTGTGGAAGATATCCTAGAAGATTCGTGTTTTCATTCCTAATCCATTCAACCTATTTCGAGGTTGTTATCTCATTCAAGCCGTTTATTTCAACCGGTGGAATCTCTCTTTTCAAGCAATCGTTCAACGGTATTTCTTTTGAGCGGGCCCTAACCCACAGGTCTTTTCCCAGGATCTTACCTGACTCTTCTAATTCTCCCAGAGATATCCTAATTGTTTTACAAGTTTGACGTAAGAATGATTCATCATCAGTCAAATGTATTTCTCCAAGATCGGTTAAATCCTTTTCATCATTGGCTCAACCTCTTCGCTTTTGATTCTGCCGGAGAGTCGAAATAATTCATGGTGGTGTTTATCATAGTCATTCTCGGATCTTGATGACCGAAGTAGAGTTTTCCTCAAAATCTTAACAATTCTCTCAGACATGCGTAGTTCAAGCTTGACACCATCCTCTCATAATTGTTTTCGATTGTGAGAATTCTTTTCACCTATCAGGAGCAATTCAAGATTCTGTTCAGTTTGATTATCCGGAGCCCATCATCTAAGATTTATTCATTCTCAGCTTTCAACTATGGTTCTCCAAATCTTACCGGTGCATCGATCAATTATCCTCTAATCAGTTCTTGATCTCTTCGTTCTCATGTAACTAAATCCCCTCAAGCTTCTTCGTTCATTCGCTAATTCTTCCCGGTGTTTCTTTATCTTTTCTTCGTTCATTTTCAATTCTTACGGTGGTTCGTGCAAGATTCCTCTTCTTTCGTTATCATATCAATTCATTCGTTGTTTCGATTCCACCGGTGTTTCGTTGAAGACTTCTCAAGTTGGTGCGATATCTATCTTAATCCTTTCTTCGAGAATAAGTAGTATGCCAAATCCGTTGTTTGTCATCAATTTAAATTGGTGAAGGATACGCATAATGTAATCCTTATTCTTGTTCATCCAAGTGATTAATTCCCTATTCCGGAGGTTCATCAAATTCTCGATTCAAGTTGTCCATCTTTGTTTTCCGGATCTCAAAGTTATTTCAATTATATCATTCCAAAGATCCATCTAATCATTGCAAGGATTCACCTTGTGTTTTCAACTTCTCTTTCTTCTCGTCTCCTTGTTCATATCAATCCAATCAAAAAAAATTCCCGTGAGTGGCAGGTTGTCACCTCATTATTTTGAGAGGTTTTCCAGAAGCCCAGTACAAGCTTACTCTTTTTCGTTGTTGGTTTTCTAACAACTCCATTCGACCCTTCTCCTAAAGATGCCTTTTCAAACTCTTTTGTGGCAGAAGTTGTCATTTTCTTCTCCATTCCCCTATTTTAATTATCTATCTTCTATTTCTCTCTTCCGGAGGCATTGTGATGTTGCTCTCTTCAACCCATCTTCTTGTTTTGTCAGGATCGTGGTTTTTTCTTGGTTTATCCATTTAACCGGAGTGTTGTGTCCGCTGCTCAAGTTCTTTCATTTTATCAAGTCTTTCATCTCTTTTCAACCGGAGTGCTGCCCGAATTTGTTCTTCCTTGTTCTTTGTCCTAACGGAGTGCTTTCAACTTCGCTCATTCTCGTTGCATTCTTTCTTTCAATTTGTTCAACCTCTGAAGGCTCGTGGTTTCACTCATTTGTCAAAGAAGCAACTTAGCTTTACCTCTCCTCTTTCTCTTCCGTTGTCCCTCCGGTGCCATTCTAGATCTCGGGACAAGATCCTCTTGTAGTGGTGGAGTGTTGTAAAGCCCCAAGACCGATGCGCCAGGTGTCTTCCAGTTATTCGCCATTGTTGCCACGTCATTTGCTTGCGTGTTGCATTTTATCACGTCATCATGTGCATTGCATCATCATGTTTTCAAAACCTGCATCCGTCCCGGTCTCCTCATTCTGTCCGTTCTCCGATCTGAGCCTAGACACACTTGCACGCGCCCCGGCATGTCCGAAATAGTATTTTATAAGTGGCCGGAAAATGTTCTCAGAATGGGTTGAAAGTTGGCATGTGGTGTTGTTATGTGGTAGGTAGGCCGCCTGCCAAGTTTCATCACATTCCGAGTTCGTTTGATAGCCCAACCGTTAAACTATAGCGGCATTATAGCCGGGCACACGTCGGACGTTTTCGGTCTCCGGAAACAGTCGCCGGGCCTCCCTCTCTTCTCTTCTCTCAGCTCGAGACCGTCTACATAGCCCACTACCTACCGCCAGGCCCAACCTAACCTCTCTCATCAGCCTGCGGCCCTCCTCGCGCGCGCATCCGAAAATTGTCTCGGACCCGACCCGAGTAGTCGTGACCGATGGGTCCGGAACATGCCCAAACATCTGCAAAACGTCACTGTTTTCTTATTTGGACTCCCTAACTATTTTTTCGCGATCGTCTGATCGGAGGGTCCTAATAGCCCCTAACCAAAATCCTGTGCTATATATATATATAGACCAATCCCTAGGCAGCAACCCTAAAATCTAGGTCTTTTGTCCCCCCTCAGCCGCCGCCACACTCCACCGAATCCACATCGGGATCCTCCCTGATCCCCTCGTCCACCTCCTCCAATCCCGCAGCCTCCTCCCGATCCACCAGCCAGTCACCTCCAAATCCTCCTCCCTGTCTCGATCTGGACCGAGAGCCCGAGCCCCTGCAGCCGCCCGAGGCCTCCATGGCTTGCCCCTCCTGCCTCCTCGCCGGAGCCGCACCCGCGTCACCATCAGCGACCATCTCCATCAGGCTAGACCCCGCATCCCTTGTTGCTTCTCCTTACACCGTTCCATCTGGTTCTCTCTGTCTCTCACTTGCTCTCTGTCTTCTCCATGGAGACCCGCGGGAATGTCGCTACCATGGTCGACCTCGGTTTTGCCTCCCCCGCCTCCTTCGATGCACCACCAGGAGCCCTTGAAGCCGTCGCCGGCGACCACGAGTCCAGCACCGCGCCCCGCTGGAACATCGCCCGCGCTGGCCCTCCTCTCTTTTGCCATCGCGTGAGCCGTTCCCCTGCTTCGTCGCCGTCCAGGACCACCGCGAGCCACCGCGGATCCGCTCCTTCCTCCACCCATTTTCCCCATCGCCGGTACCAACGTGGAGCCGCACTAAGACGCCGCCACTGCTCTGCGTCCTCGCAAGCAGAGGACGAGGCGCCCGCTCGCCCGTGCCTCGCGTTGGCCGTGCCTTCACCAAGTCTAGCGCCCGGATCAGCGCCTCCCTCCGTCCTTTGCTCTGCCGCTCACCGGAGAAACCTCCCCTTGCCATCAGTTGGCCTCCGCAGTCCTCTGACGCTTTCTGCTGCCGCTGTGATGCAAGTTTTCTGCCGCCTCTGATGGTAACGAGCAGCAGGAGCCCGTTCGTGCGCGTTGACCGCGCCTCGCCAACTGCGTGGGTTGCAGCCCCAACGGCTTACCTCTCCACTGGTCGGCCTAGGCCCAATGTGAGCTCCCCCCCAGCGCCCCTCCTCTTGCGTTTCTTCCACCTGTTGGGACAGCCTGTTGTTTCGGCCCGTTTCCTGTTTTTCCCTTATAACGTTTTTTTCATTTTTTCCCAGAGAGAGCAGTTTTGCAGAAAAGTCCCTAAACTTCATGCATTTTATTACTCACAAACCTTGCATGGGATTAAAACAAATTATATATGAAAGTTTCTTAGAATTTTATGTAGTTTCATAATATGTCATTTTCATCCATGTTTAAAATGCTTAAAATGCTGTTTGTTTAAATTTGCTTAAATAACTTGCTAAAATGATTTAAATCATAACTATTTAACCTTAACTCCGTTTGTAACAAACTTTATATGTAAATGGGGTAGAAAAATGCCTAGTTTAACATGGTTGCTTTACTTTGCATGTTTAACAACTCTAAAATATGGTTTAGGGCAGAACAATGCTGTTTGTTTAAATTTTCTTAAATAACTTGCTAAAATGATTTAATTCATAACAATTTAACCGTAAGTCCGTTTGTAACAAACTTTATATGTAAATGGGGTAGAAAAATGCCTTGTTTAACATGGTGGCTTTACTTTGCATGTTTAACAAATCTAAAATATGGTTTAGGGCAGAACAGGACGAAACCTAATATATGCACATGAGGAGTTTCTGGATTTGTTGTTCGATGTTCCGGCCTCATTTAAACTTGCCTAGATAGGTAGTTTTACTTTTCTTCACCTCTTGCCATGCTAACAACATTGAATATTGTCGGGTACATAAACGAGATCGAATTAAATAACTTGAATGTGGTGTTTCGTCAATATGCAACTCGTTGCATATTGAGCTCCACTTAACTTGTAGAGTTGTTTGTGCACTTTGCCATGCCATGCATATTTAAACCGGACATGCATCATACTTGGTTGTGCATCATTCCATCTCTATGTGTTGGTTGTTTACTATGTTGTGTGCTTCTTTCCAGTGTTGCTTCTTCGGGTGGGTTCCGATAATGTTGCGCTTGTGAGGAACCGTTCGACTACATCTGTTTGTCTTCTTCATGGACTCATTCTTCTTCCTTGCGGGATCTCAGACAAGATGATCATACCCTCGAAATCACTTCTATCTTTGCTTGCTAGATGCTCGCTCTTTTGCTATGCATATGTTGCGATACCTACCACTTGCTTATCATGCCCCCCATATTGTTGAACCAAGCCTCTAACCCACCATGTCCTAGCAAACCGTTGTTTGGCTATGTTACCGCTTTGCTCGGCCCCTCTTATAGCGTTGTTAGTTGAAGGTGAAGATTGAAATTTGTTCCTTGTTGGAACATGGAGATGTTGTTCCTTGTTGGAACATGTTTACTTGTTGGGATATCACAATATCTCTTATTTAATTAATCCATCTATATACTTGGTAAAGGGTGGAAGGCTCGGCCTTATGCCTGGTGTTTTTTTCCACTCTTGCCGCCCTAGTTTCCGTCATATCGGTGTTATGTTCCCGGATTTTGCGTTCCTTACGCGGTTGGGTTATAATGGGAACCCCTTGACAGTTCGCCTTGAATAAAACTCCTCCAGCAATGCCCAACATTCGTTTTACCATTTGCCACCTAGCATTTTCTTTCCCTTCGGTTCTGCAGACTCAAGGGTCATTTTTATTCTAACCCCCCCGGGCCAGTGCTCCTATGAGTGTTGGTCCAAACTGGGCAGCCTGCGGGGCCACCTCGGGGAAACTCGAGGGTTGGTTTTACTCGTAGCTTGACCTATCTGAGTGTGCCCTGAGAACGATATATGTGCAGCTCCTATCAGGATTTGTCAGCACATTCGGGCAGTGTTGCTGGACTTGTTTTACCATTGTCGAGGATGTCTTGTAACCTGGATGTCGAGCCTGATCGGATTGTCTTCAGAGAAGGAATATCGTTCATTGACCGTGAGAGCTTGTGATGGGCTAAGTTGGGACACCCCTGCAGGGATTGAACTTTCGAAAGTCGTGCCCGCAGTTATGGGCAGATGGGAATTTGTTAATGTCCAGTTGTAGAAAACCTGAAGTTGATCTTAATTAAAATACATCAACCGCATGTGTAACCGTGATGGTCTCTTCTCAGCGGAGTTCGGGAAGTGAACACGGTGTTGGAGTTATGCTTGAAGTAGGTTGTTCTAGGATCACTTTTTGATCATAGTTTCTCGACCATGCTTTGCCTTCTCTTCTCGCTCTCATTTGCGTATGTTAGCCACCATATATGCTAGTCGCTTGCTTCAGCTCCACCTCATACTTTTACCCTTCCTATAAGCTTAAATAGTCTTGATCGCGAGGGTGTGAGATTGCTGAGTCCCCGTGAGTCACAGATACTTCCAAAACCAGTTTGCAGGTGCTGTTGAACCATGCAAGTGATGCAACCAAGCTCAAGGAGGAGCTCGATGAAGATCTTGTCCTTTATGTTGTTTCGTTTCCAGTAGATCAGTAGTGGAGCCCAGTTGGGACGATCGGGGATCTGTGTAGCATTTGGGTAGTCTTCTTTTATTTTGGGTTCCGTAGTCGGACCTTGATTGTATCTGGTTGATGTAATGCTTTATTCATGTATTTGTGTGAAGTGGCGATTGTATGACAACTATGTATCTTTTCCCTTATCGTACTACATGGGTTGTTCGCGAAGATTACCTCACTTGCGACATTGCTTTCAATGCGGTTATGCCTCTAAGTCGTGCTTCGACACGTGGGAGATATAGCCGCATCGAGGGTGTTACACCGGTGCCCACGATCAATAGGAAGACGCTGCCATCATCCTCTGAGACTAGCAGACGGTGGTGATCCTCCAGCGACTCTGGCACAGTGAACGGGTAGCTCGTCTCGTACTTGATGTTCTTTGCCAAGGGCTAGTAGTGATCACCGCACGCCTGCGTCAGGTGATGCACGATGTCCGCCGGCGAGCCCCAAAACGGCACCGGGTAATCATAGCAGTAGACGAAGGGCTCCTTGGAGGCATCGACCAGGCCATCCATGGAACGGGAGTGGCTGTAGGGGATGTTCCGCTAGTTGAATATATGAGCGAGTTACTACGAGATTTAGTCCGAATAAGCACAATATAAATCATGACGGTTATAATAGAGATTAAACTAATCATGCGTACTAGCATAGTAGATGAACAGATCAAATCTAGGACACATACTAGAAACATGAATTCTACCATGATTTCCAACAGGAAGGACAGAAACACATACGGTGCAACGGGAGCAGCACCATTGGCGTTGAGGTTGTCGCCCATGTCGTTGGGGAAGAGGTGCCGAGGTCGGGGAAGAAGTCGTCACTGCTAGCAGTCACGAGAATGCGCTCCCAAAATTTCAATAGCGCCCACCGAATGGAGCGTAGGAGGGAGTGGTTGTAGGGGACGTTGCGGCCGCCGAATGGAGCGCAGGAGTAGCCCACGAAGCAGTAGATGGTGCTCCTCCCTAGTATCTATTCTTATCTCTATCTCTACTACTCTTCTTTGTTTTTTATCTATATCTATACTACTATATAGTGTA
The DNA here is from genome assembly GCF_003073215.2 of Triticum urartu. Classification (NCBI taxonomy): domain Eukaryota; kingdom Viridiplantae; phylum Streptophyta; class Magnoliopsida; order Poales; family Poaceae; genus Triticum; species Triticum urartu. The sequence goes on along the minus strand of NC_053022.1, from coordinate 410,796,325 downwards.
CCAATTTTGAAAATTTGAAACATGGACCTAAGAAGTAATTTCAGCCATCGATAGGGTCAATCCTATGGTTCAGAATGCACGGATTCGCGTCTACAATATCCACCATGCAGCTGGTTGTTCATTCTAGAGAAATCTAGGCCCACCCGAATTGTTTATTGCAGGACGTCACGTTTGTGCACTGCAAGGTTGGGCCACGTAGATAGAAGGACGCTGTCCGGCCATGGACTGATGGACCTGCAGTGCAGCAAACCGCAGTCATGCCAGACTTTCGGTCCTATACTCCCATCTCCATCCTTCTCCTAGATTGTATCAAAGTACTGGTAGCTTTGCATCCTGTTCATCCATGAAATAGCATTTTTTAGGGAATACGACATGTGTATGATAGTACAATGGTTAAGTCATCTATCACATTGCACAAATACATGAGATGGACAAAAATTTATGTTACCAAGTTTTGCAACCATGAAAATATTTTTCTTCGAAGAAAAAAAGTGACTAGGACATTTTGATTAGTGAAATTAGGATACCTGTCATGATAACTTTACATACAAACAGAACAGAATTGTTGATTTGTTAGACTTTTCAAGGACTTCTTTTTTGAAGAAAAAAATCAGCGTGGGAGATCTGTTTACACAAATTGAACTTTGCACGTGCTATGCACGTACCCGCGTAGTAGTAATATACTAGTTGTAGTTGTCAAATCGAATAGTACTGCACCGTCCACCGCACAGCTGGCTGAACACGCCTCCTCGCCTCCATCAAACCCCTCCGTTAAACCCGCATGCAAACCGAGACACCTACTCCGGCCCGCGGGAGGAAATTTGCCGGTTTCCGTTGCAGAATAATAGAGTCGCGTCCAATCCATTTGAGTTAATTGCGTGTATGATTCTCCCTCTATAAAAAGTTAATTGCATCCTTAATCTTGTATTCTAAGTACTCTATGGGTTCCACTGTCAGTATAGTGTACATCACTTGCAGGCTGGCTACAGATTCGTATAGAAAGTTAAAAAGAAACAAATCCATCCTTAATCCTGTATTCTAAGTACTCTGTGGGTTCCACTACCAGTACAGTAGCGAAAGAAGTATAGTATATATTAAAAAAATAAAAGCTAATGTTTAGGATAGAATCCGAACTCAGGTCATCACGCTGCGAGCATCCGGCCCAGACCAGTACACTAGGTGTTGGTTGCGGAGAATGCAAGAGATAAACCTTTATAACAATAAGCTCGTCCGTTGCAACGGAGCCAAAGTAGAATAATACATATTCAAAAATTCGAAAGAAAACAGTTTACTTTTGATATACGTATCACTAAAAATATCTTATGTTCCACTCCAAACAGTTTACTTTTGATATAACAATGATTGGACCAGTACGGTGATCACTCAAGAAAGTTGTCTGACTTCGATATGACCCTACGCTGTTGGTATGTGTCTCATAAGTCAAGCGGCGTGATGTAGTCATCATCACCTGTCCACTTCCCGCAACACATATTCGCTTCTCCATCTTTGTCTGCTCTTCCATCCCAGCTAAGGCGCCTCCCCCTCATCCAATCTTCCATCCCTGCTAAGGCACCTCCCCCCTCATCTGAAACCCAAGCACTAACAATGGCAGAACCGAGCAGCGTTCGCCGAAAGAGTGGCTGGAAATCGCTCCCCACAGAGGTAATCAAGCTCATTGTTTCGCGTGTGGAGAATCTCAATACCATGCCGCTCGCCGCGTGCTCGCTGGGGCTGTACCGTTTACTCAAAGCCCTTATTCCGGAGCTTTTTAAGCCAGCTCCTTGCTTGCTGATGCCGCCTGATCTTCAGAAACGGCGTGTCACGCGGCATAACGATCGTAGGGTGGCCAGCATCAACCCCCTTGACTGCGATCTGATCCTCGTCACCCTCAACTACATTAACAGTATGTACTGGGTCGGCATGAACACGTATTGGATGGTGCTCGTCGACGGTCGCGGCAGCTGGATGCTCATGGAGGTCTACACCCGACGATTGATCCCCCTTCCTTTGATTAACACTGCACTGCTTTGGCACCGCGGCCCAGAATACTCGGAATCTTAGAGTAGCCAACATGATATAAGTTTGATTTGCTCAAGGTTGTAATCTGCCAAGTGCCCACAAGATCTGTGAATTATAAAGACTTCAGGCTAATTGTGTTCTTCAACCATGGTCTCGCTTATCTGACAGGTCACTGCGGTAAGTGGATAAATCTGCACGTCCATCGCAGGATCATACATCCTCCATGGTTCTCTGGTGCCATTGAACACAAGGGCTTCATTTACGCTGTCGACTCCTTCTATGGCTGGACGTTTTGCTGGCCTACTCCAGTCATCGCTACAAATGGCTGCTACAGCAGTATGTTACTTTCCTATGATATCATGATGGCTTGCTTATATTACTGTCAACATTTACTGAAAAAATATTCATGCTCATAACATGATGTTCTTAAGATTGACTACATCAAGAGCCCTTTTTTATTTGACTCCAACTTTTTTAGGGTTATTTGACTCCAACTTGATATGATGTTGTAGGCCGCCTGGTGTCCCTACCCTTCCTAATCCCAGAACCTTTCAAAGAAAAGCGGCATGGCAGTTGCAGGTGGTTCCTGGCTCGATCAGACGACGGTGAATGATTGATGATCGTTCGCATGTACCGGACATGTTGTTTCGCAGAATACAATCACAGTCACTGCAAGGTCTTTGAGCAGGATCCCAGCTTCTCTGGGCCTTCAGGAATTTTTGACTGCAGGTTGGTAAGTAGCCTTGGTACAGCTCTATGTTTGTCGGACTGAATTATCTGATTAACCAGGAGATAACCGACAGCAAGGATCATGATGGCAGCGCGGTTTCGTTCATCAGGCAAAATTGTGTGTACACAGCGTACCATGCGTCTCTGCATGCACCATACCCTGATATGTGCCACCACGCTCTGCAACCCAAAGTAGGAGAGAGGGTCGCAAGTATCAGACTTCGACCTGCTGGCTGGAGTTTCCCCCGTCAGGCACCCATCTGGTTCAAGCCGTCGGCCAATCTCCACAGCTTAATAAATAGTAACGTCTAACTGAGCCAGTTAGTTAGATGCGTACACTTGGTGTAGTAGGATCTTTATTTAGTTTGATGCATACACTTGTTCTTTTTGGTAGCCCTTTTGTAATGATGGCTGATGTTTGGTTTGGAAGAGAGAGTTGCGTCTTCACGCTTCTGGCTTGCTTACTGCTTTTGTTGCACCCCCCAACCCTGGTTGTTGCTGCTGCTGTTTTCAATGTACAATCAATAGTATATTTCGTCTGTTGGTTGAATAAATGTGTTGTTAGAATGACAAACACAATGTTTTGGAAGTCGTTGCATGGTTCGATCCTTTAGTGCCCCGTACCGTACATAGCGCATACTATTTTTCGTACGATACACATTTTCCGCTTGTTGATAACATGCAGCCCACTTATGAAGGTCCAATAGAGAAGCCCATAATTAACTAGAAGGGAGGCTCTCACATGAATCCGGCCCAAGTACATGCTCATGGTCCCCTAAACATAATTAAGTAAATAAATAAAGCTAAATGCTCATCCACCAGTTCTTTAAATTCACGATTTAACAGGACAATATTCTTTCCTATGATAGTGTCGTTACATTCAGTCGATATTATTCTTCGGCAAAGATAGCGAACAGTCTTCTTTCTCCCAGCATTTTCTTCCTGCAACCAGCGGACCCATGCAAATCGTAGTCAACGTCGTAAATAGATCCAGTCCATTTTTATTTTTCAGTAAGAATGTCCAATCCAGCCCAGCACATTGGCGACAGCACTTTATCCTCCGCCTTGGTGCGCTCGCCGCGGCGCCGCCGTCCGGCCCTGTCAACATAGTTTTTTTCCGAAACGGTCCCTGTCAACATAGTGAATCGGGAGAGGGCTGTAGTTGTGAGTATGATAGTACGGACCCACCAGGCCCACTCCCGAACAGAAGCAAGTGCCTCTTTTACTACTCAGATGAACCCCTCGTTTTTTACTCTAATCCACCCTGCTGATATCTGGGACCCACATCATTTTCAACGTATAGTCAATTAACGACAGAATTGCACAACTTTTTTAGTAGTAATTCGGAGGAGCAGGCTATAAACTGGGTTGTGCGGTCTCTGTGGCCCGTCTAACAACATGACCAGCCCAGCAGTGTTTTCTTTGGGAAAATAGGTAGCCCAGTATTTCTTTTCGAAGAATACCCAAGCTAGGCCTATTTGTTTTCTCCGACTTACTGGGCTGTAAATCTTTCAAGACGAGGAGGGATGCATTTTGGCCTGGCCAAAGAGTATGGTCAGTGTCTATTAAAAGTAATATCAAAAGGGTTGAAAATTCCAAAAAAAGAGCAAATGGTGGATATTAGTTTCTTTTTTTGTTTTTGTTCTTCACTGATATCTTATACTCCCTCCGTCCCAAAATTCTTGTCTTAGATTAGTCTAGATACGGATGTATCTAATACCAAAACGTGACTTGATACATCCATATTTAGACAAATCTAAGACAAGAATTTTGGGACGGTTGGAGTATTTCATTGGATTTAACATGACATAGTACTAATTTATTTTTAAATTTGTTTTAGTATGGCTACTAATTTTTGGATTAAGAATATTTTTTTCCTCAGCAAAAATTTGCAAATTTTCCAAATTTCCCACATATTTAGTTAATTTTTTAACCCTGGTACTGACTAGAAAATGGGCAGCAATTCTAAAAATGGAAAACGGGCTGCAATAAATTCCATATGAATTAGAAAATGAGTAAAAAATATATAAATAATAGCAAATGGGTTGTACACGCCACAAATTTTGAGGCTGGCTTGTGGAGCCGAGGAAGACGCGACAGTGGATGCCCATGCGGAGAGGAGTACGAGGGTTCACTAGTTCGGCTGTGGTGTGAGGCTGCCGTCCCCGCAGGGCCTGGGTAGCGGTGGGAGTAGTAGGGGGCAGTGAGGCCTCAACGGCAACACAGCCGGCCACTGGAGGCAGGAGCAGGCGGTCTCGCCGACGCTGGTTTGGGCAGCTGGTGCAAGAAGAGCAGCGATTGAAGAAGCAGCAGGACCGTTCGATTCAAATCCAACGGTTACTGCTGCTAGAATCGTTTGTTGACTAAGTTGACAAGCCCTGCGTACGCGTCAACTTAGTAGGCCCACAGGTCAGCCTCCCAACCGGTGCACCCAGAAGTCAGTGGGAGGAATCATTTTTTTCGCGTAATAAGGAGGCAGTTGATTACGTGCGGCCAGCCCAGCGGAGGGAGTAGGGTGGGTCGGGGAAGCCTGCGCAGCATCATAGCGGGCCACAAGAGGAGGGAGCAGGCAGTCCCGCCGGTGCTAGTTTAGGCGGCTGGAGCAGGAAGATCAGAGATTGAAGAAGCACGTCGGCCGTTGAATGGACATCCAGCGTCGGCGAGACCGCCTGCTCCTGCCTCCAGTGGCCGGCTGTGTTGCCATTGAGGCCTCACTGCCCCTACTACTCCCACCGCTACCCAGGCCCTGCGGGGACGGCAGCCTCACACCACAGCCGAACTAGTGAACCCTCGTACTCCTCTCCGCATGGGCATCCACTGTCGCGTCTTCCCCGGCTCCACGTTGTCCCCTTCCTAGGCCTCGCCGTCGTCCGCCGCCTTGGTGCTCTCGGCGCGACATGGTCAATGTGGTCAACGACCGACTTCCATCGAAAGAGTACTGTATGTGGAGAGGCTCATAGCTGGGTCCACGGCCACAGCCCAGTTTTTTTGTGATTTTCCAAGTAAGTCGCTTTGTCAGGCCTGTTGGGCTGCAAATCTTTCAAGACGAGGAGAGCTTCATTCGGCTGGCCGAGAAAATGGCCTATCAGTAATGAGAAATGGGCTGTACATTTTTAAAACACATCAAACCGACAATTAGTTTCAAATTTCTTTTTTTTCATTTCGAGATTTTAAATTGCATCGATTTTTATGCGTGGACAATTTGTTGGATTTTATATTGATATATATTTATTTTTAAAATCAGTTTGAACGTGGCTCAAAATTTCAGGATTAAAAACAGTTCAGACCGCACCGAAATATGCAAAATTTTGTATAATTTTTTAACCGTGGCCACAATATGGGCTGTAATGCTAACAAAAAGAATATGGGCTCCAAAAAAACCTTAAGAATTAGCAAATGGGTTGAAAATTATTACAAATAATGGAAGATGGGTTGTATGTTGTTTTCCACAGATTTGAGGCTTTCCTAAGAAAAGGTTGACGCACAAGAAGTGACTGTTGGATTTCCATCCAACGGCCGTCGTGCTTCTTCAATCTCTGCTCTCCGTGCTCCAACCGCTCAAACAAGCGCCGGCGGGACTGCCTGCTCCCTCCACCCCACGGCCGGCTGTGCTGCCGCGCAGGCCTCACCGCCCCACCATACTCCCATCGCTGGCCTAGCCATCCCTCTACTCACCCACACCTACTGTTCTTCTCGGGCGACGGCAGACGAACCAGTAAACCCTCGTACAGTCATACTCCCCTCCGCGTGGGAAACAACTACAGAGTCTTCCCTGGCTCCGTGTCGTTCCCTTCCTACGCCTCGTCGTCGTCCATCGCCCTGGTGCTCTCGGCGCGGCCTGGTCAATGTGGTCAACGACCGACATGCATCTGAAGTGGACTGTCTGTGGAGAGGCTGACAGCTGGGTCCACGGCCGCACGCAAGGAAATGCCTCCTTATTACGCGCAAAATAATGATTCCTCCACCTGACATCTGAGACCCATCGAAAGGGCATCTGTATTTCGCGAAAAAATGTTATCGCCACTGACAGCTCGAACCCACCAGCTATATCTTGGCACGCAAGGAAGTGCCTCCTTATTACGCACAAAAAAATGAATACTCCCCCTGCTAGTTGGAACCCAGTATAGTGGGAGGCTGACTTGTGGGCCTACTAAGTTGACGGGGACGAAGGGCTTTGTCAACTTAGTCAATATGCACGATTCTAGCTCCATTGACCGTACGATATCCATCCAACGGCCGTAGTGCTTCTTGAACCTCTGGTCTTCTTGCTCCAGCCGCCCAAACCAGCGCCGGTCGTGCCTCGCGCTCCTGCCTCCCATGGCTGGCTGCGATGCCGCGGAGGGCTCACGGCCCCCTACTACTCCCACCGCTGGCCAGGCCATCCCTCTACTCACCCACACCCCCTGTTATTCTGCGGCGATGGCAGCCAAACCAGTGAACCCTCGTACTCCTCTCCGTGTGGGCTTCCATTGTCGCGTCTTCCCCGGCTCCGCGTCGTCCCCTTCCTAGGCCTCGCCGTCGTCCACCGCCCTGGTGCTCTTGGCGTGGCGTAGTCAACGTGGTCAAGGAACGGCTTCCATCGGATGTGGACTATACGTGGAGAGGCTGACAGCTGGGTCCATGGCCGCAGCAAGGAAGTGCCTTCTTATTACGCGCAAAATAATTATTTCTCCACCTAACAGTAGGAACCCACCGGACGGGCCACCGTATTTCACAAAAAAAACATTTCCCCTAACTGCTGGGACCCACCAGCTACATCTTCGCACGCAAGGAAGTGTGTCCAGGCAAAAATCGATTCGCCCCCCTGACTGCTGGGACCCACCAGCTACATCTTCGCACGCAAGGAAGTGCCTGACAATTGGGACCCACCTGGTCGAAGCATACGAAGCATTGTCATTCTGGTCGCGAACGTGTACGTACATACTGGTCGATGTAGAGGCGCGCAGGTGTCGTAGTAGAGGCGCGCATGTAGCATGTACATGTACGTATAGCGGCCAGTGTGCAAGAAAGAAAATATGGCCGTGTGTGTACATACGGGCAGGGTCTCGAACGCCTACTCACGCATACGTATGGCAAGGGCTCGTGTACATGGCTGGGTCGGAACGGAGAAACAGCATCGTCGTCGTGTTCAGGGGGAGCCAACCGGCTGCGTCGGAACGAAATGCGTCGTCGTGTTCATCGGGAGGGCTTGGACGGCACAGCCGATGGAAACGAGGCCTGGCGTACCGCAGAATGGAGGAAACGGCCTTGTGTTCGACCGGCCATGGTCGAAACAGGATCCTTTTCATCGGGAGGGGTCTGGTGTGGCACCCCAGCTCAGAGCGACTGGTTTACCTTGCATTGCCAGTCCAGATATCATGTTTTCTGGCAACACACAACATCTTGGTACAGAAAACAACCGCTTTATTGATACTAGCGGCTCAAAGTTTACATTACAACAGGTAACAAGGCCAAGCGGCACACCCGGTGCGGCTGAACAATATGTACACTATTTAGTGAACATAAAAGGGCCTCGATCAAAACAACTACGCGGCAGCAGAACAACGTCGTAGCGGAACTCCATAGCACAAGGACACCGATGTGGACACGATCTAGACTCGAGCAGCACTCCTTTCCATGGGACTTTCCTGAAATCTGGTATGACACGCCAGGTCAGTACATTGAATGTACTTGCAAGCTCACAACAAGCACAAACATAATGACAAACAATATCATGATAATTAACAATTATTAGTAATGCAACAATGTACCCAACATGATGTGATCACGCTCTTATGAGCATAGTCCCTCGGACTAACTAACCACGGTGATCGTTTCTGGATCACAAATGTACCAACCACATGATCTTAACTAGGGATACTTCGTGATCATTCCGGCGACCATAGCTGTGGGAGTCCTGGATTAGGGGGTCTCCGGACAACCGGACTATCTCCATTGGCCGGACTATTAGACTATGAAGATACAAGATTGAAGACTTCGTCTCGTGTCCGGATGGGACTCTACTTGGCGTGGAAGGCAAGCTAGGCAATACGTATATGGATATCTCCTCCTTTGGAACCGACCTTGTGTAACCCTAACCCTCTCCGGTGTCTATATAAACCGGAGGGTTTTAGTCCGTAGGACAACAATCACAACATACAATCATACCGTAGGCTAGCTTCTAGGGTTTAGCCTCTCTGATCTCGTGGTAGATCTACTCTTGTAACACCCATATCTTCAATATTAATCAAGCAGGACGTAGGGTTTTACCTCCATCAAGAGGGCCCGAACCTAGGTAAAACTTCGTGTCCCTTGCCTCCTGTTACCATCCGGCCTAGACGCACAGTTCAGGACCCCCTACCCGAGATCCGCCGGTTTTGACACCGACATTGGTGCTTTCATCGAGAGTTCCGCTATGCCGTCGCCACAAGGAAGGATGTCTCGCCCCGTCTTTAAAGACGGTACTATCGCCGAGGGAGCCCTGGCTATCGGCCAAACTCTCCGTCTTGGTGGTATTCTTATGACCGCCTGTTCGGCCGCTGCGCCGACAATGACTTCTCGGGTCATTGAAAGCAATCTTCACATCAACTCGGAACTCGCCGAGCAGTTAGATCCAATGGAGCTCTCTTCCCTGAACGAGCTCTTGGATCGTATCACTGCCCTGGGAATCGATATAGACTACGATCAGATTGGGCCTAAACCTGATCTAAGAGAAATTAACTCTCCCCAGGTCAACCATCATGTTGCAGTGGTGGAAGAGCAATGTGGCAAAACTTCATCTATCTTAAGGACTAGCTACGTCTGGATTCCCGATCCCTCCAAGCCAGATACCCGCGAAGGGGAGGACGTCACTCAAAGCCTGAACCCAGAATCAGGCAGTGGGCCAGATTTACCGGAAAACATCCAAGAATCCAAACTTTCGAGTTCGGAAACTCGTTGGCCGCTACGCCTCAGATTGGGTGAGGATCCGGATTCAATTCCACCCACCCACCCAAACATATGCGATCTATCCCAAATTAGGCAAGAGCCCGAAGAAACAGTACACCATTACTGGGCCAGATTCCTCCTAGTCAAGAACAAGATAAAGGACTTCCGCGAGGAAGACGCAATTTCATTCTTCTGCAATAACTGCACGGACAAGGGAATTCTCAACACCATAAGATGTCGCGAATTTACACGCTTTGCTGACTTGGTGTCCATAGTGCGAAAGTACTACGTGATGGAAAGCACCTGGAAAACCGAAATGAAATTTTGGGATAATCTGGCCCTAAATACAAACCTAGTCCGAAATAAAAGGGTGCATTATCACAATACACCTGGGTTAACTACCAAAAAGCAAAAGCCCTCTACGGGGCAAGGAACCGTACTGGAGGGATGGCTCAACAGACCCTGCAAAATTCATAGTACAAACGGATGCGATACCAACGCACAGCCTTAGAGCATGCTGGATACTCCAGCAGGTGGCAAAAATTGGTGAGGATCTACTCCTCCCAAAAACCACAGAGCACCATCCCGAGGACAACAGTACGGTCTTAACGGTCTTCGAGACCTTTGCGTCAAATAAAAGAGGGAAGTGAACACTCCGCGGCACGTCCGAAATCTGCCACATAGCAGAAACAAATCCTTGGAGCGACACGGCTATTACCTTCAATGCCAGTGACGAACCTAAATTCCGAACAGCCCGAGTACCAGCCGCACTGGTCCTCAGTCCAATCGTGGATGGCTTTCGACTCACCAAGGTACTCATGGACGGCGGCAGCGGATGAAACCTCATCTACGAGGAAACTCTTCAAAAGATGGAAATAGACTGGAGCTGCATTAAGCAAAGCAGCACAACCTTTAGAGGAATCATCCCCAGTCGGGAAGCACGCTGCGTCAGAAAAATCACACTAGACGTGGTATTCGGCACGCCGGATAATTACAAGTCCGAAGAAATTATATTCCAAGTGGCCCCGTTCAGCAGCGGATACCACGCTCTATTAGGGCGGGAGGCGTTCTCAATCTTCCAAGCCGTACCCCATTACGGGTACATGAAGCTCAAATGCCCGGGCCCAACAGAATCATTGCTCTTGTTAGTGATCCAGAAATAGCACTCCGTGCCAAAAACAAGACAGCTGCACTGGCCCTTGAGGCACTATCCGAGGCCCTAGTGGCCGAAGAACTAACTGCGTTGCGCTCCACGGTAAACAGGGACGATGTGATACTCGATAAAAGATCCAAGTCCACCTCCTTTAAGCCGGCGGACGAAATAGTCAAATTCCAAGTCCATCCAATGGACCCTACAAAACCAGCTTCCGTCGGGGCACAATTAAACCCTGATGTTGATGCCGCACTACGAGAGTTCCTACACGAGAACTGGGATATTTTTTCCTGGCACCCTTCAGACATGCCAGGAATCCCACGCAGGCTGGCTAAACACAGCCTAAATATCATAAAAGGGCTCAAGCCAGTCAAGCAGGCTCTTCGACGTTTCTCCGAGCCTAAAAGACAAGCCATGGGAGAGGAGCTAGCCAAGCTATTGGAGGCTGGATTCATCAGAGACATAAAACATCCGGACTGGCTAGCAAACTTGGTGATGATACCAAAGAAGGACAAATCCTGGCGCTTGTGCGTCGATTTTAAAGACCTTAACAAGGCCTGCCCAAAGGATCCCTTCCCCCTCCCCCGCATCGATCAAATAATTGATGCTACCGCAGGACACAATTCATTGTGTTTCCTCGACGCATACTCCGACTACCATCAAATCAAAATGGCAGAGCCAGACCAAGCCGCAACGGCATTCATCACACCATACGGCCCATTCTGCTTCAACACAATGCCCTTCGGGCTAAAAAACGCCGCTGCAACATATCAGCGCATGATTCAGACATGCCTGGCAAACCAGATCGGCAAAACAGTGGAGGCATATGTGGATGACGTGGTCATTAAAACCAAGCATGTCAAAACTCTAGTAGACGACTTGAGGCTCACATTCGACAACCTCCGAACATATGACAACAAGCTCAATCCAGAAAAATGTGTCTTCGGCGTACCAGCAGGAAAGCTCCTGGGATTCATTGTCTCAAGTAGAGGTATTGAAGCTAATCCGGCCAAAATCCGAGCATTGTCACAGTTGGCTACCCCTGCAGACCTCAAACAAATACAAAAACTAACTGGATGCATGGCGGCTCTAAGCCGCTTTATCTCCCGCTTGGGAGAAAAGGCATTACCCCTTTATCGCCTCCTCCGGCGCACCGAACACTTCGAGTGGACGGACGCCACCACGGCCGGACTCAATGAAATAAAAGCCATGTTGGCAACAAACCCAGTCCTGGCCGCGCCAAACATTGACGAACCAATGCTATTATACATTGCGGCAACTCATCAAGTGGTAAGCGCAGTGCTTGTCGTCGAGCGAGAATTGGACGGACACAAATTTCCCATTCAAAAGCCGGTTTACTACGTGTCCACTGTCCTTACTCCATGCAAATCACGGTACCCGCATTGTCAAAAGATAGCGTACGCGGTATTTATGGCATCCAGGAAGCTGCGACACTACTTTCAAGAGTGTTCGATAACGGTAGCCTCGGAAGTACCACTTAACGATATTATAAACAACCGTGACGCGATGGGTCGGATCGCCAAATGGGCCATTGAGCTCCTCCCGTTCGACATAACTTACAAGCCACGGCGAGCTATTAAATCGCAAGTTTTGGCTGACTTCGTTGCTGAATGGATGGAAGCCGAACTCCCTAAAGAGTATGGCACATATTCAAACTGGATCATGCACTTCGACGGCTCCAAAATGTTGGCTGGTCTAGGGGCTGGCGTCGTTTCGACGTCCCCAACAGGAGACACCGTTCAATACGTACTACAGATAATGTATACGGACTCCAACAATGCAGCCGAATACGAGGCCCTTCTACATGGTCTCCGGATGGCAGTATCCATGGGCATTCAACGCCTAGAGGTGCGCGGGGATTCAAACCTTGTAGTATCCCAAATAAATGGAGACTTTGATGCCAAGGATCCAAAAATGGCCGCTTATCGCAATGCCGTCCTAAAAATGTCAGCCCGGTTCGAGGGGCTCGAATTTCACCATGTGGCTCGGGAAAATAATCAGGCAGCGGATATCCTCACTCGCATTGGCGCAAAACGCGACGCGGTCCCTCCCAATATTTTTCTGGAAAGGCTTTTCAAACCATCCGTAGCATGGGAAGGGGACACCGGTAACAACAGTCCGGACCTGGCCAAAATACCCGATACCAAACTCTCTGACACAATCGGAGGCTCCGCTACCGAAATAACACAATCGGCCCACGAAATAATGGCTATTATTGCCCCGTGGACAGAACTATTCCTGGCCTACTTAACTAGACGGGAACTCCCGGAGGACCAAAATGAGGCACGCTGCATAGTGCGGCGATCAAAGGCCTACAGGGTCCACGAGGGAGAATTGTACAAGAAAAGCGCTACGGGAGTCCTTCAACGGTGCATCTCCGAAGAGGAAGGGCGGAATCTTTTGGCAAAAATTCATGCCGGACTCGGCAGTCATCACGCCGCAGCCCGGGCTCTTGTGAGCAAGGCCTTCCATACAGGATTCTATTGGCCAACGGCCCGGGCATACGCACAGGACTTAGTCCAGTGTTGCACCGGTTGCCAGCTCTTTGCAAATCAAAGTCATATGCCACCCACCGCCCTCTGAACAATCCCCATCACATGGCCCTTTGCGGTCTGGGGGCTTGACATGGTTGGACCCCTTAAAGGTGGAACCCACAAGAAAAAAATACTTATTGTTCATGTTGGATAAATTCACCAAATGGATAGAGGCCAAACCGGTTAAAACAGACGAATCCGGACCGGTGATAGATTTCATATCTGGGGTTGTACATCGCTACGACGTCCCCCACAGCATCATCACTGATAATGGCACGAACTTCACGGTCGACGAGGTAAAACTCTGCAGCAAAATGGGCATCAAGCTCGATTATCCTTCAGCCTACCACCCACAAACCAAAGGTCAAGTCGAACGAGCAAATGGTCTTATAATGAGCGGCATTAAACCCAGACTAGTGCGCTCCTTAACAGAGTCTGACATGCACTGGGTAGAGGAGCTCGACTCCGTACTCTGGGGGCTGCGGACCATGCCGAATCATAGTACCGGATACACACCATTTTTATGGTGTACGGCGCAGAGGCAGTCCTGCCTTGTGACATAATTCATGACTTACCTCGAGTGCGCATATACGAAGAAAGAGAAGCTGAGCTCGATCGGCAGGACGGTTTGGACACCTTGGAGGAAGAGCGTGACATAGCCAAAGCCCGTTCCGCATTTTACCAGCAACAGGCTCGCAGATACCAAAGCAGAGAAGTACGAGCCAAAACTTATAACGTTGGCGAACTAGTTCTCCGGCTACCGAATAAGAAAAAGAACAAGCTAGAGCCCAAATGGGAAGGTCCCTTCATCATCGACCAAGTTCTGACCAACGGAGCGTACCGACTGCGGGATGCATCGACTAGTCGACTCGAGCCGAACCCATGGAACGCAGCCAGGCTCCGAAGATTCTACGCCTAGCACAGGACTTTATGTTAGTCCCCTCACTTTGTCCATTTTCCGCATATGCGTTGTCTGTCTTGTTTCCCTTTCTTTCTTTTATTCCTCTAGACCTTCACGGGTCACCTTGTGCCTCACTTGTACATTACAGAGGTTCTAGCCACACTATCTACACCTGGGGGCTTCTTTCACAGAAGCTTAAATTATTTACCTGGGCATCACGCCCAACACATGCGTTATACTTTCGCATGTACCTTTTTTCACCATTATATGCATCGATATGACTTAAGTTTTGGCCAAGCTGGGTTGCCTGGCTCTTGTATTTATGCCCTACGTTGCCGTTAATTCGGCTAGGGCATAAGAGGAGCACCTCTACGATTGTTACCGCCGGGTCAGCCGGACGTGTACCTCAGACTGGGTGAAGCCAAAATCTAGCGTTCTTAAGAGAATATTCGGTCGGTGAACAAAAGATGACTTTTATTTATTAACCATATATGCCCCCAGACGCTTTTACTGTGCTTCTTGTTGCAGTCCGGACATCACTTTAGGGCATGCCTACCCAGGGAAAGGAACCCTTAACGGAACTATTCTCTTTGGAAGATGTTTCTTACTACCCATGTAATATAACATAACTAGTTGGGCACTTGTCTGATAAAGCACTAATGACCCCTACGCCTAGTCTCCACGCATGCCCCGGTTCTTATATAACCGAGAGGGTATTCGGATACACTCTAGACTGTCGGATCCCGAGGTTGAAGCGAAAAGGTCCGCCACGACACACGATCTACAATCCGGCTAGAAGGCATCATATATGTCACTTTACAATTACATAGTCAATTTGACTGGTTGAATTCTTCTTCAATGCCATCCAATAGGCTGTCTAGTCTACAGTCCTGTTGGGAATACTTTGCGGCCAATTCTACTTGGCCGTACACTAAATTTACAGGGATCTCCTTGCCATCAGGCCCCACAGGTCCGACTTCGGCCATGTGGTTCGGGTCAGCCTTCATGTACCGTGTCTTCACCATCACCAAGCTTCCCTGGCGCCCTGACGGCAGGCCGATATCTTCCATAATCGGAAGCGCCGCCGTGCTCCCTTCAGCTTTTCTGCAAGCTCTCCAAGGCCTTCAGGTAGGGAGAGGGATGGCCACAAGGCCTGGGCAACGCCTCGCATCACCTGCCAAACTCGTTCGTGCAACTGTGCGAGCTCGGGAAGAAGATCACCCGTCGAACTAGGCATCTCCTCGGCAGGACGACCTGTTAACATACCTATAGACATAACGCTATCAGTCAGCTTCCCCTCGAACTCTTTTTAAGTTCGTTCAAGCACTTACTAAATATGTCGTGCTGAAGCCGTCGATTCTCCTTAACAGAGTCCGACAGTTGGGCACAAACATCTTTCAGTTCCACGCCCAGCTTGGTGTTGGCATCTTGGAGATCATTCTTCTCCTGCCTCACCCTTGTAAGCACGTTCTCACCAGCCTTCAGCTGGCGTTTGAGCTGTTGCTTATCCAGATTCACCCCATCGTCATCTACAATTTTTTCGTCCGATTTGCATATAAAGCTGCACTCTAATATGATACTTATCATTTAACGGGTATGTTACCAGCGGGGATCTCTTTGGGCTCCCCTGCAGCGGACAATGCGGCCTGAAGTTGGGCTTTGCACTCTTCCAGCTCCTGGGACAGTTGAGTATTCTTTTCTGTAAGAACCTGCATAACAAATGATCCTTAAATCAGTTATGCTAACTGTTTCAAGTCTCAGGGGTTACTGATATATATAATCATCAAATTTTCTCACCCGTATGTCTTTTACATATTGCTCCGTGGCTCTGGCTAGACCATCTTGAGCGGCATGGAGGTGCGCATCTTCCGAGTTGAAGGCATCCAATGCCTCTGGGGAGAAACAAGCGTCACGAAGAACAGTCCGGCGACGCCTGTGGTTCATGGCACTTTCCACCTTGGAATGAGTGGCGGAAAGTCTATCTGTATCCTCTGTCGGAGGAGCACCCGGCGCACGCCTTGTACTCGTTCCCACCTCTGAGTCTAGCCTTGGAGCCTGGCTTGTGGAGGCGCGATTGGTAGCCTCTCCGGGTATAGTCTGGCAAGCGCTCTTTTTCCTGAAAAGAAGGCATGGGCGTTAGTATGCCTCTGTAAATAATGTCTTGTAATAAAGACGGCGCGCCATACCTCTGCGTCGGTGCCTCAATCCAGACTGCGGATCTTTTCAGCCTGCCTGGCCTAGCGGCCCCTTGTTGGCTAGTTGCCATGGGCTCGGTGTTGGAGTATATGACCACGGGTAGCCTAGCCGGCACCCCCTGGCTCTTCTGAAAAATTACGAGCCGATCCGGCCCTCAAGAATCCAAGACGTGGGGCCGCCTTCCTCTTGCCGGCTGTCTCCCAGGCCGGCTATCGGAAGGTGACCCGACTTTAGCCCTCATGAAGAAAGCCGCGGGAGGGCTGGCTCCGAGAAGCCGGCCGCGAGAAGGCCGTCTCCAAGAAGCCGGCTCCCACAAAGCGGACAAGATCGTACCCTCAAAGTCTGCATCCACATAACGGCAATGTGACGGAGCATGGCTACAGTAAAGCCTGCCACCCCCGAATCCCGGAGCACGCCTGGCACAGTGCGCCGTATGGGTGGCCATGGCCCGTCCGGCGCGGCACTGTTGCCATGTTCACCCTGATGTCATCCTCGACGGGCGGCCAATGCGGTCCACGGGCGGTGGGCCCCTTCGGGCAGAGAGACACCCGAAGGCGGCCAGGCCTCCCCCAGTCGGCCCAAGACAAGGCCGGCTCTGCATAGCCGGCTTGCCACCTCCCTCGAAGGAGACGCCCAATTAAGGAGACAAGACGCGGTGAGGCTACAGCGATCACCCGCCGGACGGCGGTACTGTAGCCACGCCCACCTCGGCGAAGCCCTCGTCACCAGGATTGAGCAACAGTAACCAGCCACCGACAAGGCCCTGGATAGTGGGGCCTGCCTGTCGACCAAGGAGCCGGCAGCCGGCGGGACCCACTAGCCGGCGGGCCCCAGCAGCCGGCGCAGAAGCCGGCGAGTGTAGACACAGACGGCTGGGCCCCACGCCCAGCCGGATTACCATTGTACCCCCGGGGGTAGGCCTATATAACCCCCCCGGGACACCCATGCAAAGGGTTGACCCAAGCTAGTTCTAGACACCACATAGAGAGGGGAGAAGGGCTAGCCGTGTTCTTCTTCTTCTTCTTCTCACAAAACAGCTCAGGGAGCATCGTGTAGCTACTTCTTCATCTAGTGATCATGCGGAGACCCCGCAGAGCAGCAGTAGGGGTGTTATCTCCAGGAGAGCCCCGAAGCTGGGTAAGATTTGCCGGTGTGCATGTCTTCGCCTCATCCCGTTTCCAGGCACCGACGACGTCTTACTGGCTCCCACAATGATAAGCCACCCGTTGGCATATGTCGCACCTACCACCCGACATTTGGCGCCCACCGTGGGGCCAGGTGCACCGTCGTCCAGAGACCTGTTCTGGACGGGAACCCTCTTCCTCCCCAGCGAGCGTAGCCAGCCCGGCACACCCGATGGCGCTTGCCACGACGCGCTGCAAGGCGTCACCAACGTCTGCGCAGCGAGCGGCCTCGCCGGTCTCCTTGACAAGACCCTCATCTCTGACGAGCTCGCCTCTGACGCGGGCACCGACCACCTCGTCAACCTTCTCGGCCAGCTCCGCGTCTCCGACGAGCCTGCTATGGACTTGGAGTCGGTTGGCTCCACCGATCCGATGCCTGTCGACTCCGACACGGCCTCACTCGACACTTTCCGCACCGACGTCACGATCTACAACGACCCGGTCCCCCAGGCCGATGGCTGCGACGCTGTCACCACCGAGATGATGGTCATCGGCCACGGCGACGCTTCTGACGAGAGCGCCCATGACGCCCCGCATGCGGCGGTCCACGACTTGTCCATCCCCCTCCCGGCCAACGCCGATGCCGAAGCACTGGAGGCTCGCCGCCTCGCCCTCCTCGCGGAGGGCCAGAAGTTGGCTTCCATGAGACGCCTCACTGAGGCCCACCGGCGCGAAGCCGACCGCGCCGCCTTTGGCACGCTGCCCCCAGGCGGGCCCAGCCGGGCCGGCATTGTCAGACAGCGCGGCGCTGTCATCGCCGACAAGCTAGGAGTCGACCGCCTAGTCTATGCCACTCCACTTGAGAACCTGCGTGCCGCCCAGGCGGCCGTAGATGAGCTAGACGGATTGGGGGCCGAAGAACTCCCCCACATGAACAGACACATCCATCAACTAATCGATGCGGCCGCGCAGTAGCACGAAGCCGACGCCCGCGCGGAAAGCCCTCCCCCACGCCGAGATCACGGCGCGACGTCCTGGACGCCGACTGTGGGTAAAACCCGCGCGCGGCACGAGGAAGAGCCGGCTGCCAGCCAAAGCCGAACCCGAATCTCCATCGAGCGAGACGCAGAAGGCCACCCCCGGGCCGTGGAGTGGTGGGGCAACCCGCCTCCGCCTCGGCCCCATGGGGAGAGATATCCCACTCCACCGCCTGTTGCGCATCCGACTCTCAGCGGCCGACTAGGTCGCCGCGAAGGAGTCGGCGAGAACGACGCCCGCCATCGGATCGACCGTCTAGCGCGATCCCTGGCGCTGGAAGAAGAAGATGATGTCGGCCCACCTTGCTTCGGCCCCCACATCCGCAACGAGCCTTTCCCCAAAGGGTTCTCGCTCCCAAGAGACACACCCAAGTACAATGGCTCTGTGAAACCGGAAGATTGGTTGATCGACTACTCGACGGCGGTTAGCATAGCAAATGGCAACAGGCGCGTTGCCATGAAGTACGTGCCCCTCATGCTGCAAGGCACGGCACGGACCTGGCTCAACAGCCTCAAGCCATACAACATCAACAGCTGGCTAGACTTCACAGAAGCCTTCATCCGCAACATCAACAGCTGGCTAGACTTCACAGAAGCCTTCACAGAAGCTGGCTCCCAAGCCCAGACAGCTCTCCTTATGTGTACAAGGCCCCGCCGAGTCTACTCGCGACTACCTCACGCGTTGGGCCGAGCTCCGCAACTCTTGCGAAGGCGTGCACGAGGTGCAAGCCATAGAATACTTCACTGCCAAGAGAAGGCACCCTCCTCAAGCACAAGCTCCTCTGCGACGAGTCGGCTACCCTCGACGAGCTTCTGGTCATAGCGGACAAGTACGCCACCACCGACTCCTCAATGAAGACCGAACTCCGGGTAGACGCGTCCGGGAAGGTACTCAACCCGGCGCCCAAGACGCCGGCTGGGGACTCCGGCCGACGCCCACACCAGAACGACCACAAGCGCAAAGGCCCCGTGCCGCCCTCCACCAGTCGGCAGGTGGCCACAGTCCAAGACGAGCAGCCCGAAGGGCGGCCCGCACCCAAGAAGCAGAGGGGCGGCAAGACGGCTTGGCAGGCGGCCTTCTCCTACGAGCAAACTCTCGACGCCCCATGCAAGTTCCATAGCGGCACGAAGCCGTCCAATAACACAACCCGGAAGTGCCACTGGCTCACCCGAATCTCCAAAGGCGAAGGGCTCGCGCCGCCACCGCCTGCCGGTCCACCGCCTCCGGCTCCGCAGTCGCCGACCGCTCGGCCTGCAGTCGGAGCCGTGCATGATGAGTTCCCCGACGAGCATGCCGCTTATATTGTTTTTACAAGCCAGCCCGAAGAACCGCGCAGCAAACGCCGAGAGCACCAGGAAGTCAGCATGGTCACTACCAACCCCGCCGAGCACATGCACTGGTCAGAAAAACCTATCAGCTGGAGCCGGGCCGACCACCCAGAGGTGATGCCATCTCCCGGCTCTTATGCATTGGTTTTGGATGCCACCCTTGCAACGGATAGACGCGCCGCCCGTTTCTCCCGCGTGCTGATAGACGGCGGGAGCAGCATCAACATCCTGTACCGTGACACCCTGGAGAAGCTGAACATCAAGACGAAGCAACTCATGCCTACTCGGACTGTGTTCCATGGCATCGTACCCGGCCTGTCCTGTGCCCCCAATGGCAAAATCAAGATTGATGTACTCTTTGGGGACAAGGAGCATTTCCGCCGAGAAGCGATCTGGTTTGAAGTGGTGGACCTAGAGAGCCCCTACCATGCATTGCTTGGCCAACCTGCCTTGGACAGGTTTATGGCAGTTCCCCACCATGCATACGTCAAGATGAAGATGCCGAGCACCAAGGGCGTCATCACCATAGCCGGCGATTACAAGAAGTCCTCCGAGTGCGCAGTAGCCAGCAGCTGGCTGGCCGAGTCCCTTGTGATTGCCGAAGAAAAGAAGATATTGGACCGAGTCGTGGCCATCTCCGGCAAACAGTCGGCCTTGTCCCCCGATCCCAAGGAGTATGATGCCCAAGGATCTTTCCAGCCGGCCAAGGAGATGAAGAAGATACCTCTTGACCCCGAGCACCCAGAGAGGTTTGCCGTCATCGGGGCAAACCTAAACAGCAAATAGGAAGGCGAGCTCGCCGATTTCCTCCATGAGAATCGGGACATCTTTGCATGGTCCCCCAAGGACATGCCAGGTGTTTCGAAGGAATTCACCGAGCACAAGCTACATGTCGGAGAAAACGCAAAACCAGTCAAACAACCCCTCCGCCGACTGTCGGAGGAGAAAAGAAGGATTGTAGGAGAAGAGATAGCCCGGCTTCTGGCAGACGGCTTCATTATGGAATTTTTCTTTCCAGAATGGCTCGCCAACCTAGTCCTCGTGTTAAAGAAGAATAACAAGTGGCGCAGGTGCATAGACTACACGAGCCTCAACAAGGCCTGCCCCAAAGATCCCTTTGCCCTGCCAAGGATTGATCAAGTAATAGACTCCACGGCCGGATGTGAGCTGTTGAGCTTCTTGGATGCTTACTCAGGGTACCACCAGATAAAGTTAGATCCGGCAGACCGCCTGAAGACTGCCTTCATCACGCCATTCGGAGCCTTCTGCTACCTAACTATGACATTCGGCTTGAGAAATGTCGGTGCCACTTTTCAGCGTTGCATGCTCGGCAGAAATGCCCACGTCTACGTAGACGACATTGTGGTGAAGACGGAGAAGCGCGACACCTTGCTGGAAGACCTCAAGGAGAGATTTGAGAACCTATGCCGGTTCCAAATCAAGCTCAACCCCGAGAAATGCGTGTTCGGAGTGCCAGCCGGCCAGCTCCTAGGCTTCCTGGTCTCCGAACGCGGCATCGAATGCAACCCAGTAAAGATCAAGGCCATTGAGAGAATGGCGATTCCCACCAAACTTCGAGACGTCCAGAAGTTCGCCGGATGCTTGGCCTCCCTGAACCGCTTCATCAGCCGGCTCGGAGAGAAAGCTCTCCCCCTCTACCGCCTCATGAAGAAGACCACTCACTTCAAGTGGAATGACCAAGCCGACCAAGCTTTTCACGAGCTGAAGAATATGCTAGCCACACCGCCTATCCTGGTGGCGCCGACTGAGAAAGATCCCATGCTCCTCTACATTGCCACAACCAGCCGGGTGGTCAGCACCGTCATCGTAGTCCAACGCCCAAAAGAGGGCCGAGCCCAGCCAGTCCAGAGGCCAGTGTAATATTTGAGCGAGGTGCTGTCTACCTCGAAGCAGAACTACCCGCACTACCAGAAGATGTGCTACGGTGTGTACTTCGCCGCCAAGAAGCTGAAGCCCTACTTCCAAGAGCATCCCATCACGGTTGTATGCACCGCCCCGCTAGCCAAGATCATAGGCAGCCGGGATGCATCCGGCCGGGTGGTGAAATGGGCCATCGAGCTGGCCCCCTACACGATCTTCTACCAGCCTCGCACCGCCATCAAGTCCCAAGCATTGGCCGACTTCCTCGTCGACTGGGTCGAGACCCAGTACCTACCGCCAGCTCCCGACTCCACTCATTGGCGCATGCACTTCGATGGGTCCAAGATGCGCACCGGCTTGGGAGCCGGCGTCATCCTCACCTCTCCCAAAGGCGACAAGCTCAGATACACGTTGCAAATTCACTTTGCCACCTCCAACAACGTGGCCGAGTACGAGGCGCTCATACACGGGCTCCGGCTTGCCAAAGAACTCGGGCCGGATTCTATGTTATGGCGACTCGGACTTGGTGGTCCAGCAATCATCCGGCGACTGGGATGCCAAGGACGCAAATATGGCAAGCTACCGCTTCCTCGTTCAGCAGATCAGTGGGTACTTTGAAGGATGCGAGTTCCTCCACGTACCGCGAGCCGACAACGAGCCAGCTGATGCCCTGGCTCGAATAGGCTCCACTCAGCAAGCAATACCAGCCGGTGTCTCTCTACAACGCCTCCTCAAGCTGTCTATCAAGCCGTCTCCAGAGTCCGATTCCATCTTCGTGCCGCCTGACCCCGATACAGTCGGGTCCGGCTCGAAGAACCAAGCGGGTGACCCGGGAACTTCGATAGTCATGGTGAGGTTTCTTCAGTTTAGCATACGAAGGATCAATCATGGCTGCTGCCAGGGTCACCATTGAAGGCTGAGAGGAGGACACCAGGCTTGCCTTCTGGAGATCGAAGGGCTGGCCTACAACGAGGCCTATCCGACCCAGGACATCCTGTCGTTCCTAAAGTCTACAGTAACAAATTTCACTCTTCCGTCCTTGAGGAAGTACTTAAAATTCTGGCACTCAACGTCGGCATATGGCATATGTGGTAGACCAAGCACACGTTATGTACGCAAACCTGGATCACGGTGGGCTTCTTCTTCTCTGCCTCCTTTAGTTTCTTCTCTCTTTGCAGGACTGTGGTGTACTCAACATCTAGCCCAGCGACCCACTCATCCGTTGAACTGTTGAACATGCGTAGGAAGTGAGCAAGGCATGCTTTCACTGTCACGGATCCACGTGTGTAGATGATGAAGAACTCATTGCCAGTGATGGCTCTAACCTGGTACTCAGTGGCGACCATGCAGATTTGGGAGGCCATGGATTTTGGAGGAGGGTTAGGAGAAGTTGAACTGGTGTAATGTGAAAGGATGGGACGACTGGGAGCAAACTGTTGTAAGGTCCTGTACTAGTAGAAGACGGTGACGAGTAGGGTGTGCGAACGGCTTGGGGTCGCTGGCTTGCCCGATGGATAAACGGCTGCAAGCCCCCAAAGAGTTCTCGAGAACTATGCGGGACCCAGTAGATGTCATGTCTACTAGACCCATATCATAAGCCTGAAGGTATAGCTTCTGCCTGTTTGCACGCCATGCTGGCGAGTGGGTAACTTCACTTAATTCCGTCCACCGTCGCGCCTCCCACAACCTTCCCCTCCCTCGCGCGGTCGCGCCCTTTGAGACTTCGACCAGCTATAAATGAGCAATTTTTTTGCCTACTCCGCATGCATGATACTCCCTCTGGTCCTTTTTACTTCCATCAACCGTTTGCAAAGTGTTTGACCAAATTTATACTAAAAATATCAATATCTACAATACTGATTATAATGAGTATAAGAACTACTATTGGATGAGTTAGATGAGTTAAAGATTCTAAACCTGAACTAACCCTGAAGTAACTCTAGCGATAGAGGTGTTTGGATGCCAGGGTTAGATGGAGCGCGGATATGGTGAGGTGCCTTCATTGGCGGTGCGGGAGGGAGGGAGGGACGGAAAGGACGAGAAGCTTCGAGGGAGTGGAGGGATCTATTGCGGGGAGAGCGAGAGAAAAATGTGTTTTTTAGTGTCCCGAGAAGAACTAACCCACATAAGAACCTCTTGGGTGGATTAGATTTTTTTGGGTTAGTTGAGTTCAAACTAACCCAAACTAACTCTAACACATGGATCCAAACAGGGCCAAGGTTAGCTATTAGAGTACTACTACCTCCCTTCTAGTTTAAAGGGCTCGATTCAAAATTTTCACCTACTCTTAGCAAGATAGAGGCGGTGGAATAGTTTTTGTAGTTCTTCACAAAAAAAATTGTTTACCAATGCATGCATGAACACTAGTTACTCTAACCCCCCCCCTCTCTCTTCTTTAATTCTTGGCCACATCAGCATGTTTGCTATTCCCGTGTGCATGATACCAGCTAAGATACCACCATTATGGCCAGCCTTAATCATCGCATGCAATAATTTAGTGCACCTTGAAATATGAACATGTGTGGGCAGTGTATGTTTTTAATGACTTGAGACTATACCTAGCCCGGCATGCAAGATGAGACTTATTATGCACCGTTCCCCATACCTGCAGGAAGCTCGTTCATCTCCAAATCTTTTCCTCTCCATGTGTGGAAACAATATGCCTGCTAGAATCTCCTTCTCCCTTCGGTGGTTCCACCACTCCACCCCGTGTGGAAAAAATCTGCATGCATGACTCTCCTCCCCCGCGCTCGTCCAATCCGTTGTTAACAGCAATATTAATTTCCACCCCTTCCCTCCCCCGTAATTTACTCCAACAAATATGCCCACGTACTACCTCCTTTCCGTTTTATAGGGCTCAATTCAAAAATCTGACCAACCAAGGTAGATGATGAGTGGTGGGATAATTTTCATGGTTTGTAAAAGCACTTAATTAATGCGCTCGTTTTTCTCAAAGAATTGTGTTTACCAATTCATTAATTGCAATGCATGCATGCATGAAATACATGCATTGGTCAAGTTTCTCATAATCCTCGCATGCAATGAATTAATGCACCTTGAAATCTGAGCATGTGATAGGAGTAGTTGTTACGTTAATCACGCAACATATCTTCCGGGACGTTGCTTCAGTTACTTAACTACAGGTGCATTGGGTCACTGACATATGGGCCCAACAGGGGTCTGGCACACATGTCAGTGACGCAAGTGGACCTACAGTTAAGTCAGTGCAGCTCAGTCCATATCTTACTTAGGTGTGCCAATGCTCACTATAAATACGGTGCCTCCCACAACATCACTATCTCCTCCTCCTCACGTTCACGTTCATCGCTATCTCCTCCCCCTCCCTCTCACATCGACCACCATGGAATCGCCCCTCCCAAGCCCTAGGCGCCCCTCGCTGCACCGCACGGACGGTCACGCGTCGCCGTTCCGTTCCTCGCCGCCACTAGTCGAGGAGGACACGTCGGTGTTCCGCTCCTCGCCGCGACGCATCGAGGTGGACGCGTCGCTGTTCCGTTCCTCGCCGCCACTAGTCGAGGAGGACGCGTCGGTGTTCCGCTCCTCGCCATGACGCGTTGAGGTGGACGCGTCGGTGTTCCCAATATCGCCAGCACGCGCGTCGGAGGACGCGTCGGCTCCCCGCTACGAGGAGAATGCCGCGCCGCCCGCCGAGCCCCCTAGCCTTGAGGAGCTTTGGAAAGAAATGGATGTTGCCTTGTGGGAGGCTTTGCCTCCAGCAAAGTGTGGCAAAATAGAGGCGGAGAAGAAGGCCGAGGAAGAGAAGCGCACCGCGGAACAAGCTGCCTGGCAGGCCTATGTCGCGTCCGATGGAGTCGGGCAATTGATCTTTGGTAGAAGGGTCTTGCGAGGGCCGTGAGGGTGGCGGAGGACGCCTGTGCCGAAGCCCTGAGTGCAGTCGGGCCCAAGCGCCTCATCTACGCTTGGCGGTACATGGACCGGGTGCACACTTCCAGCGAGGAGTACCTGTTGGCACCGGATCACCACACCAGTGAGATCGCGCTTGCCCGCCGGCAAGCCGCCAATCAGCACCTCGCGAGTTGCGAGGCTGAAGAAGAGGCATTGTGTCGGCGCGCTGGGAAACGGCCGTGCACCAGGGCACTCGTGGCGCGCCGCAAGCGTTCCTGCGAGCGTTGTGGCTTTTGGTAGGAGTATAATTTTTGTTTCGTAAGGCGATCTCATTAGTTTTGGGACGCAAATGATAAATCCCGAACGTTCAGGAATTATTAGCGTCCTTAATTAAGTATGTAAAAGGGAAAGTTTGGAAACCTTGTGTATTCGTATGCATTTTGTAAGTACGTGCATATAGCACAAACTTTACTATATACTATCGCACTACACGTCTCTCTCTCTCTATATATATATATGTTTGCAGACTGTGCTACTCCCTCTGTCCAGGTCAATAAGTCATCTTTCGTTGTGCACCGTGACCAAGAAGGAGGGAAGACTTATACACCTAGACGGAGGTAGTACTACTATTACTTATGTACGTGCAAATGCACGTTTTAACATTACAATGCGGTTTCTGTAAAAGTAGAAAAATAGCACTAGTCAAGCTTGTGAAACGATCCAATGCAAAACAAATGCAAAAATGCTCATTTGATTGTTTACTTTCAGCTTCCTTCTTTGTGGTTATTTCTCTGTCGTACTTTGTACGGAGTATCTCATTGGTCGGAAAGGCATGCAAATTCCCAAACCGCTTCCTACACCCTGTATCGAATTTTTTGCCTAACAAGTTGTGATGTGCAATTGGAATTCCAACTTGAGTACTACTAGTAGTAGGAGTACCATGGGCCAGTTCTTTTAGGCTTTTATATTAGTAATCCCATAACTACTACCTCCGTCCTTGTTTATTGGTCCCCATTGTAATCTGTGTCAAATTTTGATCATAAATTTAACTAATGAAATGTTATCTTTGGTCAAAATTTAGCACAAATTACAATGGTGAGGAATAAACCAGAATGGAGGTACTACAATTAGTAGTTTAGAAGCCCAAATAAATGAGTGAGGCACCTTAAAGTTTCTCTCCACTGTGACTAGTCTTATGGGAAAAGCTGGGGAAGCCACCAAAAGAACTGGCCCTAGGAGTAGTAGCTAGGGATACTAGGAGTAGTAGCTAGGGATCGAGTGTGCGAGATGAACTAGAGAAAGTAAATGCAGAGAGATGAAATGCAAAAAAGACGGAGGGATGTGATGGTTGCTTGTCCGTTTATTTTACCAGGCCACTTATTACTGGGAGTGGTTGGGTTTTTTGATATGACGGCTTTACTGCCGCGCCACGAGCGGGGTGAGACTCCCGTGCAGCGCCGCCCTCTACACTAGTACTCGGTCGTGGTTTACTACATCGGTCATGGTTTATCCCCCATTGAATTTGAGTAAAGATTTAACTGACAAAATGTTAGTGCATCTCAACAAAAACAATATCGTTGGATTCATATTTGAACATAGTTTTCAATGATGTAATTTTAGGTGACATGCATCATCATTTATCGTACTATATATAATGTTAGTTCAATTTTTGGTCATACTAATCTATAGTAAGGTGCCCGTGCGTTGCACGGAAGAGTGAAATGCATTGATCGGGGAGTTGTTTATTTTTACAAAGGATGTGGGGGTCATCTCATGTGTAACAGGTATCGATAGGTTTCTTTGGATATTATTTCATCTCTAGAGCTCACAAAAATTCGGGTGAAATAGATAAAAAAAGTATCTTTTGCAAACGAAAGCGTTCAACTGTTGAACCTGCATCCAAAACTTGTGAAGAAATAACTCTTATTGTGCTTTGCAAGAAATGATCATCAAGAATTAGTTTTTGAGTATCCATTGTTATACATGTTGGCTACAGATGACATGGCACTTTCTTATAGTCAACAGTTGGCTATACTATTTAAGTATTAACCATGCCCTTATACACCTAGATGGAGGGATTAAATCAGGATGTCTTGGAAGGGGGCAGAGGATATGTAAGAAATGGTTCATCATAAGTCTTTCACCAGTACTGTAGTAAAAATTCATACATGGAAGATTCTAGACTAAACCATAAATGGATACAATTTTATTCATGCGCGATACTCCAATAGAGCAAGATCATGCATGGAAGTCTCCACATGCTTAGACAGCGGATTACATTGAGCGAAGACTAACAATCAACATTTAACTTGATAATACAGATGTCCGGGTGAGCCTCCTTGGAGTCCCCCTGCACATTGTTGGGGGTCAAATAATACCGTGCGTCTTCCATGTCCACATCGGCGGGAAGGTCCCAGCTCGGCAGAGTCCAAGTCAGCTTGACGTAGCCAGTGTCGTCGCCCACGTACCTCCGAGGGGTAGTAATAGTGAGCACGCACTCATACATCAGCCTCGTGTCAGTGTCAGCGTCAGCGGCGTCGCCCCTGGCGCACACTATAGAGACAGGGCGGCGGCCTGCGCGGGCCTTGCCGGTTGTAACGCCCCGAGACCGATGCGCCAGGTGTCTTCCAGTTATTCGCCGTCGTTGCCATGTCATTCGCTTGGTGTTGCATTTTATCATGTCATCATGTGCATTACATCATCATGTTTTCAAAACCTGCATCCGTCCCGGTCTCCTCGTTCCGTCCGTTGTCCGTTCTGAGCCCAGACACACTTGCACGCGCCCCGGCATGTCCGAAATAGTATTTTATAAGTGGTCAGAAAATTTTCTCAGAATGGGTTGAAAGTTGGCATGTGGTGTTGTTATGTTGTAGGTAAGCCACCTGCCAAGTTTCATCGCATTCGGAGTTCGTTTGATAGCCCAACCATTAAACTATAGCGGCATTATAGTCGGGCACACGTCGGACGTTTTCGGTCTCCGGAAACAGTCGCCGGGCCTCCCTCTCTTCTCTTCTCTCAGCTCGAGACCGTCTACATAGCCCACTACCTACCGGCAGGCCCAACCTAACCTCTCTCGTCAGCCCGCGGCCCTCCTCGCGCGCGCGTCCGAAAATTGTCCCGGGCCTGACCCGAGAAGTCGTGACCGATGGGTCTGGAACATCCCCAAACATCTACAAAACGTCACCATTTTCTTATTTGGACTCCCTAACTTTTTTTTTCGCGATCGTCTGATTGCGATCGGAGGGTCCTAATAGCCCCTAATCAAAATCCAGTGCTATATATATAGACCAATCCCTAGGCAGCAACCCTAAAATCTATGTCTTTTGTCCCCCCTCAGCCGCCGCCACACTCCACCGAATCCACATCGGGATCCTCCCTGATCCCCTCGTCTACCTCCTCCAATCCCGCAGCCTCCTCCCGATCCACCAGCCAGTCACCACCAAATCCTCCTCCCTGCCTCGATCTGGACCGAGCGCCCGAGCCCCTGCAGCCGCCCGAGGCCTCTGCGGCTTGCCCCTCCTGCCTCCTCGCTAGAGCCGCACCCGCGTCACCGTCGGCGACCATCTCCATCAGGCCGGACCCCGCATCCCTCGTTGCTTCTCCTTCCACCGTTCCATCCGGTTCTCTCTCTCACTTGCTCTCTGTCTTCTCCATGGATACCCGCAGGAACGTCGCTACCATGGTCGACCTCGGTTTTGCCTCCCCCGCCTCCTTCGATGCACCACCAGGAGCCCTTGAAGCCGTCGCCGGCGACCACGAGTCCAGCACCGTGCCCTCCTGGAACATCGCCCGCGCTGGCCCTCCTCTATTTCGCTATCTCGTGGGCCGTTCCCCTGCTTCGTCGCCGTCCAGGACCACCGCGAGCCGCCACGGATCCGCTCCTTCCTCCACCCGTTTTCCCCGTCCCCGGCACTGACGTGGAGCCGCACTATGACGCTGCCGCTGCTCTGCATCCTGACAAGCAAAGGACGAGGCGCCCGCTCGCCCGTGCCTCGTGTTGGCCGTGCCTTCACCAAGTCTAGCGCCCGGATCAGCGCCTCCCTCCGTCCTTTGCTCTGCCGCTCGCCGGAGAAACCTCCCCTTGCCATCTGTTGGCCTCCGCAGTCCTCTGACACTTTCTGCTGCCGCTGCGATGCAAGTTTTCTGCCGCCTCTGATGGTAACGAGCAGCAGGAGCCCGTTCGTGCGCGTTGACCGCGCCTCACCAACCGCGTGGGTTGCAGCCCCACCGGCTTACCTCTCCACTAGCCGGCCCAGGCCCAATGTGAGCTCCCCCCCCCCCGCCCAGCGCCCCTCCTCTTGCGTTTCTTCCACCTATTTGGCCAGCCTATTGTTTCGGCCCGTTTCCTGTTTTCTCCCTTAGAACGTTTTTTCATTTTTTCCCAGAGAGAGCTGTTTTGCAGAAAAGTCCCTAAACTTCATGCATTTTATTACTCACAAACCGTGCATCGGATTAAAACAAATTATATATGAAAGTTGCTTAGAATTTTGTGTAGTTTCATAATATGTCATTTTCATCCATGTTTAAAATGCTTAAAATGCTGTTTGTTTAAATTTTCTTAAATAAGTTGCTAAAATGATTTAATTCATAACTATTTAACCGTAAGTCCGTTTGTAACAAACTTTATATGTAAATGGGGTAGAAAAATGCCTAGTTTAACATGGTGGCTTTACTTTGCATGTTTAACAACTCTAAAATATGGTTTAGGGCAGAACAGAATGAAACCTAATATATGCACATGAGGAGTTTCTGGATTTTTTGTTCGATGTTCCAGCCTCATTTAAACTTGCCTAGATAGGTAGTTTTACTTTTCTTCACCTCTTGCCATGCTAACAACATTGAATATTGTTGGGTACATAAACGAGATTGAATTAAGTAACTTGAATGTGGTGTTTCGTCAATATGCAACTCGTTGCATATTGAGCTCCACTTAACTTGTAGAGTTGTTTGTGCACTTTGCCATGCCATGCATATTTAAACCGGACATGCATCATACTTAGTTGTGCATCATGCCATGTCTATGTGTTGGTTGTTTACTATGTTGTGTGCTTGTTTCCGGTGTTGCTTCTTCGGGTGGGTTCCGATAATGTTGCGCTTGTGAGGAACCGTTCGACTACGTCCGTTTGTCTTCTTCATGGACTCGTTCTTCTTCCTTGCGAGATCTCAGGCAAGATGACCATACCCTCGAAATCACTTCTATCTTTGCTTCCTAGATGCTCGCTCTTTCGCTATGCCTATGCTGCGATACCTACCACTTGCTTATCATGCCCCCCATATTGTTGAACCAAGCCTCTGACCCACCTTGTCCTAGCAAACCGTTGTTTGGCTATGTTACCGCTTTGCTCAGCCCCTCTTATAGCATTGTTAGTTGCAGGTGAAGATTGAAGTTTGTTCCTTGTTGGAACATGGAGATGTTGTTCCTTGTTGGAACATGTTTACTTGTTGGGATATCACAATATCTCTTATTTAATTAATGCATCTATATACTTGGTAAAGGGAGGAAGGCTCGGCCTTATGCCTGGTGTTTTGTTCCACTCTTGCCGCCCTAGTTTCCGTCATATCGGTGTTATGTTCCCGGATTTTGCGTTCCTTACGCGGTTGGGTCATAATGGGAACCCCTTGAAAGTTCGCCTTGAATAAAACTCGTCCAGCAATGCCCAACATTGGTTTTACCATTTGCCACCTAGCCTTTTCTTTCCCTTGGGTTCTGCAGACTCAAGGGTCATCTTTATTTTAATCCCCCGGGCCAGTGCTCCTCTGAGTGTTGTTCCGAACTGGGCAGCCTACGGGGCCACCTCGGGGAAACTCGAGGGTTGTTTTTCTCGTAGCTTGACCTCTCCGAGTGTGCCCTGAAAATGAGATATGTGTGTCTCCTATCAGGATTTGTCGGCACATTCGGGCGGTGTTGCTGGACTTGTTTTACCATTGTCAAGGATGTCTTGTAACCTGGATGCCGAGCCTGATCGGATTGTCTTGGTAGAAGGAATATCCTTCGTTGACCGTGAGAGCTTGTGATGGGCAAAGTTGGGACACCCCTGCAGGGATTGAACTTTCGGAACTCGTGCCCGCGGTTATGGGAAGATGGGAATTTGTAATGTCCGGTTGTAGAAAACCTGAAGTTGATCTTAATTAAAATACATCAACCGCATGAGTAACCGTGATGGTCTCTTTTTGGCGGAGTCCGAGAAGTGAACACGGTGTTGGAGTTATGCTTGAAGTAGGTTGTTCTAGGATCACTTCTTGATCATAGTTTCTCGACCGTGCTTTGCCTTCTCTTCTCGCTCTCATTTGCGTATGTTAGCCACCATATATGCTAGTCGCTTGCTGCAGCTCCACCTCATACTTTTACCCTTCCTATAAGCTTAAATAGTCTTGATCACGAGGGTGTGAGATTGCTGAGTCCCCGTGACTCACAGATACTTACAAAACCAGTTTGCAGGTGCCGTTGAACCGTGCAGGTGACGCAACCAAGCTCAAGGAGGAGCTCGATGAAGATCTTGTCCTTTATGTTGTTTCGTTTCCAGTTGATCAGTAGTGGAGCCCAGTTGGGACGATCGGGGATCTGTGTAGCATTTGGGGTAGTCTTCTTTTATTTTGGGTTCTGTAGTCGGACCTTGATTGTATCTGGTTGATGTAATGCTTTATTCATGTATTTGTGTGAAGTGGCGATTGTAAGCCAACTATGTATCTTTTCCCTTATCGTACTACATGGGTTGTTCGCGAAGATTACCTCACTTGCGACATTGCTTTCAATGCGGTTATGCCTCTAAGTCGTGCTTCGACATGTGGGAGATATAGCCGCATCAAGGGCATTACAAGTTGGTATTAGAGCCTTCCCCGACCTTAGGAGCCCCCTGCTTGATCGAATCACTGGCGCTGTTGAGTCTAGAAAAATGTTTTGAGTCTTTTAGGATTATATATATCGGAGAGTAGGAATTCTTTTTACTCCTCAGTCCGTTCGTCGCTTTGGTGAGGCATCCTCACGTAGAGTTTTGACTCTTCTTTTCTCAAATTTCACAAAAAATTTAGGATGACGCGGGTATCTTGGAATCGTTTCGATGGTTTTGTGGCGAGAACATTGTTCTTGGTGCCTCCTGACATTTAGGGGTTGTGGCAGTGTCCCGGGGAGTTGAGCTCCGAGGTGTTGTCGTCACAATTTTATCGTTGCAGTTCTGGAATACCTGAGTTTAGTTTCACCGACATCGAAAATCTCTTTTATGCAGTTGTTGGTGAGATAACCTCGACGCCACCCAGTACTGGGGCGGGAGTTCGGGAGTATTTCCATAACTCGTATAACGGATGCTTTTCAAAGCTTGAGGTAAATGATTTCCGAAGGTTTCTTGGTTATGTGTTGAAGGATGGATACAGCTGGATTTAGGATTTGTTAGCTTTGGGTGAGATATTATGCTTCCCCTGTATCCCCAACACCTGATTGCATAACTGGAAATTTTCGGGAGTTTATAAGTGGGAATTCAAGTAGCTCTTAGGATATCTTTCCGACGGATGTATGATATGAAATTGGGGTTCGACGTCTAGTGGTCCGCCTATCCACGGTTGGTTTTACAGTGGTCTCGTTGTGTCTTAAAGAGTCCTTGGCTATGCCGACTCGGGGACGCTTCGTATGTCATGTGCACTGCCTTGTACATGATGGTGATGTACGATCGAGCCCGTGTAGGCCCCACCACGAAAACTTCGGACGAAATCTCTATCATATGTTTGTTCCGGCTTATTCTGCAAGCCAATCCTTTGTTTGTTTTGAGTTGTGGTATTCGAGTTGCTTCGAAGTCAAATGTTGATTCCATACCTTTCCTAAGCGGTGTTCTCATATTTCTATGTGAATACAAATCCTTCTTGATCATCGAGTTTGTCATTTCAATTTATTGTCAACCGGTGTGTCTCTCCTCAAGTGGATCCGATCACTTCAACATTTGCAAGATCAATTATCGGTTTTTCATCAATGTTGTTTGTTTCATCCGTCTCCAAGTTGCCTTTGTTCTTTCCCACCCACCCACCCCTTTTTTCTTCGAGGACTCAAATTTCTTAATCAAGTATCCATTTTACTGATGTGAAGTCTCTCCATTCTTTTCAATCAATATCCTTATCCGGTGATTCTCATGAAGATTCTAACGGAACCTCAAGTTCATCATTCTTCATTCTTTTCATCTCCGGTGGTTTCAATTCAAGCTTTGTTGATCATATCTTTTCCTCGTTTCAAATGTCGTCTCTTGCCGGTGCACCTCTTAATCTTCCCCTCTTGCTATTCAATTGTTCCGGAGTGCTGAAGATATCCCAGAAGATTCGTGTTTTCATTCCTAATCCGTTCAACCTATTTCGAGGTTGTTATCTCATTCAAGCCGTTTATTTCAACCGGTGGAATCTCTCTTTTCAAGCAATCGTTCAACGGTATTTCTTTTGAGCGGGCCCTAACCCACAGGTCTTTTCCCAGGATCTTACCTAACTCTTCTAATTCTCCCGGAGATATCCTTAAAATTCTTTTACAAGTTTGACGTAAGAATGATTCATCATCAGTCAAATGTATTTCTCCAAGATCGGTTAAATCCTTTTCATCGTTGGCTCAACCTCTTCGCTTTTGATTCTCCCGGAGTGTCTAAATAATTCATGGTGGTGTTTCTCATAGTCATTCTCGGATTTTGAAGACCGAAGTAGAGTTTTCCTCAAAATCTTAACAATTCTCTCAGAGATGCGTAGTTCAAGCTTGACACCATCCTCTCATAATTGTTTTCGATTGTGAGAATTCTTTTCACCTATCAGGAACAATTCAAGATTCTGTTCAGTTTGATTATCCGGAGCCCATTATCTAAGATTTATTCATTCTCAGCTTTCAGCTATGGTTCTCCAAATCTTACCGGTGCATCGATCAATTATCCTCTAATCAGTTCCTGATCTCTTCGTTCTCATGTAACTAAATCCCCTCAAGCTTCTTCATTCACTCGTTTGTCAAAGAAGCAACTTAGCTTTACCTCTCCTCCTTCTCTTCCGTTGTCCCTCCGGTGCCATTCTAGATCTCGGGACGAGATCCTCTCGTAGTGGTGGAGTGTTGTAAAGCCCCGAGACCGATGCGCCAGGTGTCTTCCAGTTATTCGCCGTCGTTGCCATGTCATTCGCTTGCGTGTTGCATTTTATCATGTCATCGTGTGCATTGCATCATCATGTTTTCAAAACCTGCATCCTGCCCGGTCTCCTTGTTCTGTCTGTTATCCATTCTCAGCCCAGACACACTTGCACGCGCCCCGGCATGTCCGAAATAGTATTTTATAAGTGGCCGGAAAATGTTCTCAAAATGGGTTGAAAGTTGGCATGTGGTGTTGTTATGTGGTAGGTAGGCCGCCTGCCAAGTTTCATCGCATTCCGAGTTAGTTTGACAGCCCAACCGTTAAACTATAGCGGCATTATAGCCGGGCACACGTCGGACGTTTTCGGTCTTCGGAAACAGTCGCAGGGCCTCCCTCTCTTCTCTTCTCTCAGCTCGAGACCGTCTTCATAGCCCACTACCTACCGCCAGGCTCAACCTAACCTCTCTCGTCAGCCTGCGGCCCTCCTCGCGCGCGCGTCCGAAAATTGTCCCGGACCCGACCCAAGTAGTCTTGACCGATGGGTCCAGAACATCCCCAAACATCAATGTCACTGTTTTATTATTTGGACTCCCTAACTATTTTTTTCGCGATCGTCTGATTGTGATCGGAGGGTCCTAATAGCCCCTAACCAAAATCCTGTGCTATATATATAGACCAATCCCTAGGCAGCAACCCTAAAATCTAGGTCTTTTGTCCCCCCTCAGCCGCCGCCACACTCCACCGAATCCACATCGGGATCCTCCCTGATCCCCTCGTCTACCTCCTCCAATCCCGCAGCCTCCTCCCGATCCACCAGCCAGTCACCGCCAAATCCTCCTCCCTGCCTCGATCTGGACCGAGACCCGAGCCCCTGCAGCCGCCCGAGGCCTCCGCGGCTTGCCCCTCCTGCCTCCTCGCCGGAGCCGCACCCGCGTCACCGTCAGCGACCATCTCCATCAGGCCGGACCCCGCATCCCTCGTTTCTTCTCCTTCCACCGTTCCATCTGGTTCTCTCTCTCACTTGCTCTCTGTCTTCTCCATGGAGACCCGCAGGAACGTCGCTACCACGGTCGACCTCGGTTTTGCCTCCCCCACCTCCTTCGATGCACCACCAGGAGCCCTTGAAGCCGTCGCCGGCGACGACGAGTCCAGCACCGCGCCCCGCTGGAACATCGCCCACGCCGGTCCTCCTCTATTTCGCCATCGCGTGGGCCGTTCCCTTGCTTCGTCGTCGTCCAGGACCACCGCGAGCCGCCGCGGATCCGCTCCTTCCTCCACCCGTTTTCCCCGTCGCCGGCACCGACGTGGAGCCGCACTAAGACGCCGCCACTGCTCTGTGTCCTGACAAGCAAAGGACGAGGCACCCGCTCGCCCGTGCCTCGCGTTGGCCGTGCCTTCACCAAGTCTAGCGCCTAGATCAACGCCTCCCTCCGTCCTTTGTTCTGCCGCTCGCCGGAGAAACCTCGCCTTGCCATCTATTGGCCTCCGCAGTCCTCTGACGCTTTCTGCTACCGCTGCGATGCAAGTTTTCTGCCGCCTCTGATGGTAACGAGCAGCAGGAGCCCGTTCGTGCGTGTTGACCGCGCCTCGCCAACTGCGTGGGTTGCAGCCCCACCGGCTTACCTCTCCACTGGTCGGCCCAGGCCCAATGTGAGCTCCCCCCAGCGCCCCTCCTCTTGCATTTCTTCCACCTGTTGGGCTAGCCTGTTGTTTCGGCCCGTTTCCTGTTTTTTCCCTTAGAACGTTTTTTAATTTTTTTTCCGAGAGAGAGCAGTTTTGCAGAAAAGTCCCCAAACTTCATGCATTTTATTACTCACAAACCGTGCATCGGATTAAAACAAATTATATATGAAAGTTGCTTAGAATTTTGTGTAGATTCATAATATGTCATTTTCATCCATGTTTAAAATGCTTAAAATGCTGTTTGTTTAAATTTGCTTAAATAACTTGCTAAAATGATTTAAATCATAACTATTTATCCGTAACTCCGTTTGTAACAAACTTTATATGTAAATGGGGTAGAAAAATGCCTAGTTTAACATGGTCGCTTTACTTTGCATGTTTAACAACTCTAAAATATGGTTTATGGCAGAACAATGCTGTTTGTTTAAATTTGCTTAAATAACTTGCTAAAATGATTTAATTCATAACTATTTAACCGTAAGTCCGTTTGTAACAAACTTTATATGTAAATGGGGTAGAAAAATGCCTAGTTTAACATGGTGGCTTTACTTTGCATGTTTCACAACTCTAAAATATGGTTTAGGGCTGAACAGGACGAAACCTAATATATGCACATGAGGAGTTTCTGGATTTGTTGTTCGATGTTCCGGCCTCATTTAAACTTGCCTAGATAGGTAGTTTTACTTTTATTCACCTCTTGCCATGCTAACAACATTGAATATTGTTGGGTACATAAACGAGATCAAATTAAATAACTTGAATGTGGTGTTTCGTCAATATGCAACTCATTGCATATTGAGCTCCACTTAACTTGTAGAGTTGTTTGTGCACTTTGCCATGCCATGCATATTTAAACCGGACATGCAGCATACTTGGTTGTGCATCATTCCATCTCTATGTGTTGGTTGTTTACTATGTTGTGTGCTTCTTTCCGGTGTTGCTTCTTCTGGTGGGTTCCGATAATGTTGCGCTTATGAGGAACCGTTCGACTACATCCGTTTGTCTTCTTCATGGACTCATTCTTCTTCCTTGCGGGATCTCAGGAAAGATGACCATACCCTCGAAATCACTTCTATCTTTGCTTGCTAGATGCTCGCTCTTTTGCTATGCCTATGTTGCGATACCTACCACTTGCTTATCATGCCCCCCATATTGTTGAACCAAGCCTCTAACCCACCATGTCCTAGAAAACCGTTGTTTGGCTATGTTACCGCTTTTCTCAGCCCCGCTTATAGCGTTGTTAGTTGCAGGTGAAGATTGAAATTTGTTCCTTGTTGGAACATGGAGATGTTGTTCCTTGTTGGAACATGTTTAGTTGTTGGGATATCACAATATCTCTTATTTAATTAATGCATCTATATACTTGGTAAAGGGTGGAAGGCTCGGCCTTATGCCTGGTGTTTTGTTCCACTCTTGCCACCCTAGTTTCCGTCATATCGGTGTTATGTTCCCCGATTTTGCGTTCCTTACGCGGTTGGGTTATAATGGGAACCCCTTGACAGTTCGCCTTGAATAAAACTCCTCCAGCAATGCCCAACATTCGTTTGACCATTTGCCACCTAGCCTTTTCTTTCCCTTGGGTTCTGCAGACTCAAGGGTCATTTTTATTTTAACCCCCCCGGGCCAGTGCTCCTATGAGTGTTGGTCCAAACTGGGCAGCCTGCGGGGCCACCTCGGGGAAACTCGAGGGTTGGTTTTACTCGTAGCTTGACCTATCTGAGTGTGCCCTGAGAACAATATATGTGCAGCTCCTATCGGGATTTGTCGGCACATTCGGGCAGTGTTGCTGGACTTGTTTTACCATTGTCGAGGATGTCTTGTAACCTGGATGCCGAGCCTAATCGGATTGTCTTGGGAGAAGGAATATCCTTCGTTGACCGTGAGAGCTTGTGATGGGCTAAGTTGGGACACCCCTGCAGGGATTGAACTTTCGAAAGCCGTGCCCGCGGTTATGGGCAGATGGGAATTTCTTAATGTCCGGTTGTAGGAAACCTGAAGTTGATCTTAATTAAAATACATCAACCGCGTGTGTAACCGTGATGGTCTCTTCTCGGCGGAGTTCGGGAAGTGAACACGGTGTTGGAATTATGCTTGAAGTAGGTTGTTCTAGGATCACTTCTTGATCATAGTTTCTCGACCGTGCTTTTCCTTCTCTTCTCGCTCTCATTTGCGTATGTTAGCCACCATATATGCTAGTCGCTTGCTGCAGCTCCACCTCATACTTTTACCCTTCCTATAAGCTTAAATAGTCTTGATCGTGAGGGTGTGAGATTGCTGAGTCCCCGTGACTCACAGATACTTCCAAAACCAGTTTGCAGGTGCCGTTGAACCGTGCAGGTGACGCAACCAAGCTCAAGGAGGAGCTCGATGAAGATCTTGTCCTTTATGTTGTTTCGTTTCCAGTTGATCAGTAGTGGAGCCCAGTTGGGACGATCGGGGATCTGTGTAGCACTTGGGGTAGTCTTCTTTTATTTTGGGTTCCGAAGTCAGACCTTGATTGTATCTGGTTGATGTAATGCTTTATTCATGTATTTGTGTGAAGTGGCGATTGTAAGCCAACTATGTATCTTTTCCCTTATCGTAGTACATGGGTTGTTCGCGAAGATTACCTCACTTGCGACATT
The DNA here is from genome assembly GCF_003073215.2 of Triticum urartu. Classification (NCBI taxonomy): domain Eukaryota; kingdom Viridiplantae; phylum Streptophyta; class Magnoliopsida; order Poales; family Poaceae; genus Triticum; species Triticum urartu. The sequence continues at coordinate 410,757,247 of NC_053022.1, read as the reverse complement.
GCTTTCAATGCGGTTAAGCCTCTAAGTCGTGCTTCGACACGTGGGAGATATAGCCGCATCGAGGGCGTTACACTGGTGCCCACGATCAATAGGAAGACGCTGCCGTCATCCTCTGAGACTAGCAGACGGTGGTGATCCTCCAGCGACTCTGGCACGGTGAACGGGTAGCTCGTCTCGTACTTGATGTTCTTTGCCAAGGGCCAGTAGTGATCACTGCACGCCTGCGTCAGGTGATGCACGATGTCCGCCGGCGAGCCCCAAAACGGCACCGGGTACTCATAGCAGTAGACGAAGGGCTCCTTGGAGGCATCGACTAGGCCATCCATGGAACGGGAGTGGCTGTAGGGGATGTTCCGCTAGTTGAATATAGGAGCGAGTTACTATGAGATTTAGTCCGAATAAGCACAAAATAAATCATGACGGTTATAACAGAGATTGAACTAATCATGCGGACTAGCATAGTAGATGAACAGATCAAATCTAGGATACAGACTAGAAACATGAATTCTACCATGATTTCGAACAGGAAGGACAGAACACATACGGTGCAACGGGAGGAGAACCATTGGCGTTGAGGTTGTCGCCCATGTCGTTGGGGAAGAGGTGCCGAGGTCGGGGAAGAAGTCGTCACTGCTAGCAGTCACGAGAGTGCGCTCCCAAAATTTCAACAGCGCCCACCGAATGGAGCGCAGGAGGGAGTGGTTGTAGGGGACGTTGCGGCCGACGAATGGAGCGCAGGAGTAGCCCACGAAGCAGTAGATGGTGCTCCTCCCTAGTATCTATTCTTATCTCTATCTCTACTACTCTTCTTTGTTTTTTATCTATATCTATACTACTATATAGTGTGCCAATTTTGAAAATTTGAAACATGGGCCTAAGAAGTAATTTCAGCCATCGATAGGGTCAATCCTATGGTTCAGAATGCACGGATTCGCGTCTACAATATCCACCATGCAGCTGGTTGTTCATTCTAGAGAAATCTAGGCCCACCCGAATTGTTTATTGCAGGACATCACGTTTGTGCACTGCAAGGTTGGGCCACGTAGATAGAAGGACGCTGTCCTGCCATGGACTGATGGACCTGCAGCGCAGCAAACCGCAGTCATGCCAGACTTTCGGTCATGTACTCCCATCTCCATCCTTCTCCTAGATTGTATCAAAGTACAGGTAGCTTTGCATCCCGTTCGTCCATGAAATAGCATTTTTTTAGGGAATACGAAATGTGTATGATAGTACAATGGTTAAGTCATCTATCACATTGCACAAATACATGAGATGGACAAAAATTTATGTTACCAAGTTTTGCAACCATGAAAATATTTTTCTTCGAAGAAAAAAGTGACTAGGACATTTTGGTTAGTGAAATTAGGATACCTGTCATGATAACTTTACATACAAACAGAACAAAATTGTTGATTTGTTAGACTTTTCAAGGACTTCTTTTTTGAAGAAAAAAATCAGTGTGGGAGATCTGTTTACACAAATTGAACTTTGCACGTGCTATGCACGTACCCGCGTACTAGTAATATACTAGTTGTAGTTGTCAAATCGAATAGTACTGCACCGTTCACCGCACACCCGGCTGAACACGCCTCCTCGCCTCCATCGAACCCCTCTGTTAAACCCACATGCAAACCGAGACACCTACTCCGGCCCGCGGGAGGATATTTGCCGGTTGCCGTTGCAGAATAATAGAGTCATGTCCAATCCATTTGAGTTAATTGCGTGTATGATTCACCCTCTATAAAAAGTTAATTGCATCCTTAATCTTGTATTCTAAGTACTCTATGGGTTCCACTATCAGTACAGTGTACATGACTTGCAGGCTGGCTACAGATTCATACAGAAAGTTAAAAAGAAACTAATCCATACTTAATCCTGTATTCTAAGTACTCTGTGGGTTCCACTACCAGTACAGTAGCGAAAGAAGTATAGTATATATTAAAAAAAGAAAAGCTAATGTTTAGGATAGAATTCGAACTCAGGTCATCACGATGCGAGCATCCGGCCCAGACCAGTACACTAGGTGTTGGTTGCGGAGAATGCAAGAGATAAACCTTTATAACAATGAGCTCGTCCGTTGCAATGGATCCAAAGTAGAATAATAAATATTCAAAAATTTGAAAGAAAACAGTTTACTTTTGATATACGTATCACTAAAAATATCTTATGTTTCACTCCAAACAGTTTACTTTTGATATAACAATGATTGGACCAGTACAGTGATCACTCAAGAAAGTTGTCTGACTTCGATATGACCCTACGATGTTGGTATGTGTCTCGTAAGTCAAGCGGCATGATGTAGTCATCATCACCTGTCCACTTCCCGCAGCACATATTCGCTTCTCCATCTTTGTCTGCTCTTTCATCCCCGCTAAGGCGCCTCCCCCCTCGTCCAATCTTCCATCCCTGCTAAGGCGCCTCCCCCCTCATTTGAAACCCAAGCACTAACAATGGCAGAACCGAGCAGCGTTCGCCGAAAGAGTGGCTGGAATTCGCTACCCATAGAGGTAATCAAGCTCATTGTTTCACGTGTGGAGAATCTCAGTACCATGCCGCTCGCCGCGTGCTCATCGGGGCTGTACCTTTTACTCAAACCCTCAGGCCGGAGCTTTTTATGCCAGCTCCTTGCTTGCTGATGCCGCCTGATCTTCACAAACGGCGTGTCATGCGGCATAACGATCATAGGGTGGCAAGCATCAACCCCCTTGACTGCGATCTGATCCCCGTCACCCTCAACTACATTAACGGTATGTACTGGGTCGGCATGAACACATCTTGGATGGTGCTCGTCGACGGTCGCGGCAGCTGGATGCTCATGGAGGTCTACACCCGACGATTGATCCCCTTCCTTTGATTAACACTGCACTGCTTTGGCACCGCGGCCTAGAATACTCGGAATCTTACAGTAGCCAACATGATAGAAGTTTGATTTGCTCAAGGTTGTAATCTGCCAAGTGCCCACAAGATCTGTGAATTATAAAGACTTCAGCCTAATTGTGTTCTTCAACCGTGGTCTCGCCTATCTGACAAGTCACTGCGGTAAGTGGATAAATCTGCACGTCCATCGCAGGATCATACATCCTCCATGGTTCTCTGGTGCCATTGAACACAAGGGCTTCATTTACGCTGTCGACTCCTTCTATGGCTGGACGTTTTGCGGGCCTACTCCAGTCATCGCTACAAACGGCTGCTACAGCAGTATGTTACTTTCCTATGATATCATGATGGCTTGCTTATATTACTGTCAACATTTACTGAGAAAATATTCATGCTCATAACATGATGTTCTTAAGATTGACTACATCAAGAGCCCATTTTTATTTGACTCCAACTTTTTTAGGGTTATTTGACTCCAACTTGATATGATGTTGTAGGCCGCCTGGTGTCCCTACCCTTCCTAATCCCAGAACCTTTCAAAGAAAAGCGGCATGGCAGTTGCAGGTGGTTCCTGGCTCGATCAGACGATGGTGAATGATTGATGATCGTTCGCATGTACCGGACGTGTTGTTTCGTGGAATACAATCACAGTCACTGCAAGGTCTTTGAGCAGGATCCCAGCTTCTCTGGGCCTTCAGGAATTTTTGACTGCAGGTTGGTAAGTAGCCTTGGTACACACTCTCTATTTGTCGGACTGAATTATCTGATTAACCAGGAGATAACCGACGGCAAGGATCATGATGGCAGCGCGGTTTCGTTCATCAGGCAAAATTGTGTGTACACAGCGTACCATGCGTCTCTGCATGCACCATACCCTGATATGTGCCACCACGCTCTGCAGCCCAAAGTAGGAGAGAGGGTCGCAAGTATCAGACTTCGACCTGCTGGCTGGAGTTTCCCTCGTCAGGCACCCATCTGGTTCAAGCCGTCAGCCAATCTCCACAGTTTAATAAATAGTAACGTCTAACTGAGCCAGTTAGTTAGATGCGTGCACTTGGTGTAGTAGGATCTTTATTTAGTTTGATGCATACACTTGTTCTTTTTTGGTAGCCCTTTTGTAATGATAGCTGATGTTTGGTTTGGAAGAGAGAGTTGCATCTTCACGCTTCTGGCTTGCTTACTGCTTTTGTTGCACCCCCCAACCCTGGTTGTTGCTGCTGCTGTTTTCAATGTACAATCAGTAGTATATTTCGTCTGTTGGTTGAATAAATGTGTTGTTAGAATGAAAAACACAATGTTTTGGAAGTCGTTGCACGGTTCGATCCTTTAGTGCCCCGTACCGTACGTAGCACATACTATTTTTCGTACGAAACACATTTTTCACTTGTTGATAACATGCAGCCCAGTTATGAAGGTCCAATAGAGAAGTCCATAATTAACTGGAAGGGAGGCTCTCACATGAATCCGGCCCAGGTACATGCTCATGGTCCCCTAAACATAAATAAGTAAATAAATAAAGCTAAATGCTCATCCACCAGTTTTTAAATTCACGATTTAACAGGAGGATATTCTTTCCTATGATAGTGTCATTACATTCAGTCGATATTATTCTTCGGCAAAGATAGCGACCAGTCTTCTTTCTCCCAGCATTTTCTTCCTGCAACCAGCGGACCCATGCAAATCGTAGTCAACGTCGTAAATAGATCTAGTCCATTTTTATTTTTCAATAAGAATGTCCAATCCAGCCCAGCACATTGGCGACAGCACTTTATCCTCCGCCTTGGTGCGCTCACCGCGGCGCCGCCGTCCGGCCTTGTCAACATAGTTTTTTTCGAAACGGTCCCTGTCAACATAGTGAATCGGGAGAGGGCTGTAGTTGTGAGTATGATAGTACGGACCCACCAGGCCCACTCCCGAACAAAAGCAAGTGCCACTTTTACTACTCAGATGAACCCCTCGTTTTTTTACTCTAATCCACCCTCCTGATATCTGGGACCCACATCATTTTCAACGTATAGTCAATTAACGACAGAATTGCACAACTTTTTTTAGTAGTAATTCGGAGGAGCAGGCTATAAACTGGGTTGTGCGGTCTCTGTGGCCCGTCTAACAACATGACCAGCCCAACAGTGTTTTCTTTGGGAAAATAGGTAGCCCAGTATTTCTTTTCGAAGAATACCCAAGCTAGGCCTATTTGTTTTCTCTGACTTACTAGGCTGCAAATCTTTCAAGGCAAGGAGGGATGCATTTTGGCCTGGCCAAAGAGTATGGTCAGTGTCTGTTAAAAGTAATATCAAAAGGGTTGAAAATTCCAAAAAAATAGCAAATGGGATATTAGTTTCTTTTTTTGTTTTTGTTCTTCACTGATATCTTATACTCCCTCCGTCCCAAAATTCTTGTCTTAGATTAGTCTAGATACGGATGTATCTAATACCAAAACGTGACTTGATACATCCATATTTAGACAAATCTAAGACAAGAATTTGGGGACGGTTGGAGTATTTAATTGGATTTAACATGACATAGTACTAATTTATTTTTAAATTTGTATTAGTATGGCTACTAATTTTTGGATTAAGAATATTTTTTTCCTCAGCAAAAATTTGCAAATTTTCCAAATTTCCCACATATTTAGTTAATTTTTTAACCCTGGTACTGACTAGAAATGGGCAGCAATTCTAAAAATGGAAAACGAGCTGCAATAAATTCCATATGAATTAGAAAATGAGTAAAAAATATAAAAATAATAGCAAATCGGTTGTACACGCCACAGATTTTGAGGCTGGCTTGTGGAGCCGGGGAAGACGCGACAGTGGATGCCCATGCGGAGAGGAGTACGAGGGTTCACTAGTTCGGCTGCGGTGTGAGGCTGCCGTCCCCGCAGGGCCTGGGTAGCGGTGGGAGTAGTAGGGGGCAGTGAGGCCTCAACGGCAACACAGCCGGCCACTGGAGGCAGGAGCAGGCGGTCTCGCCGACGCTGGTTTGGGCGGCTGGTGCAAGAAGAGCAGCGTTTGAAGAAGCAGTAGGACTGTTCGATTCAAATCCAACGGTTACTGCTGCTAGAATCGTTTGTTGACTAAGTTGACAAGACCTGTGTACGCGTCAACTTAGTAGGCCCACAGGTCAGCCTCCCAACCGGTGCGCCCATATGTCAGTGGGAGGAATCATTTTTTTCGCGTAATAAGGAGGCAGTTGATTGCGTGCGGCCAGCCCAGCGGAGGGAGTAGGGTGGGCCGAGGAAGCCTGCACAGCATCATAGCGGGCCACAAGAGGAGGGAGCAGGCAGTCCCGCCGGTGCTAGTTTAGGCGGCTGGAGCAGGAAGATCAGAGATTGAAGAAGCACGTCGGCCGTTGGATGGACATCCAGCGTCGGCGAGACCGCCTGCTCCTGCCTCCAGTGGCCGGCTGTGTTGCCATTGAGGCCTCACTGCCCCCTACTACTCCCACCGCTACCCAGGCCCTGCGGGGACGGCAGCCTCACACCACAGCCTAACTAGTGAACCCTCGTACTCCTCTCCGCATGGGCATCCACTGTCGCATCTTCCCCGGCTCCACGTCGTCCCCTTCCTAGGCCTCGCCGTCGTCCGCCGCCTTGGTGCTCTCGGCGCGACATGGTCAATGTGGTCAACGACCGACTTCCATCGAAAGAGTACTGTACATGGAGAGGCTGATAGCTGGGTCCACGGCCACAACCCGGTTTTTTTGTGATTTGCCAAGTAAGTTGCTTTGTTAGGCCTGTTGGGCTGCAAATCTTTCAAGACGAGGAGAGCTTCATTCGGCTGGCCGAGAAAATGGCCTATCAGTAATGAGAAATGGGCTGTACATTTTTAAAACACATCAAACCCGCAATTAGTTTCAAATTTATTTTTTTTTCATTTCAAGATTTTAAATTGCATTGATTTTTATGCGTGGACAATTTGTTGGATTTTATATTGATATATATTTATTTTTAAAATGAGTTTGAACGTGGCTCAAAATTTTAGGATTAAAAACAGTTTGGACCGCACCGAAATATGCAAAATTTTGTATAATTTTTTAACCGTGGCCACAATATGGGCTGTAATGCTAACAAAAAGAATATGGGCTCCAAAAAACCTTAAGAATTAGCAAATGGGCTGTAAATTATTACAAATAATGGCAGATGGGTTGTACGCTGTTTTCCACAGATTTGAGGCTTTCCTAAGAAAAGGTTGACGCACAAGAAGTGACTGTTGGATTTCCATCCAACGGCCGTCGTGCTTCTTCAATCTCTGCTCTTCGTGCTCCAACCGCTCAAACAAGCGCCGGCGGGACTGCCTGCTCCCTCCTCCCCGCAGCCGGCTGTGCTGCCGCGCAGGCCTCACCGCCCCACCGTACTCCCACCGCTGGCCTAGCCATCCCTCTACTCACCCACACCTGCTGTTCTTCTCGGGCGACGACAGACGAACCAGTAAACCCTCGTACAGTCGTACTACCCTCCGCGTGGGAAACAACTACAGAGTCTTCCCTGGCTCCGTGTCGTTCCCTTCCTACGCCTCGCCGTCGTCCATCGTCCTGGTGCTCTCGGCGTGGCCTGGTCAACGTGGTCAACGACCGACATGCATCTGAAGTGGACTGTGCATGGAGAGGCTGACAGCTGGGTCCACAGACGCACGCAAGGAAATGCCTCCTTATTACGCACAAAATAATGATTCCTCCACCTGACATCTGAGACCCACCAAAAGGGCCTCTATATTTCACGAAAAAAATGTTATCACCACTGACACCTCGGACCCACCAGCTATATCTTGGCACGCAAGGAAGTGCCTCCTTATTACGCACAAAAAAATGAATACTCCCCCTGCTAGCTGGGACCCAGTATAGTGGGAGGCTGACTTGTGGGCCTACTAAGTTGACGGGGACGGAGGGCTTTGTCAACTTAGTCAATATGCACGATTCTAGCTCCATTGACCGTACGATGTCCATCCAACGGCCGTAGTGCTTCTTGAACCTCTGGTCTTCTAGCTCCTGCCGCCCAAACCAGCGCCGGTCGTGCCTCGCGCTCCTTCCTCCCGTGGCTGGCTGCGATGCCGCGGAGGCCTCACGGCCCCCTACTACTCCCACCGCTGGCCAGTCCATCCCTCTACTCACCCACACCCCCTGTTATTCTGCGGCGACGGCAGCCAAACCAGTGAACCCTCGTACTCCTCTCCGCGTGGGCTTCCATTGTCGCGTCTTCCCCGGCTCCGCGTCGTCCCCTTCCTAGGCCTCGCCGTCGTCCATCGCCCTGCTGCTCTTGGCATGGCGTAGTCAACATGGTCAAGGAACGGCTTCCATCGGACGTGGACTATACGTGGAGAGGTTAACAGCTGGTTCCATGGCCGCAGTAAGGAAGTGCCTTCTTATTACGCGCAAAATAATTATTTCTCCACCTAGCAGTAGGGACCCACCGGACGGGCCATCGTATTTCACAAAAAAAACATTTCCCCTAACTGCTGGGACCCACCAGCTACATCTTCGCACGCAAGGAAGTGTGTCCGAGCAAAAAACGATTCGCCCCCCTGACTGCTGGGACCCACCAGCTACATCTTCACACGCAAGGAAGTGCCTGTCAATTGGGACCCACCTGGTCGAAGCATACGAAGCATTGTCATTGTGGTCGCGAACGTGTACGTACATACTGGTCGATGTAGAGGCGCGCAGGTGTCGTAGTAGAGGCGCGCATGTAGCATGTACATGTACGTATAGCGGCCAGTGTGCAAGAAAGAAAATACGGCCGTGTGCGTACATACGGGCAAGGTCTCGAACGCCTACTCACGCATACATACGGCAAGGGCTCGTGTACATGGCTGGGTCGGAACGGAGAAACAGCATCGTCGTCATGTTCATGGGGAGCCAACCGGCTGCGTCGGAACGAAATGCGTCGTCGTGTTCATCAGGAGGGCTTGGACAGCACAGCCGATGGAAACGAGGCCTGGCGTACCACAGAATGGAGGAAACGGCCTTGCGTTCGACCGGCCACGGTCGAAACAGGATCCTGTTCATCAGGAGGGGTCTGGTGTGGCACCCCAGCTCAGAGCGACTGGTTTACCTTGCATTGCCAGTCCAGAGATCATGTTTTCTGGCAACACACAACATCTTGGTACAGAAAACAACCGCTTTATTGATACTAGCGGCTCAAAGTTTACATTACAACAGGTAGCAAGTCCAAGCGGCACACCCGGTGCGGCTGAACAATATGTACATTATTTAGTGAACATAAAAGGGCCTCGATCAAAACAACTACGCGGCAGCGGAACAACGTCGTAGCGGAACTCCATAGCACAAGGACACCGATGTGGACACGATCTAGACTCGAGCAGCACTCCTTTCCATGGGACTTTCCTGAAATCTGGTATGACACGCCAGGTCAGTACATTGAATGTACTTGCAAGCTCACAACAAGCACAAACATAATGACAAACAATATCATGATAATTAACCAATTATTAGTAATGCAACAATGTACCCAACATGCTGTGATCACGCTCTTAGGAGCATAGTCCCTCGGAATAACTAACCACGGTGATCGTTTCTAGATCACAAATGTACCAACCACATGATCTTAACTAGGGATACTTCGTGATCATTCCGGCGACCATAGCTGTGGGAGTCCTGGATTAGGGGGTCTCCGGACAAACCGGACTATCTCCATTGGCCGGACTATTAGACTATGAAGATACAAGATTGAAGACTTCGTCTCGTGTCCGGATGGGACTCTACTTGGCGTGGAAGGCAAGCTAGGCAATACGTATATGGATATCTCCTCCTTTGGAACCGACCTTGTGTAACCCTAACCCTCTCCGGTGTCTATATAAACCGGAGGGTTTTAGTCCGTAGGACAACAATCACAACATACAATCATACCATAGGCTAGCTTCTAGGGTTTAGCCTCTCTGATCTCGTGGTAGATCTACTCTTGTAACACCCATATCTTCAATATTAATCAAGCAGGACGTAGGGTTTTACCTCCATCAAGAGGGCCCGAACCTGGGTAAAACTTCGTGTCCCTTGCCTCCTGTTACCATCCGGCCTAGACGCACAGTTCGGGACCCCCTACCCGAGATCCGCCGGTTTTGACACCGACATTGGTGCTTTCATCGAGAGTTCCGCTATGCCGTCACCACAAGGAAGGATGTCTCGCCCCGTCTTTAAAGACGGTACTATCTCTGAGGGAGCCCTGGCTATCGGCCAAACTCTCCATCTTGGTGGTATTCTTATGACCGCCTGTTCGGCCGCTGCGCCGACAATGACTTCTCGGGTCATCGAAAGCAATCTTCACATCAACTCGGAACTCGCCGAGCAGTTAGATCCAATGGAGCTCTCTTCCCTGAACGAGCTCTTGGATCGTATCACCGCCCTGGGAATCGCTACAGACTACGATCAGATTGGGCCTAAACCCGATCTAAGAGAAATTAACTCTTCCCAGGCCACCCATCACGTTGCAGTGGTGGAAGAGCAATGTGGCAAAACTTCATCTATCTTAAGGACTAGCTACGTCTGGATTCCCGATCCCTCCAAGCCGGATACCCACGGAGGGGAGGACGTCACTCAAAGCCTGAACCCAGAATCAGGCAGTGGGCCAGATTTACCAGAAAACATCCAAGAATCCAAACTTTCGAGTTCGGAAACTCATTGGCCGCTGAGCCTCAGATAGGGTGAGGATCCGGATTCAATTCCACCCACCCACCCAAACATATGCGATCTATCCCAAATTAGGCAAGATCCCGAAGAAACAGTACACCATTACTGGGCCAGATTCCTCCTGGTCAAGAACAGGATAAAGGACTGCCGCGAGGATGACACAATTTCATTCTTCTGCAATAACTGCAAGGACAAGGGAATTCTCAACGCCATAAGTCGTTGCTAAATTACACGCTTTGCTGACTTGGTGTCCATAGTGCGAAAGTACTACGTGATGGAAAGCACCTGGAAAAACGAAATATAATTTTGGGATAATCCGGCCCTAAATACAAACCCAGTCCGAAATAAAAGGGTGCATTATCATAATACACCTGGGTTAACTACCAAAAAGCAAAAGCCCTCTACGGGGCAAGGAACCGTACTGGAGGGATGGCTTAATGGACCCTGCAAAATTCATAGTACAACGGATGTGATACCAACGCACAGCCTTAGAGCATGCTGGATACTCCGGCAGGTGGCCAAAAGTGGCGAGGATCTACTCCTCCCAAAAACCATAGAGCACCATCCCGAGGACAACAGTACGGTCTTAACGGTCTTCGAGACCTTTGCGTCAAATAAAAGACGGAAGTGAACACTCCGCAGCATGTCCGAAATCTGCCACATAGCAGAAACAAATCCTTGGAGCGATACGGCTATTACCTTCAATGCCAGTGACGAACCTAAATTCCGAACAGCCCGAGTACCAGCCGCACTGGTCCTCAGTCCAATCGTGGATGGCTTTCGACTCACCAAGGTACTCATGGACGGCGGCAGCGGATTAAACCTCATCTACGAGGAAACTCTTCAAAAGATGGAAATAGACTGGAGCTGCATTAAGCAAAGCAGCACAACCTTTAGAGGAATCATCCACAGTCGGGAAGCACGCTGCGCCGGAAAAATCACACTAGACGTGGTATTCGGCACACCGGATAATTACAGGTCCGAAGAAATTACATTCCAAGTGGCCCCGTTCAGCAGCGGATACCACGCTCTATTAGGCCGGGAGGCGTTCACAATATTCCAAGCCGTACCCCATTACGGGTACACGAAGCTCAAATGCCCGGGCCCAACATAATCATTACTCTTGTTAGTGATCCGGACATAGCACTCCACGCCGAAAACAAGACAGCTGCACTGGCCCTTGAGGCACTATCCGAGGCCCTAGCGGCCGAAGAACTAACTGCGTTGCGCTCCACGGTAAACAGGGACGATGTGATACTCGATAAAAGATCCAAGTCCACCTCCTTTAAGCCGGCGGACGAAATAGTCAAATTGCAAGTCCATCCAACGGACCCTACAAAAACAGCTTCCGTCAGGGCACAATTAAACCCTGATGTTGATGCCGCACTGCGAGAGTTCCGACACGAGAACTGGGATATTTTTGCCTGCCACCCTTCAGACATGCCAGGAATCCCATGCAGGCTGGCTGAACACAGCCTAAATATCATAAAAGGGTTCAAGCCAGTCAAGCAGGCTCTTCGACGTTTCTCCGAGCCTAAAAGACAAGCCATGGGGAGGAGCTAGCCAAGCTATCGGAGGCCGGATTCATCAGAGACATAAAACATCCGGACTGGCTAGCAAACTTGGTGATGGTACCAAAGAAGGACAAATCCTGGCGCTTGTGCGTCGATTTTAAAGACCTTAACAAGGCCTGCCCAAAGGATCCCTTCCCCCTCCCCCGCATCGATCAAATAATCAATGCTACCACAGGACACGATTCATTGTGTTTCCTCGACGCATACTCCGGCTACCATCAAATCAAAATGGCAGAGCCAGACCAAGCCACAACGGCATTCATCACACCATACGGCCCATTCTGCTTCAACACAATGCCCTTCGGGCTAAAAAATGCTGGTGCAACATATAAGCGCATGATTCAGACATGCCTGGCAAACCAGATCGGCAAAACAGTGGAGGCATATGTGGATGACGTGGTCATTAAAACCAAGCATGTCGAAACTCTAGTAGACGACTTGAGGCTCACATTCGACAACCTACGAACATATGACATCAAGCTCAATCCGGAAAAATGTGTCTTCGGCATACCAGCAGGAAAGCTCCTGGGATTCATTGTCTCCAGTAGAGGTATTGAAGCTAATCCGGCCAAAATCCGAGCGTTGTCACAGTTGGCTACCCCTGCAGACCTCAAACAAATACAAAAACTAACTGGATGCGTGGCGGCCCTAAGCCGCTTTATCTCCCGCTTGGGAGAAAAGGCATTACCCCTTTATCGCCTCCTTTGGCGCACCGAACACTTCGAGTGGACGGACACCACCATGGCCGGACTCAACGAAATAAAAGCCATGTTGGCAACAAACCCAGTCCTGGCCGCGCCAAACATTGGCGAACCAATGCTATTATACATTGCGGCAATTCATCAAGTGGTAAGCGCAGTGCTTGTCGTCGAGCGAGAAGTGGACGGACATAAATTTCCCATTCAAAAGCCGGTTTACTACATGTCCACTGTCCTTACTCCATGCAAATCACGGTACCCGCATTATCAAAAGATAGCGTACGCGGTATTTATGGCATCCAGGAAGCTGCGACACTACTTTCAAGAGTGTTCGATAACGGTAGCCTCGGAAGTACCACTTAACGATATTATAAACAACTGCGACGCGACGGGTCAGATCGCCAAATGGGCCATTGAGCTCCTCCCGTTCGACATAACTTACAAGCCACGGGAGCTATTAAATTGCAAGTTTTGGCTGACTTCGTCGCTGAATGGACGGAAGCCAAACTCCCTAAAGAGTACGGCACATATTCAAACTAGATCACGCACTTCGACGGCTCCAAAATGTTGGCTGGTCTAGGGGCTGGTGTCGTTTTGACGTCCCCAATAGGAGACACCGTTCAATACGTACTACAGATAAGTATACGGACTCCAACAATGCAGCCGAATACGAGGCCCTTCTACATGGTCTCCGGATGGCAGTATCCATGGGCATTCAACGCCTAAAGGAGTGCGGGGATTCAAACCTTGTAGTATCCCAAATAAATGGAGACTTTGATGCCAAGGATCCAAAAATGGCCGCTTATCGCAATGCCGTCCTAGAAATGTCAGCCCGGTTCGAGGGGCTCGAATTTCACCATGTGGCTCGGGAAAACAATCAGGCGGCGGATATCCTCACTCGCATTGGCGCAAAACGCGACACGGTCCCTCCCAACATTTTTCTGGAAAGGCTTTTCAAGCCATCCGTAGCATGGGAAGGGGACACCGATAACAACAGTCCGGACCCGGCCAAAATACCCGATACCGAACTCTCTGACACAATTGGAGGCTCCGCCACCGAAATAACACAATCGAACCACGAAATAATGGCTATTATTGCCTCATGGACAGAACCATTCCTGGCCTACTTAACTAGACGGGAACTCCCGGAGGACCAAAATGAGGCACGCTGCATAGTGCGGCAATCAAAGGCCTACAGGGTCCACGAGGGAGAATTGTACAAGAAAAGCGCTACCGGAGTCCTTCAACGGTGCATCTCCGAAGAGGAAGGGCGGAACCTTTTGGCAGAAATTCATGCCGGACTCGGCGGTCATCATGCCGCAGCCCGGGCTCTTGTGAGCAAGGCCTTCCATACAGGATTCTATTGGCCAATGGCCCAGGCAGACGCACAGGACTTAGTCCAGTGTTGTGCCGGTTGCCAGCTCTTTGCAAATCAAAGTCATATGCCACCCACCGCCCTCCGAACAATCCCCATCACATGGCCCTTTGCGGTCTGGGGGCTTGACATGGTTGGACCCCTTAAAGGTGGAACCTGAAAGAAAAAAATACTTATTGTTCATGGTGGATAAATTCACCAAATGGATAGAGGCCAAACCGGTTAAAACAGACGAATCCGGACCGGTGATAGATTTCATATCCGGGGTTGTACATCGCTACGACATCACCCACAGCATCATCACTGATAACGGCACGAACTTCATGGTCGACGAGGTAAAACTCTGGTGCAGCAAAATGGGCATCAAGCTCGATTATGCTTCAATCCCAATTTGTACTCCAACTCTTGTTGTTTCCGGCGTTAAGTTATATTTATTTTTCTCGGGTTCGGGTCTTTGTCTCCGTGTGCTGTTGTCTTTGTCATGCATCTCATATCATGTCATCATGTGCATTGCATTTGCATACGTGTTCGTCTCAAGCATTCGAGCATTTTCCCCGTTGTCCGTTTTGCATTTCGGCGCTTCGTTCTCCTCCGGTGGTCATTTCTATCTTTCTTTCATGTGTGGGGATTAATCATTTCCGGATTGGACCGAGACTTGCCAAGAGGCCTTGGTTTATTACCGGTAGACCGCCTGTCAAGTTTCGTGTCATTTGGACTTCGTTTGATACTCCAACGGTTAACCGAGGGACCGAAAAGGCCTCGTGTGTGTTGCAGCCCAACACCCCTCCAATTTGGCCCAAAACCCACCAAACTCTGCTCCATGTCCTAGAGTGTTCGATCACGATCGCGTGGCCGAAAACCGCACCTCATTTGGACTCTCCTAGCTCCCTCTATGCCTATATATACACCCCCCATTCCAAATTCGCGGATCCTCTCCCCCCTAACCCTAAAAATCTCAGATCCGCCGCCGCCGGACACGTCCGACTTACCCCGCCGCCGCCATGTGTCACACCGGCATTGGGCCGCGCCGCCGCCCCACATCGTCGCCGCCACCGGCCCGGGAGGCCCAGGTCGGGCCCCCAAGGCCCACGCCACCACCCGCCTCAACCGGCTCGCCCGCGCCACCCGGGCACGTCGCCGGCTCCATCGCCTCTTCTCGCCGCCAGAGCTCGCCGCCCGCCGGAGCTCGCCGCCCACCGCCGACGAGCCACACGCCGCCGCCTCGGCTGCCGCGGACCAAGTATACTAGGCGAGAGGCCGAGCCTTCCACCCTTCACCAAGTATATAGATGCATTAAGATAACATGGCAATATAATGATATCCCAACAAGTAAATTAAAAGATGTTCCAACAAGGAACGGCCTCCAATCTTCACCTGCAACTAGCAACGCTATAAGAGGGGCTGAACAAAGCGGTAACATAGCCAATCAACGGTTTGCTAGGGCAAGGTGGGTTAGAGGTTTGACATGGCAATTGGGAGGCTGACAAGCAAAAGGTAGGCATCGTAGCATTGGCATAGCAAAGAGCGAGCAAACTAGCATAGCAAAGATAGTAGTGATTTCGAGGGTATGATCATCTTGCCTGCATAGTTGTCAGAGTTGACTGGATCCTCACAAGCAAACTCAACGGGCTCCTCAGTAGCGAACTCGTCTCCTGGCTCTACCCAACAAGACAAACAAGCAACAAGGATACAATCAACCAAGTGCAAGACCAAGCAATAAGGTGAAATGATGATATGCTATGCGGGATGCGATGTGGGATGCAAAATGCAACATATGACAGGAAATGCATGAACCTGGCCTCAACTTGGAATTCCAAGGGTGCCACTGGAAAGATGAGATGAAATCGCTTGAAAACGATATAAAGAACGCCGGTATCGGAGTTACGGTTTGAAAATGGCGAGCATTTCAAAAATGACAACGGTCTGCGATTTACAGCAAGTAGGCATCTAAATGCAACGAAATGAACATGCTACAGCCACCAAACCTGACAACAAAATACATGGCAGGGATGCACACAAGATGCTTAACAAAATACTAGCACTGAGCCACGGCCAATTCATCCATTAATAGGTTCAAACAAGCATGGCAAAAACGCAAATGCAAAACAGATTCCAGACTTAGTGAAATTAACACTTGTCTGAAATTTCAGATCACGAAGCCCTCTTCGGAGCAGCAAAACAACATGATACATGGCCTGATTAAGATAAATAAGAACATGGCATGGAGCTACTCAACAAGCTTAACAAAAGTCCCTAAGTGACCTGGGGCCAAAAGGGATCACAAAATATACTAACGGGCACACGAACATAGCTAAAACACAATCAGTTTTCAGACTTAGTGAAAACTGAGACATGCTGAAATATAACTCACGAAGGCATGTAAACGAGTTCGATGCACTCACTACGTTGCAAGTCATGGCAAGGAAAGCATACATCCATTAAGAAGGCACAAAATAAAAGCTATAAATGGCAAGAACAATGGCATAGCACGCACGGATCAACTACAACAACGCTGGCAAAATCACAAACGAGTTGACGATCTGCCCAGATTCACCACGAAGCAAAAGTAGAGCTCGATTGACTCAATCTAGGGTGCTCCATAATTGCAAACAAATACATGGATGACTCAATCTAGGGTACCCAGTTGTTATTCTTGAAGAGACTGAACGCAAGACTCGCAACAAGTCAATCAAATTTCTCAAAGTCAAGTGGTCACACCATTCCGACCGTGAAGCTACCTGGGAACGCGAGGATCACCTCCGTTCTGAGTACCCGGCGTTCTTTCAGTCCTAGATCTCGGGACGAGATTTTTTCGTAGTGGTGGAGTGTTGTAACACCCCAGATATAACTTTCCCAATTTGTACTCCAACTCTTGTCGTTTCTGGCGTTAAGTTATATTTATTTTTCTCGGGTTTGGGTTTTTGTCCCCGTGTGCTGTTGTCTTTGTCATGCATCTCATATCATGTCATCATGTGCATTGCATTTGCATACGTGTTCGTCTCATGCATTCGAGCATTTTCCCCGTTGTCCGTTTTGCATTCCGGCGCTTCGTTCTCCTCCGGTGGTCATTTCTATCTTTCTTTCATGTGTGGGGATTAATCATTTCCAGATTGGACCGGGACTTGCCAAGAGGCCTTGGTTTACTACCGGTAGACCACCTGTCAAGTTTCGTATCATTTGGACTTCGTTTGATACTCCAACGGTTAACCGAGGGACCGAAAAGGACTCGTGTGTGTTGCAGCCCAACACCCCTCCAATTTGGCCCAAAACCCACCAAACTCTGCTCCATGTCCTAGAGCGTTCGATCACGATCGCGTGGCCGAAAACCGCACCTCATTTGGACTCTCCTAGCTCCCTCTATGCCTATATATACACCCCCCCATTCCAAATTCGCGGATCCTCTCCCCCCTAACCCTAAAAATCTCAGATCCGCCGCCGCCGGACACGTCCGACTTACCCCGCCGCCGCCACGTGTCACACCGGCATTGGGCCGCGCCGCCGCCCCACATCGTCGCCGCCACCGGCCCGGGAGGCCTAGGTCGGCCCCCCGAGGCCCACCCCGCCACCCGCCTCCACCGGCTCGCCCGTGCCGCCCGGGCACGTCGCCGGCTCCGTCGCCTCTTCTCGCCGCCGGAGCTCGCCGCCCGCCGGAGCTCGCCGCCCACCGCCGACGAGCCGCACGCCGCCGCCTCGGCTGCCGCGGACCCGCCGCCGCCACCGCCTGCCACGCCGGCCACCGCCTCCCAGACGCCGGCGGCCTCGGATCCGGCCAGCTACAGTGCCGCCGCCACCTCGGGCCCCGTGCCCCGAAACCATAGATCTGATCCGGGGTAGTTTTTTTTCACTAAGTCCCAGAATTTTTACTTCATATGCTCCTGTTCGAGGCCCCGTAACTTTGCATCCGTAGCTCCGATTTGAGCGTATAGCATATCAAAATGTTCATCTCAGAGAGTACATCATTTCATTCCATTGCATCATTTTCATTTAAGCTCATCTTGATGCCCTAAATGCTGTTAGAAGGAGGCTTCGTGAGTTAATTGTCAGATCTGCTAGTTCATCTTAGACTTTTGTCATTTTTGCCATGATTATTGTGTGCATGATATGCCTGTGAGTCCTTCATATGTTTTGTTAAGTGTTTTGTCATCTATCCAGAGGTTCAACCCATGTATTTTTAGGATGTGTGTGGTGACTTGTCCAAGCTTGCAAAGTGGTGCACTTGCTAATTCTGTTTTCAGGGACTTGGTCATTTCACCAAGTCCTGGGATTGTTTAGTTCACGATGCCATATGTTCATGCTATTTCCTAGTGATCCATGCCTCTTTTGAGGATGATCAGTAAAGGAGTTTTGTTAATCTTGTTATTCTCTATCCATCCATGTCTTTGTTTGCAATTATGGAGCAACCTAGCTTGAGTCAATCGAGCTCTACTTTTGCTTCGTTGTGAATCTGGGCAGATCGTCAACTTGTTTGCGATTTTGCCGATGTTATTGTAGTTGATCCGTGCATGCTATGCCATTGTTCTTGACATGTCTAGCTTGTATTTTGTGCATTATTGAGGGATGTAGGATTGTATTGCCATGACTTGCACCGTGGTGAGTTCATCGAGCTCGTAAACATGCCTTCGTGAGTTATGTTTCAGCATGTCCCAGTTTTCACTAAGTCTGAAAACTGATTATGTTTTGGCTATGTTCACGTGCTTGCAATTGTATTTTGTGATCCCTTTTGGCTCGAGGTCACTAAGGGAATTTTGTTAAGCTTGTTGAGTAGCTCCATGCCATGTCTTTCTTTGTCATGTTCAGGTCATGTAGCATGTTGTTTTGTTGCTCCGAAGAGGGCTATATGATCTGAAATTCCAGACAAGTGTTAATTTCACTAAGTCTGAGATCTGTTTGCCATTTGCGTTTTTGCCATGCTTGTTTGAACCTCCTAATGGATGAATTGGCCGTAGCTCAGTGCTAGACTTTTGTTAAGCATCTTGTGTGCATCCCTGCCATGTATTTTTTTGTCATGTTTAGGTGCTGTAGCATGTTCATTTCATTGCATTTAGATGCCTACTTGCTGTAAATCGCAGACCGGTGTCATTTTTGAAACGCTTGCCATTTCCAAACCGTAACTCCGAATCCGGCGTCCTTTATATCGTTTTCAAGTGATTTCATCTCATCTTTCCAGTGGCACCCTTGGAATTCGAAGTTGAGGCCAGGTTCATGCATTTCCTGTCATATCTTGCATTTTGCATCCCGCATCGCATCCCGCATAGCATATCATCATTTCATCATATTGCTTGGTCTTGCACGTGGTTGATTGTATCCTTGTTGATTGTTTGTATTGTTGGGTAGAGCCGGGAGACGAGTTCGCCAACGAGGAGCCCGTTGAGTTTGCTTTTGAGGATCCAGTCAACTCTGACAACTGTGCAGGCAAGATGATCATACCCTCAAAATCACTACTATCTTTGCCATGCTAGTTTGCTCGCTCTTTTCCTATGCCATTGCTACGATGCCTACCACTTTCTTGAAAGCCTCCCAAATTGCCATGTCAAACTCTAACCCACCATTGTCCTAGCAAACCGTTGGTTGGCTATGTTACTGCTTTGCTCAGCCCCTCTTATAGCGTTGCTATTTGCAGGTGAAGATTGGAGGCCGTTTCTTGTTGGAACATCTTTTATTTACTTGTTGGGATATCATTATATTATCTTGCTATCTTAAATGCATCTATATACTTGGTAAAGGGTGGATGGCTCGGCCTCTCGCCTAGTGTTTTGTTCCACTCTTGCCGCCCTAGTTTCCGTCATATCGGTGTTATGTTCCCGGATTTTGTGTTCCTTACGCGGTTGGGTTATAATGGGAACCCCTTGATAGTTCGCCTTGATTAAAGCTTTTCCAGCAATGCCCAACCTTGGTTTACCATTCGTCACCTAGCCTCTTTTTCCCTTGGGTTACCGGAGCCCGGGGGTCATCTTATTTTAACCCGCCCCCCCGGGCCAGTGCTCCTCTGAGTGTTGGTCCGACCGAGTAGACTGCGGGGCCACCTCGGGGCAACTTGAGGGTTGGTTTTACTCGTAGGATGTCTCATCTGAGTGTGCCCTGAGAAAGAGATATGTGCAGCTCCTATCGGGATTTGTCGGCATATTCGGGCGGTGTTGCTGGTCTTGTTTTAACCTGTCGAAGTGTCTTGAGTTACCGAGATACCGAGTCTGATCGGAACGTCTTGGGAGGAGGTCTATTCCTTCGTTGACCGTGAGAGCTTGTCATGGGCTAAGTTGGGACTCCCCTTCAGGGATTGAACTTTCGAAAGCCGTGCCCGCGGTTATGGGCGGATGGGAATTTGTTGATGTCCGGTTGTAGATAACTTGAACCTTAATTAATTAAAATGAATCAACTGAGTGTGTTACCGTGATGGCCTCTTCTCGGCGGAGTCCGGGATGTGGACACGGTGTTGGAGTAATGTTTGCGCAGGTTGTTCTCTAGCTTCTCGCTCGTGCTTTGCCTCCTCTTCTCGCTCTCTTTTGCGAATAAGTTAGCCACCATACTTGCTAGTCGCTTGATGCAGCTCCACTCATATATTTACCTTGCCATACCCATAAGCTTAAATAGTCTTGATCGCGAGGGTGCGAGATTGCTGAGTCCCTGTGGCTCACAGATTACTATTACACCAGATGCAGGGCCTGATGATTCCGCTCCAGGAGACGCGTATGAGCTCAAGTGGGAGATCGACGAAGACTCTCAACGATACTATGTTTCCTTTCCCGATGATCAGTAGTGGTGCCCAGTTGGGGGTGATTGGGACCGTGTCGCATGTTGGGTTCTCTTTTATTTTGGCGCCGTAGTCGGGCCATGAGTGTTTTGGATGATGTAATGTTATTTATGTACTTGATTGACGTGGCGAGTGTAAGCCAACTATGTTATCTCCCCTTTTATTATTACATTACATGGGATGTTTGTGAAGATTGCCTAACTTGCGACATATGCCTTCAATGCGATTATGTCTCTAAGTCGTGCCTCGACACGTGGGAGCTATAGTCGCATCGAGGGTGTTACAAGTTGGTAATCAGAGCCTTCCCCGACCATAGGAGCCCCATTGCTTGATCGTTTTTAGCGGCCGAGTTGTGTCTAGAAAAATGTTTTGAGTCTTTAGGAATTATATATCGGAGAGATTAGGAATTCTTTTTTACTTCCCAGTCTCCTCATCGCTCCGGTAAGGCATCCTGACGTAGAGTTTTGACTCTTCTCTTCTCAAATTGCACTAAAAAAAAATTTAGGATCACGCGGGTATCTTGGAATCGTTCCGATGGTTTTATGATGAGAACATTGTCTTGGTGCCTCCTGTCAGGGGTTTAGTGGAAGTGTCCCGGGGAGTTAAGCTCTGAGGTGTTGTCATCATAATTTTATCGTTGCAGTTCTGGAATACCTGAGTTTAGTACGCCGACATTGAAAATCTCTTTTATGAAGTTCGTTGGTGAGATAACCTCGACGCCACCCAGTACTGGGGCGGGAGTTCGGGAGTTTCGCCATAACTTGTATAACGGATGCTTTTCGAAGGTTGAGGTAGATGGTTTCCGAAGGTTTCTTGGTTATGTGTTGAAGGATGGATACAGCTGGATGTAGGATTTGCTAGTTTGGGTGAGATATTATGCTTCCCCTGTATCCCCAACACCTGATTGCATAACCGGAAAGGTTCGGAAGTTTCAAAGGTGGGAATTCTAGTAGCTCTAGTTTTTTCTTCCACGGATATTGGTTTGAGATTGGGATTTCATACCGATTATTCGTTCTTGATCCATACCTTGTTGATATTTTTCTCTACCTTAATTCTACGTGGCTTCTCAATTTATGGATATGTGACCATTTCAAGAGGAATGCATTCGTTCATTTTGTTTGGATGTGAAGACTATATGTTGCAATTTTCATTCCGTTGGATTCAGCTTCAATAATTTATCTGTCAATGTGCTAATGGTGGTCAACCTCTTCAGGATGGCTCCTCCAACGCGCACGACTCCGAATCCTGATCCGCCACCTCCTCCACCTCCTCCAGAGGCATGGCAAGCTGTGATGGCCGCGACCAATGCAAACACACAGCTGATCATGCAGATTCTTCAAGAGTGCAATCAAGGCAGTCAAGGGAATCAAGGCAGTAATCAGAGTCACTTTGCTACACTCAACCAGTTCCTTGCTAACGGGCCAAAGACTTTCAGCAATTGTGTTGAGGCAACCGATGCTGACGATTGGCTTGTGGATTTGTGTAAGCATTTCAAGTGCAGTAACGTCAGGCCTGAGGACTTTGTCAAGTTCGCTTCCTTCCAACTCAAAGATCAAGCTGCAGAATGGTTCCAGCAGTACAAGGACTCCAGAGGTGGACGTGTTATCACTTGGGATGATTTCCGTCGAGATTTCCGAGCTCATCATATTCCGCAGAGCGTGGTTGAAAGCAAGCGTGAGGAATTCCGCAATCTGAAGCAAGGCTCTTTGTCTGTCTATGACTACAACAAGTTGTTCCAGAAGCTCGCCCGCTTTGCCAAGCAGGACGTCCCTGATGAGAAGAGCATGATATATCAGTTCAGGGGTGGTCTCAGAGAAGATATTCAGCTAGCTCTTGTTCTCTTCGAGCCCTTGAGATACGATGAGTTCTACAACATGGCATTGAAGCAAGAGGCTGCTCAGTTGAGGTGTGATGCTTCCAAGAAGCAAGTCAGAGATGCTACTCCTTCTTCCTCTACTCAAGTGGCCAAGCAACAGAAGTTTTGGCTTCCTCCTCCTCCTCCGTTCTGTCAGCCGTATCGGCAGAAGAGCAAAGGTGGCACGGGTTCTTCCCACCCACCCAACCCTGGCTTTCAGAACAAGACTTCGTCTCAAGCTCCAAGATCGAGTGCTCCGTATCACCGTCCGCTTTTAGAGGTCACGTGCAACAAGTGCCAACAGAAGGGTCACTATGCCAACAAGTGTCTCAACCAGAGGTGTCTTCCTCCTCCTCCTGTCAGATCGACAAGTACAGCTGTGGTCAAGCATAACCCCAAGCATGCCAAGGTCAATTTGATGAATGCAGCTCAGGCAGAGGACTCGTCAGATGTGATCATGGGTAACCTTCCTGTTAACGATGTTCCTGCAAAAGTTCTTTTTGACACTGGTGCATCGCATTCCTTTTTGTCATGCCCTTTTGCATCGAAGCACAATGTTGATACCGATATTATGCCCAAAGTCATGCAAGTTGTTTCTCCCGGCAAGCTTTTGACTTCTAGTTTGGTTGCTCCCGATGTCTCTATCACGTTGGGCGATTACAAGTTTCTCTCTTCTCCGGTGGTTCTTGGTAACTCGGATATTGATCTTATTCTCGGGATGGATTGGCTTTCTAAGCACAAGGCTCAGCTTGATTGTGCAGCCAGGCAAATTCAATTGACTCATTCGTCTGAGGATGTAATTGTCTTTGCCGCTCGTGATGATACTATCCGTCTATTTTCTCTCAATGAGAAGGGTGAATTGGATGATATCTCTCAAATTCCAGTCGTTTGCGAATATCAAGACGTCTTTCCAGAAGAGCTCCCAGGAATGCCTCCGCACTGGCCAGTTGAATTCGTTATTGATCTTGAGCCCGGTACGGAACCTGTGTGCAAGCGTCCTTACAAGCTCGGACCTGAAGAGTTGAAGGAGCTGAAGAAGCAACTCGATGAGCAAGAGAGAATGGGTCTCATCCGGCCTAGTTCTTCTCCATGGGGTTGTGGTGTTCTTTTTGTGAAGAAGAAGGATGGAATGGACCGACTTTGTGTTGATTACCGTCCGGTGAACAAGAAGACCATCAAGAACAAATACCCACTTCCCAACATCAATGAGCTGTTCGAACAACTCAAAGGTTCTCAAGTATTCTCCAAGCTTGATCTCCGTATGGGTTATCACCAAATTCGCATTCGTGAAGAAGATATTCCCAAGACAGCATTCAGAACAAGCTTTGGTTCATATGAATACACTGTCATGTCTTTTGGCCTCGCCAATGCTCCTCCGACGTTCTCTCGCATGATGAACTTCATCTTCAACGACTACACCAATGACTTCGTTTTGGTCTATCTCGACGACATTCTGGTTTTCTCCAAGAACAAGGAAGATCATGCCAAGCACTTGCATTTGGTTCCTGATAAGCTCAGAGAACATCAGTTCTACGCCAAGTTCTCCAAGTGTGAATTCTGGCTCGATGAGGTTCTTTATCTTGGTCATATCATCTCTGCCAAGGGCATTGCCGTGAATCCTGAGAAGGTGTCCGCAATTGTGAATTGGGAACCTCCTCAGAACGTGAAGCAACTCCGCAGTTTTCTCGGTCTCGCAAGCTATTGCCGAAGATTCGTTGAAAACTTTTCTAAGATCGCGAAGCCTCTCTCTAATCTTCTCCACAAGCACGTCAAGTACGTTTGGTCTCCGGAGTGTGATATTGCTTTCAACACTTTGAAAGAGAAATTGATCACTGCTCCAGTTCTGACTCCACCTGATGAATCCAAGCCGTGCGAGGTCTTTTGTGATGCCTCTCTCCAAGGTCTTGGCGCAGTATTGATGCAAGAGAAGAAAGTTGTTGCTTATACATCTCGCCAGTTGACGCCTAATGAGAAGAACTACCCCACTCATGATCTCGAGTTGGCAGCAGTTGTGCATGCTCTTTTGACTTAGAGACATCTTCTATTGGGAAGAAAAGTGGACATTTTCACTGATCACAAGAGTCTCAAGTACATCTTCACTCAGCCTAATCTCAACCTCAGGCAAACTCGATGGGTCGAGATGATTCAAGAGTATAATCCGAGTATCGAGTATACTCCAGGCAAGGCCAATGTGATTGCTGACGCATTGAGCAGAAAGGCCTACTTCAACAGTCTGATTCTTAAGCCTTATCAACCCGAGCTTTGTGAAGCTTTCCGCAAACTTAATCTGCAAGTTGTTCCTCAAGGTTTCCTCGCCAACCTTCAAGTCTCTCCTACCTTAGAAGGCCAGATTCGCCAAGCACAGCTTCTTGATGCTATGGTGAAAAAGGTGAAGATTGGGATTGCTAAGAGTCAGTCCAAGTACAAGTGCTACCGCCTTGATGACAAGGACACTCTCTTCTTCGAGGATCGTATTGTTGTACCCAAAGGTGACCTCCGTAAAGTGATCATGAACAAGACTCACAATTCTCTTCTCTCCATCCACCCTGGGAGCACGAAGATGTATCAGGAGCTTAAGCAAGCTTATTGGTGGACTCGAATGAAGCACGAGATTGCTCAATTCATGAATGAATGTGATGTCTGCAGAAGAGTGAAGGCAGAACACCAAAGGCCAGCAGGTCTCCTCCAACCTCTTGCCATTCCAGAATGGAAGTTTGACCACATTGAAATGGACTTCGTGACTGGGTTTCCAAAGTCCAAGCGTGGCAATGATGCTATATTTGTTGTCATCGACAAACTCACCAAAGTGGCTCACTTTCTGCCTATCAAAGAGTCGATCACTGCAGCTCAATTGGCGGAACTCTATACCTCTCGAATTGTCTCTCTGCACGGTATCCCTCAAGTGATCTCTTCAGACCATGGCAGCATCTTCACCTCAAAGTTTTGGAATTCTTTTCAGAAGGCCATGGGCACCAACATCCGCTTCAGCACAGCTTTCCATCCTCAAACAAGCGGTCAAGTCGAGCGTGTTAACCAGATTCTTGAAGATATGCTCAGGGCTTGTGTGATCTCCTTCGGCATGAAGTGGGAGGATTGTCTTTCTTATGCTGAATTCTCCTACAACAACAGTTTTCAAGCAAGTTCCGGCAAGGCCCCTTTTGAAATTCTGTATGGCAGGAAGTGTCGTACCCCTCTCAACTAGTCCGAAACCGGTGAACGTCAGCTGCTGGGTAATGACTTAATCACAGAGGCAGAAGAAATGTGCAAAGTCATTTGTGATAACCTCAAAGCAGCCCAATCCCGCCAGAAGAGCTACTATGATAGTAGGCACCGTGATTTGGCTTTCGAGATCGGAGATCATGTTTACCTCCGTGTCTCTCCTATGAAAGGTACTCGTCGCTTCGGTATCAAAGGGAAGCTTGCCCCCAGATACGTGGGACCTTTCAAGATTGTCAGCAAGAGAGGCGACCTCGCCTATCAACTCGAGCTTCCTTCAAACTTTGCAAATGTTCATGACGTGTTCCATGTCTCTCAGCTTTGAAAGTGCTTCAAGACTCCTGACCGCACCGTCAACTTCGAGGACATTGATCTCCAAGAAGATCTCTCTTATCGTGAGCACCCAGTTGCTATTCTTGAAGAGACTGAACGCAAGACTCGCAACAAGTCAATCAAATTTCTCAAAGTCAAGTGGTCACACCATTCCGATCGTGAAGCTACCTGGGAACGCGAGGATCACCTCCGTTCTGAGTACCCGACGTTTTTTCAGTCCAAGATCTCGGGACGAGATCTTTTTGTAGTGGTGGAGTGTTGTAACACCCCGGATATAACTTTCCCAATTTGTACTCCAACTCTTGCCGTTTCCGGCGTTAAGTTATATTTATTTTTCTCGGGTTCGGGTTTTTGTCTCTGTGTGCTGTTGTCTTTGTCATGCATCTCATATCATGTCATCATGTGCATTGCATTTGCATACGTGTTCGTCTCATGCATTCGAGCATTTTCCCTGTTGTCCGTTTTGCATTCCGGCGCTTCGTTCTCCTCCGGTGGTCATTTCTATCTTTCTTTCGTGTGTGGGGATTAATCATTTCCGGATTGGACCAAGACTTGCCAAGCGGCCTTGGTTTACTACCGGTAGACCGCCTGTCAAGTTTCGTATCATTTGGACTTCGTTTGATACTCCAACGGTTAACCGAGGGACCGAAAAGGCCTCGTGTGTGTTGCAGCCCAACACCCCTCCAATTTGTCCCAAACCCCACCAAACTCTGCTTCATGTCCTAGAGCGTTCGATCACGATCGCGTGGCCGAAAACCGCACCTCATTTGGACTCTCCTAGCTCCCTCTATGCCTATATATACACCCCCCATTCCAAATTCGCGGATCCTCTCCCCCCTAACCCTAAAAATCTCAGATCCTCCGCGCCGGACACATCCGACGGCGCCGGACACGTCCGACTTACCCCGCCGCCACCACGTGTCACACCGGCATTGGGTCGCGCCGCCGCCCCACATCGTCGCCGCCACCGGCCCGGGAGGCCCAGGTCGGGCCCCCGAGGCCCACGCCGCCACCCGCCTCCACCGGCTCGCCCGCGCCGCCCGGGCACGTCGCCTACTCCGCCGCCTCTTCTCGCCGCCGGAGCTTACCGCCCGCCGGAGCTCGCCGCCCACCGCCTATGAGCCGCACGCCGCCGCCTCGGCTGCCGCAGACCCGCCGCCGCTGCCGCCTGCCACGCCGGCCACCGCCTCCCCGACGCCGGCGGCCTCGGATCCGGCCAGCTACAGTGCCGCCACCGCCACCTTGGGCCCCATGCCCCGAAGCCCTAGATCTGATCCGGGGTAGTTTTTTTCACTAAGTCCCAGAATTTTTACTTCATATGCTCCTGTTCGAGGCCCCGTAACTTTTCATCCGTAGCTCCGATTTGGGCATATAGCATATCAAAATGTTCATCTCAGAGAGTACATCATTTCATTCCATTGCATCATTTTCATTTGAGCTCATCTTGGTGCCCGAAATGCTGTTAGAAGGAGGCTTCGTGAGTTAATTGTCAGATCTGCTAGTTCATCTTAGACTTTTGTCATTTTTGCCATGATTATTGTGTGCATGATATGCCTGTGAGTCCTTCATATGTTTTGTTAAGTGTTTTGTCATCTATCCAGAGGTGCAACCCACGTATTTTTAGGATGTGTGTGGTGACTTGTGCAAGCTTGCAAAGTGGTGCACTTGCTAATTCTGTTTTCAGGGACTTAGTGATTTCACTAAGTCCTGGGATTGTTTAGTTCATGATGCCATATGTTCATGCTATTTCCTAGTGATCCGTGCCTCTTTTGAGGATGATCAGTAAAGGAGTTTTGTTAATCTTGTTATGCACTATCCATCCATGTCTTTGTTTGCAATTATGGAGCACCCTAGCTTGAGTCAATCGAGCTCTACTTTTGCTTCGTTGTGAATCTGGGCAGATCGTCAACTTGTTTGCGATTTTGCCGATGTTATTGTAGTTGATCCGTGCATGCTATGCCATTGTTCTTGCCATGTATAGCTTGTATTTTGTGCATTATTGAGGGATGTAGGATTGTATTGCCATGACTTGCACCGTGGTGAGTGCATCGAGCTCGTAAACATGCCTTCGTGAGTTATGTTTCAGCATGTCCCAGTTTTCAGTCTGAAAACTGATTATGTTTTTGCTATATTCGTGTGCTTGTTAGTATATTTTGTGATCCCTTTTGGCTCAAGGTCACTAAAGGACTTTTGTTAAGCTTGTTGAGTAGCTCCATGCCATGTCTTTCTCTGACACGTTCAGGTCCTGTAGCATGTTGTTTTGTTGCTCTGAAGAGGGCTATATGATCTGAAATTCCATACAAGTGTTAATTTCACAAAGTCTGAGATCTGTTTTACCATTTGCGTTTTTGCCATGCTTGTTTGAACCTGTTAATGGATGAATTGGCCATAGCTCAGTGCTAGACTTTTGTTAAGCATCTTGTGTGCATCCCTGCCATGTATTTTGTTGTCATGTTTGGATGCTGTAGCATGTTCATCTCATTGCATTTAGATGCCTACTTGCTGTAAATTGCAGACCGGTGTCATTTTTGAAACGCTTGCCATTTCCAAACCGTAACTCCGAATCCGGCGTTCTTTATATCGTTTTCAAGCGATTTCACCTCATCTTTCCAGTGGAACCCTTGGAATTCCAAGTTGAGGCCAGGTTCATGCATTTCCTGTCATATCTTGCATTTTGCATCCCGCATCGCATCCCGCATAGCATATCATCATTTCATCATATTGCTTGGTCTTGCACGTGGTTGATTGTATCCTTGTTGATTGTTTGTATTGTTGGGTAGAGCCGGGAGACGAGTTCGCCAACGAGGAGCCCGTTGAGTTTGCTTTTGAGGATCCAGTCAACTCTGAAAACTGTGCAAGGAAGATGATCATACCCTCGAAATCACTACTATCTTTGCCATGCTAGTTTGCTCGCTCTTTTGCTATGCCATAGCTACGAAGCCTACCACTTGCTTGAAAGCCTCCCAAATTGCCATGTCAAACCTCTAACCCACCATAGTCCTAGCAAACCGTTGATTGGCTACGTTACCGCTTTGCTCAGCCCCTCTTATAGCGTTGCTTGTTGCAGGTGAAGATTGGAGGCCGTTTCTTGTTGGAACATCTTTTATTTACTTGTTGGGATATCATTATATTATCTTGCTATCTTAAATGCATCTATATACTTGGTAAAGGGTGGATGGCTCGGCCTCTCGCCTAGTGTTTTGTTCCACTCTTGCCGCCCTAGTTTCCGTCATATCGGTGTTATGTTCCTGGATTTTGCGTTCCTTACGCGGTTGGGTTATAATGGGAAACCCTTGATTGTTCACCTTGATTAAAGCTTTTCTAGCAATGCCCAACCTTGGTTTTACCATTCATCACCTAGCCTCTTTTTCCCTTGGGTTACCGGAGCCCAGGGGTCATCTTATTTTAACCCCCCCCCCCGGGCCAGTGCTCCTCTGAGTGTTGGTCCGACCGAGTAGACTGCGGGGCCACCTCGGGGCAACTTGAGGGTTGGTTTTACTCGTAGGATGTCTCATCTGAGTGTGCCCTGAGAAAGAGATATGTGCAGCTCCTATCGGGATTTGTCGGCACATTCGGGCGGTGTTGCTGGTCTTGTTTTAACCTGTCGAAGTGTCTTGAGTTACCGAGATACCGAGTCTGATCGGAACGTCTTGGGAGGAGGTCTATTCCTTCGTTGACCGTGAGAGCTTGTCATGGGCTAAGTTGGGACTCCCCTTCAGGGATTGAACTTTCGAAAGCCGTGCCTGCGGTTATGGGCGGATGGGAATTTGTTAATGTCTGGTTGTAGATAACTTGAACCTTAATTAATTAAAATGAATCAACTGAGTGTGTTACCGTGATGGCCTCTTCTCGGCGGAGTCCGGGAAGTGGACATGGTGTTGGAGTAATGTTTGCCCAGGTTGTTCTCTAGCTTCTCGCTCGTGCTTTGCCTCCTCTTCTCGCTCTCTTTTGCGAATAAGTTAGCCACCATACTTGCTAGTCGCTTGCTGCAGCTCCACTCATATATTTACCTTGCCATACCCATAAGCTTAAATAGTCTTGATCGCGAGGGTGCGAGATTGCTGAGTCCCTGTGGCTCACAGATTACTATTACACTAGATGCAGGGCCTGATGATTCCGCTCCAGGAGACGCGTATGAGCTCAAGTGGGAGTTCGACGAAGACTCTCAACGATACTATGTTTCCTTTCCCGATGATCAGTAGTGATGCCCAGTTGGGGGTGATTGGGACCGTGTCGCATGTTGGGTTCTCTTTTATTTTGGCGCCGTAGTCGGGCCATGAGTGTTTTGGATGATGTAATGTTATTTATGTACTTGATTGACGTGGCGAGTGTAAGCCAACTATGTTATCTCCCCTTTTATTATTACATTACATGGGATGTTTGTGAAGATTGCCTAACTTGCGACATATGCCTTCAATGTGATTATGTCTCTAAATCGTGCCTCGACACGTGGGAGCTATAGTCGCATCGAGGGTGTTACACCAATGGTCAATTCGAACGAGAAAATGGTCTTATAATGAGCGGCATTAAACCCAGACTAGTGCGCTCCTTAACAGAGTCTGACATGCACTGGGTAGAGGAGCTCGACTCCGTACTCTGGGGGCTGCGGACCATGCCGAATCATAGTACCGGATACACACCATTTTTATGGTGTACGGCGCAGAGGCAGTCCTGCCCTGTGACATAATTCATGACTTACCTCGAGTGCGCATATACGAAGAAAGAGAAGCCGAGCTCGATCGGCAGGACAGTTTGGACACCTTGGAGGAAGAGCGTGACATAGCCAAAGCCCGTTCCGCATTTTACTAGCAACAGGCTCGCAGATACCAAAGCAGAGAAGTATGAGCCAAAACTTATAACGTTGGCGAGCTAATTCTCCGGCTGTCGGATAAGAAAAAGAACAAGCTAGAGCCCAAATGGGGAGGTCCCTTCATCATCGACCAAGTTCTGACCGGCGGAGCGTACCGACTGCGGGATGCATCGACTAGTCGACTCGAGCCGAACCCATGGAATGCAGCCAGGCTCCAAAGATTCTACGCCTAGCACAGGACTTTATGTTAGTCCCCTCACTTTGTCCATTTTACGCATATGCGTTGTCTGTCTTGTTTCCCTTTCTTTCTTTTATTCCTCTAGACCTTCACGGGTCACCTTGTGCCTCACTTGTACATTACGGAGGTGCTAGCCGCACTATCTACACCTGGGGGCTTCTTTCACAGAAGCTTAAATTATTTACCTGGGCATCACGCCCAACACATGCGTTACACTTTCGCATGTACCTTTTTTCACCATTATATGCATCGATATGACTTAAGTTTTGGCCAAGCTGGGTTGCCTGGCTCTTGTATTTATGCCCTACATTCCCGTTAATTCGGCTAGGGCATAAGAGGAGCACCTCTACGATTGTTACCGCCGGGTCAGCCGAACGTGTACCTCAGACTGGGTGAAGCCAAAAGCTAGCATTCTTAAGAGAATATTCGGTCGGTGCACAAAAGATGACTTCTATTTATTAACCATATCTGCCCCCAGACGCTTTTACTATGCTTCTTGTTGCAGTCTGGACATGCACTTTAGGGCATGCCTACCTAGGGAAAGGAACCCTTAACGAAACTATTCTCTCTGGAAGATGTTTCTTACTACCCATGTAATATAACATAACTAGTTGGGCACTTGTCTGATAAAGCACTAATGAACCCTACGCCTAGTCTCCACGCATGCCCCGGTTCTTATATAACCGAGAGGGTATTCGGATACACTTCGGACTGTCGGGTCCCGAGGTTGAAGCAAAAAGGTCCGCCACGACACACGATCTACAATTCGACTAGAAGGCATCATATATGTCACTTTACAATTACATAGTCAATTTGACTGGTTGAATTCCTCTTCAATGCCATCCAATAGGCTGTCTAGTCTATAGTCCTGTTGGGAATACTTTGCCGCCAATTCTACTTGGCCGTACACTAAATTTACAGGGATCTCCTTGCCATCCGGCCCCACAGGTCTGACTTCGGCCATGTGGTTCGGGTCAGCCTTCGTGTACCGTGTCTTCACCATCGCCAAGCTTCCCTGGCGCCCTGACGGCAGGCCGATATCTTCCATAATCGGAAGCGCCGCCGTGCTCCCTTCAGCTTTTCTGCAAGCTCTCCAAGGCCTTCGGGTAGGGAGACGGACGGCCACAAGGCCTGGGCAACGCCTCGCATCACCTGCCAAACTCGTTCGTGCAACTGTGCGAGCTCGGGAAGAAGATCACCCATCAAACTGGGCATCTCCTCGGCAGGACGACCTGTTAACATACCTACAGACATAACGCTGTCAGTCAACTTCCCCGCCGAACTCTTTTTAAGTTCGTTCAAGCACTTACTAAATATGTCGCGCCGAAGCCGTCGATTCTCCTTAACAGAGTCCGACAGTTGTGCACGAACATCTTTCAGTTCCACGCCCAGCTTGGTGTTGGCATCTTGGAGATCATTCTTCTCCTGCCTCACCCTTGTAAGCACATTCTCACCCTCCTTCAGCTGGCGTTTGAGCTGTTGCTTATCCAGATTCACCCCATCATCATCTGCAATTTTTTCGTCAGATTTGCATATAAAGCCGCACTCTAATATGATACTTATCATTTAACGGGTATGTTACCAGCGGGGGTCTCTTTGGGCTCCCCTGCAGCGGACAGTGCGGCCTGAAGTTGGGCTTTGCACTCTTCCAGCTCCTCGGACAGTTGAGTATTCTTTTCTGTAAGAACCTACATAACAAATGATCCTTAAATCAGTTATGCTAACTGTTTCAAGTCTCAGGGGCTACTGATATGTATAATCATCAAATTTTCTCACCCGTATGTCTTTTACATACTGCTCCGTAGCTCTGGCTAGACCATCTTGAGCGGCATGGAGGTGCGCGTCTCCCGAGTTGAAGGCATCCAATGCCTCTGGGGAGAAACAAGCGGCATGAAGAACAGTCCGGCGACGCCTGTGGTTCATGGCACTTTCCACCTTGGAATGAGTGGCGGAAAGTCTATCTGTATCCTCTGTCGGAGGAGCACCCGGCGCACGCCTTGTACTCGTTCCCAGCTCTGAGTCTGGCCTTGGAGCCTGGCTTGTGGAGGCGCGATTGGTAGCCTCTCCGGGTATAGTCCGGCAAGCGCTCTTTTTCCTGAAAAGAAGGCATGGGCGTTATTATACCTCTGTAAATAATGTCTTCTAATAAAGACGGCGCGCCATACCTCTGCGCCAGTGCCTCAATCCAGACTGCGGGTCTTTTCAGCCTGCCTGTCCTAGTGGCCCCTTGTTGGCTAGTTGCCATGGGCTCGGTGTCGGAGTATATGACCACGGGTAGCCTAGCCGGCACCCCCTGGCTCTTCTGAAAAATTACGAGCCGATCCGGCCCTCAAGAATCCAAGACGTGGGGCCGCCTTCCCCTTGCCGGCTGTCTCCCAGGCCGGCTATTAGAAGGCGACTCGACTTTAGCCCTCATGAAGAAAGTCGCGGGAGGGCCGGCTCCGAGAAGCCGGCCGTGAGAAGGCCGACTCCAAGAAGCCGGCTCCCACAAAGCGGTCAAGATCGTACCCTCGAAGTCTGCATCCACATAACGGCGATGTGACGGGGTGTGGCTACAGTAAAGCCTGCCACCCCCGAATCCCGGAGCACGCCTAGCACAGTGCGCCGTACGGGTGGCCACGGCCCGTCCGGCGCGGCACTGTTGCCACGTTGACCCTGATGTCATCCTCGACGGGCTGCCAGTGCGGCCCACGGGCGGTGGGCCCCTTCGGGCAGAGAGACACCCGAAGGCGGCCAGGCCTCCCCCAGTCGGCCCAAGACAAGGCCGGCTCTCCATAGCCGGCTTGCCACCTCCCTCGAAGGAGACGCCCCATTAAGGAGACAAGACGCGGTGAGGCTACAGCGATCACCCGCCGGACGGCGGTACTGTAGCCACGCCCACCTCGGCAAAGCCCCCGTCACCAGGATTGAGCAACAGTAACCAGCCACCAACAAGGCCCTGGACAGTGGGGCCTGCCTGTCGACCAAGGAGCTGGCAGCCGGCGGGACCCACCAGCCGGCGGGCCCCAGCAGCCGGCGTAGAAGCCGGCGAGTGTAGACACAGACGGCTGGGCCGACGCCCAGCCGGATTACCATTGTACCCCCGGGGGGTAGGCCTATATAAACCCCCCGGGACACCCATGCAAAGGGTTGACCCAAGCTAGTTCTAGACAGCACATAGAGAGGGGAGAAGGGCTAGCCGTGTTCTTCTTCTTCTTCTTCTCACAAAACAGCTCAGGGAGCATCGTGTAGCTACTTGTTCATCTAGTGATCATGCGGAGACCCCACAGAGCAGCAGTAGGGGTGTTATCTCCACAGAGAACCCCGAAGCTGCGTAAGATTCGCCGGTGTGCATGTCTTCGCCTCATCCCGTTTCAAGGCACCGGCGACGTCTTACTGGCTCCCACAATGATAAGCCACCTGTTGGCATATGTCACACCTACCACCCGACATTTGGCGCCCACCGTGGGGCCAGGTGCACCGTCGTCCAGAGACCTGTTCTGGACAGGAACCCTCTTCCTCCCCAACGAGCGTAGCCAGCCCGGCATGCCTGATGGCGCTTGCCACGATGCGCTGCAAGGCGTCACCAACGTCTGCACAGCGAGCGGCCTCGCCGGTCTCCTTGACAAGACCCTCATCTCCGACGAGCTCGCCTCTGACGCAGGCACCGACCACCTCGTCAACCTTCTCGGCCAGCTCCGCGTCTCCGGCGAGCCTGCTGTGGACTTGGAGTCTGTTGGCTCCACCGATCTGATGCCTGTCGACTCCGACACGGCCTCGCTCGACACTTTCCCCGCCGACGTCACGATCTACAACGACCCGCTCCCCCGGGCCGATGGCTGCGAAGCTGTCACCACTGAGGTGATGGTCATTGGCCACGGCAACGCTTCTGACGAGAGCGCCCACGACGCCCCGCATGCGGCGGTCCACGACTTGTCCATCCCCCTCCCGGCCGACGCCGATGCCGAAGCACTGGAGGCTCGTAGCCTCGCCCTCCTCGCGGAGAGCCGGAAGTTGGCTTCCATGAGACGCCTCACTGAGGCCCACCGGCGCGAAGCCGACCGCGCCGCCTTTGGCACACCGCCCCCAGGCGGGCCCAGCCGGGCCGGCGTTGTCAGACAACGCGGCGCTGTCATCGCCGACATGCCAGGTGTCGACCGCCCAGTCTACGCCACTCCACTCGAGAACCTGCGTGCCGCCCAGGTGGCCGTAGACGAGCTAGACGGATTGGGGGCCGAAGAACTCCCCCACATGAACAAACGCATCCAGCAACTAATCGATGTGGCCGCGCAGCGGCACGAAGCCAACGCCCGCGCGGAAAGCCCTCCCCCGCGCCGAGATCACGGCGCGACGTCCCGGACGCCGACTGCGGGTAAAACCCACGCGCGGCACGAGAAAGAGCCGGCTGCCAGCCGAAGCCGAACCCGAATCTCCATCGAGCGAGACGCAGAAGGCCACCCCAGGGCCGTGGAGTGGCGGGGCAACCCGCCTCCGCCTCGGACCCGTGGGGAGAGATATCCCACTCCACCGCCTGTTGCGCATCCGACTCTCAACGGCCGACTAGGTCGCCGCGAAGGAGTCGGTGAGAACGACGCCCGCCATCGGATCGACCGCCTAGCGCGATCCCTGGCGCTGGAAGAAGAAGATGATGTCGGCCCCCCTTGCTTCAGCCCCCGCATCCGCGACGAGCCTTTCCCCAAAGGGTTCTCGCTCCCAAGAGACACGCCCAAGTATAACGGCTCTGTGAAACCGGAAGATTGGTTGATCGATTACTCCACGGCGGTTAGCATAGCAAACGGCAACAGGCGCGTTGCCGTGAAGTACGTGCCCCTCATGCTGCAAGGCACGGCGCGGACCTGGCTCAACAGCCTCAAGCCATACAGCATGAACAGCTGGCTAGACTTCACAGAAGCCTTCGTCCGCAACTTCACCAGCACCTACAAGCGGGCTCCCAAGCCCAGACAGCTCTCCTTGTGTGTACAAGGCCCCGCCGAGTCTACTCGCGACTACCTCACGCGTTGGGCCGAGCTCCGCAACTCTTGCGAAGGCGTGCACGAGGTGCAAGCCATAGAATACTTCACTGCCGGGTGCCGAGAAGGCACCCTCCTCAAGCACAAGCTCCTCTGCGACGAGCCGGCTACCCTCGACGAGCTTCTCGTCATAGCGGACAAGTACGCCACCGCCGACTCCTCAATGAAGACCGAACTCCGGGTAGACGCGTCCGGGAAGGTACTCAACCCGGCGCCCAAGACGCCGGCTGGGGACTCCGGCCGACGCCCACACCAGAACGACCACAAGCGCAAAGGCCCCATGCCGCCCTCCACCAGTCGGCAGGTGGCCACAGTCGAAGATGAGCAGCCCGAAGGGCGGCCCGCACACAAGAATCAGAGGGGCGGCAAGCCAGCTTGGCAGCCGGCCTTCTCCTATGAACAAACTCTCGACGCCCCATGCAAGTTCCACAGCGGCGCGAAGCCATCCAATCACACAACCCGGAAGTGCCACTGGCTCACCCGAATCTCCAAAGGCGAAGGGCTCACCCCGCCACCGCCTGCCGGTCCGCTGCCTCCGGCTCCGCAGCCGCCGACCGCTCGGCCTGAAGTCGGAGCCGTGCACGATGAGTTCCTCGACGAGCATGCCGCTTATATCGTTTTTACAAGCCAGCCCGAAGACCGGCGCAGCAAACGCCGAGAGCACCAGGAAGTCAGCATGGGCGCTGCCAGCCCCGCCGAGCACATGCACTGGTCAGAAAAACCTATCAGCTGGAGCCGGGCCGACCACCCAGAGGTGATGCCATCTCCCAGCTCTTATGCGTTGGTTTTGGATGCCACCCTTGCAACGGATAGACGCGCCGCCCGTTTCTCCCGCGTGCTAATAGACGGCGGGAGGAGCATCAACATCATGTACCGTGACACCCTGGAGAAGCTGAACGTCAAGACGAAGCAACTCATGCCTACTCGGACTGTGTTCCATGGCATCGTACCCGGCCTGTCCTGTGCCCCCATTGGCAAAATCAAGATTGATGTACTCTTTTGGGGACAAGGAGCATTTCCGCCGAGAAGCGATCTGGTTTGAAGTGGTGGACCTGGAGAGCCCCTACCATGCATTGCTTGCCCGACCTGCCTTGGCTAGGTTCATGGCAGTTCCCCACTATGCATACCTCAAGATGAAGATGCCGAGCACCAAGGGTGTCATCACCATAGCCGGCGATTACAAGAAGTCCTCCGAGTGCGCAGCAGCCAGCAGCCGGCTGGCCGAGTCCCTTGTGATTGCCGAAGAAAAGAAGATATTGGACCGAGTCGTGGCCATGGCCGGCAAACAGTCGGCCTTGTCCCCCGATCCCAAGGAGTATGATGCCCAAGGATCTTTCCAGCCGGCCAAGGAGACGAAGAAGATACCTCTTGACCCCGAGCACCCAGAGAGGTTTGCCGTCATCGGGGCAAACCTAAACAGCAAATAGGAAGGCGAGCTCGCCGATTTCCTCTGTGAGAATCGGGACATCTTTGCATGGTCCCCCAAGGACATGCCGGGTGTTTCGAAGGAATTCGCCGAGCACAAGCTACATGTCCGAGAAAATGCAAAACCAGTCAAACAACCCCTCCGCTGACTGTCAGAGGAGAAAAGAAGGATTGTAGGAGAAGAGATAGCCCGGCTTCTGGCGGCCGGCTTCATTATGGAAGTTTTCTTTCCAGAATGGCTCGCCAACTCGGTCCTCGTGTTAAAGAAGAATAACAAGTGGCGCATGTGCATAGACTACACGAGCCTCAACAAGGCCTGCCCCAAAGATCCCTTTGCCCTGCCAAGGATTGATCAAGTGATAGACTCCACGGCCGTATGCGAGCTATTGAGCTTCTTGGATGCTTACTCAGGGTACCACCAGATAAAGTTAGATCTGACAGACCGCCTGAAGACCGCCTTCATCACGCCATTCGGAGCCTTCTGCTACCTGACTATGACATTCGGCTTGAGAAATGCCGGTGCCACTTTTCAGCGTTGCATGCAGAAGTGCCTCCTCAAGCAGCTCGGCAGAAATGCCCACGTCTACGTAGACGACATTGTGGTGAAGACGGAGAAGCGCGGCACCTTGCTGGAAGACCTCAAGGAAACATTTGAGAACCTACGCCGGTTCCAAATCAAGCTCAACCCTGAGAAATGCGTGTTCGGAGTGCCAGCCGGCCAGCTCCTAGGCTTCCTAGTGTCCGAACGCGGCATCGAATGCAACCCAATAAAGATCAAGGCCATTGAGAGAATGGCGATTCCCACCAAACTTCGAGACGTCCAGAAGTTCACCGGATGCTTGGCCTCCCTGAACCGCTTCATCAGCCGGCTCGGAGAGAAAGCTCTCCCCCTCTACCGCCTCATGAAGAAGACCACTCACTTCGAGTGGAATGACCAAGTAGACCAAGCTTTTCACGAGCTGAAGAAGATGCTGGCCACGCCGCCTGTCCTGGCCGCGCCGACTGAGAAAGAGCCCATGCTCCTCTACATTGCCGCAACCAGCCGGGTGGTCAGCACCGTCATCATAGTCCAACGCCCAGAAGAGGGCCGAGCCCAGCCGGTCCCGAGGGCGGTGTACTATTTGAGCGAGGTGTTGTCTAGCTCGAAGCAGAACTACCCGCACTACCAGAAGATGTGCTACGGCGTGTACTTCGCCGCAAAGAAGCTGAAGCCCTACTTCCAAGAGCATCCCATCACGGTTGTATGCACCGCCCCGCTGGCCGAGATCATAGGCAGCCGGGATGCATCCGGCCGGGTGGCGAAATGGGCCATCGAGCTGGCCCCCTACACGATCTTCTACCAGCCTCACACCGCCATCAAGTCCCAAGCATTGGCCGACTTCCTCGTCGACTGGGCCGAGACCCAGTACCTACCGCCAGCTCCCGACTCCACTCATTGGCGCATGCACTTCGATGGGTCCAAGATGCGCACCGGCTTGGGAGCCGGCGTCATCCTCACCTCTCCCAAAGGCGACAAGCTCAGATACACGCTGCAAATTCACTTTGCCGCCTCCAACAACATGGCCGAGTACGAGGCGCTCATACACGGGCTCCGGCTTGCCAAAGAACTCGGCATTCGCCGGATCCTATGTTATGGCGACTCGGACTTGGTGATCCAGCAATCATCCGGCGACTGGGATGCCAAGGACGCAAATATGGCAAGCTACCGCTTCCTCGTTCAGCAGATCAGTGGGTACTTTGAAGGATGCGAGTTCCTCCACGTACCGCGAGCCGACAACGAGCCAGCTGATGCCCTGGCTTGAATAGGCTCCACTCGGCAAGCAATACCAGCCGGTGTCTCTCTACAACGCCTCCTCAAGCCGTCTATCAAGCCGTCTCCAGAGTCCGATTCCATCTTCGTGCCGCCTGACCCCGATACAGCCGGGTCCGGCTCGAAGAACCAAGCGGGTGACCCGGGAACTTCGATAGTCGGCCCGGGGACATCAGCAGGCGGCTCGGGGACTTTCGTAGTTACGCCCGACCCGGGGACTGCCACACCCGGCTCGGGGACTGCGGTAGTCGGCCCGGAGGCTGCACCAACACAACAGGCGGCGGTCGACTCCAGCATTTCACCACCCAGCCCGCCCGCCCTAGTCGCAGTAGCCGTGTTGGCCCTAGAAGAAGTTGCAGCTCCATCATGGGCTCAGTCCATCCTCAAGTTCCTAATAAACCAAGATCTGCCGGCTGACGAAACAAAGGCAAGACAAGTCCAACGTTGGGCCGGAGCATACACAATCGTCAACAGAGAGCTCGTCAAGCGCAGTGTCACTGGAATCCTCCAGCGATGCGTCGAGCAAGAGAAGGGCATTGCAATCCTCAGAGACATCCACCAAGGAGAATGCGGCCACCATGCGGCCTCAAGATCACTCGTCGCCAAAGCATTCCGCCATGGTTTCTTTTGGCCGACTGCTTTAGATGACGCCAAGGAGTTAGTTAAACATTGCAAAGGGTGCCAACTCTTCAGCTCCAAGCAACACATGCCGGCTTCAGCACTCAAGACCATTCCCCTCACTTGGCCCTTCACCGTTTGGGGACTGGACATGGTGGGCCCATTCAAGACGGCGCGCAGCGGCATGACACATCTGCTTGTCGCTGTGGCAAATTCACCAAATGGATTGAGGCAAAGCCTATCAAGAAGCTGAATGGGCCGACTGCCGTGACATTTATCGCAGATATAACAACTCGGTACGGCGTGCCACATAGCATCATCACCAACAATTGCACGAATTTCGCCAAGGGAGCGTTGGCACGTTTCTGCGCGACGCAAGGCATCTGGTTGGACTTAGCGTCCGTTGCCCACCCGCAGTCTAACGGCCAGGTCGAGCGAGCCAACGCCTCATCCTTTCCGGCATCAAGCCCCGACTGGTCGTACCACTGGAGCATTCAGCCGGCTGTTGGCTCGATGAGCTACCGGCCGTCCTCTGGAGTCTGCGCACTACCCCAAACAAGTCAACCGGCTTCACTCCTTTCTTCCTCGTGTACGGTGTCGAGGCGGTCATCCCAACTGACATCGAGTTCGACTCACCTCGGGTAACTATGAACATGGAGGCGGAGGCCAAGGAAGCACGAGAATACGGCGTCGACCTACTGGAGGAAGGCCGGCTGTTAGCCCTCAGCCGGTCCGCCATCTATCAGCACGGCCTACGCCGCTACCACAGCCGGAAGGTCAAGCCAAGATCCTTCCAAGAGGGCGATCTTGTGCTCCGGCTGATCCAGCGAACAGCCGGCCAGGACAAGCTCTCGGCCCATTGGGAGGGCCTCTTCGTCATCAGCAGAGCTTTAGGCAACGACTCCTACTACCTGATCGACGCGCAGAAGCCGAAGGCACGAAAGAGAGACGACTCCGGCAAGGAGTCGGAACGACCATGGAACGCCAACCTCCTCCGAAGATTTTACAGTTGAAATGCAGTATGTATCACGCTAACTTTTGTACTAAGTACGAGACAATAGGCCCCCCGAGGAGAGCTCGAGGACTGCCATCTTTTATCTATGAATGAACAATATCATGCTTATGACCTTGTCATTACATTCACTTTTTCCGTCTGGCACCGGGTTCTACTAGTCGGCCCGGGGACTGGCCGCCTGGAGTTATATTAGAAGTCCTACCCGCGGTCAGACAAGTAGTGTGCCGGCTCCCAAGCCTTCTCTTGCCAAAAGTCACAGATCGAAGAACCGGCTGTTCAGCTGGCAAGAGTTAAAGGCAGGAAAGAACGCCCACACGAAAAACGGCTAGGGACTAACAGACTAATATAACAAAAGCCGGTTTTTCTCCCACCACCGACCGACTACCAGAGTAGTCGGCCGACCGTTTCCATTCACCTTGCTGCAATCTAAGAAAGCTCGAGTACTTGCCTTCCCAAAAGGGGAAGGCGGCAAAGGAAACAGCCTAAGGATAAAAAGCATACGCGAATGGAAACCAAACACGCACACAATCATATTTACATAAAAGACCTTCAAAAGGCCAGCATTCAACATAGTTCGAATACACCCCCAGTGGGTGGAACTGCGCAAGTTTAATAAAAATTGTTTAAAGGGTAACAAGCAGGAAAAGCAAGGACGGCAGATTAAGCCAGGGGAGCGACTGGTGAGTCGGGCAGGTCGGTGGAGACGGTAGTGCCGGCTGGAGGAGTGGCCGGCTGGTGAACCTCGGCATGATCACCGCCTCCCGCAGAGGGCGCGCTAGCACGCGCCTCGTTGCTGGAAGCACAGTCAGGCTCAGGCTGGCTGGCCGCTTCACCGGCCGGCTCAACGTCTTCGCCTTCCTCTTCTTCGTCGTCTTCGCCTTCATCGCTAGAGGCGATCTCCTCTGCCGAGTCCTCACCCGCTGCCGGGGCCAGCCCGAACCACTCCTCCGGCTGGGCAACGCCGTCGTCATTTATTTCAGGAGCGAAGACGCTGATGTCAGTGCACTCGGCGATCGTCGATGCACGCTGAGCGATAGCCGGCCGCACCTCCTCCATCTCCTCGTCGGCCTCCAGCCACTAGGTGCGCAGCTGGTCCAGGTTCAGCCCCGGATACCAGGCTCGGATGAACTCCAGCGCCCGCCCAGCTCCAAGCCAGGCTGCCGATGCCTTCCAGGCCTCGAAGCGGCCAACCGCAACCTCCAGCCAGTCGGCAGTCCGACTCGGGGTGAGGGGAATCGTCTCGCCTGGCCAGAGGGCGGCCAACACCTGCGCCCCGGCGTGCTGGAGGCGGCGGAGCATACGGTGAGCCGGCTGCAGCCGGGCTTGGACCGCCAAGAGTTGCTCCTCAAGGGTCCGGCTCGCGTCCGGCGCGATTTCAGCCCCCGCCTGCCGGCGCGCCTCGCGATGGGCCTCGATGGTTTGGGTGCCGAAGACGGAATAGCCGGGAAAGTAGTCTGCACAGAGAACAAAAAGCAGCACAAGTCAGAACACAAATCATGGGGCAAGGGTCAAGCAAGGAGTGAGGAAGGCGGCTTACCATCGATCAGATCCTCGATATGACCGAAGCCCTCGCTCAGCGCTTGTTTTGCCTCAGCCCAGCCCGCCACTTCGGTCTCGAACTCGGCCTTCAGGGCGTCCTCGCTGTCCTACGCCTTCTTCAGGGCCGCCTTGTGGCTCTCCTCCTGGTCGGCCAACTTCTTGGCCAGGCGGTCACGCTCCAGGACCAAGGCGTTGTACTCGGCTTCCTTGGCGCGAAGGGCGTCCTGGGCCCCGCTGAGCTGCCCCCTCAAGTCGGCAATGGCTCCTGCAAGCATGAAGACAAAGGAAAATCAATAAGGAAGAAGTTGTCAAGGAAGATCCAACCCGACTGCTCAGCAGTCGGCCCGAATCTCGGGGACTACACCCAGTGGGTGCGCTGAC
Source organism: Triticum urartu (assembly GCF_003073215.2). NCBI lineage: Eukaryota > Viridiplantae > Streptophyta > Magnoliopsida > Poales > Poaceae > Triticum > Triticum urartu. The sequence continues at coordinate 410,714,082 of NC_053022.1, read as the reverse complement.
GCGCCCCCACAGGAGATGAACGAAACAAAGCACGCACTCCGGCTGCTGGTCAGGTCTTCGGTTCTCCGGCCCAGCTCCTGAGCCTGGGAGTTGAAGGCAGCAGCGCGGAGATTATGTTACTCCTGGAAGATCGGACAGGAGGCGAGAATAAGATAGTTGTCAGGACCTAGTAAGTTCCAAGCCGCCTGCGCAGCAGCCGACTCGGGACTCGGGGACTACACCCAATGGGTTCGCTGACACGCCCCCACGGAAGAAATCAAAAGAGAAAAACAACCAAGGCCAGAAGACTCACCCGGATGACAGCCCGCGTCGCGAGGAACTCTTGGGTGTATCGCTGCAGCGAGGCGGCTTGGGCTTGAAGCCGGTTCCGGACCTCCTGGGCCGCCGCATTCAGCTCGCCCGTCCCCCCGCTGGGAGTCCACTCGGACGTGCTGACGCTGGCCGCCTCCAGGGCCTCCGCCGTCTGGCTGGCGCCCGTAGCTCGGTGCGGCTCCGGCGCGGAGGTGCCTCCCCCTGCGCACCGGTGCAATGCCGGCTGCACCTCGAGGCTGGCCCCTACCTCCGGCTCGCCCCCGGCCGGCTGCTCTAGCGCCGTGGCTGATTGGCCACTTTGGCCCGCCCCAGTCGACGCCATCTGCGGCACCCCCTCCACGAAGACCACGTGGTCCTCCCTCCTCTCCATCCCCGGCGGGTCTTGGTCGACCTCCTCCGACGAGGGCACGGGGATGTCGGGGGCCACGGTGCGGAGGGGAACGATGAGCAGCGGAGGCTGGTTGTGCGAGGCCTCCGCCTCCGTCTCCGCTGCTGCCACCTCCGCCCGGGCCTTGGCCGCTGCATCGGCCTGCTCCTTCGCCGCCTGGGCGGTCCTTCGCTCCGCCGCCTCCCGCTCCTCCCGCGCCTCCCGTGCGTTTCGCTCAGTGGCCTCCCTAAGGTCGGTGCGGGGATCCACGCGATGGGAGCCGGAGGAACCTCCAGTCGGCCCGACTACGGAGCTGCCAGGACCTCGCTCAAGGGAGAGCGGTGCCCTGCCCGGTGAGCAAAGAAAGGTTCAGAAGAGCTTCAATCGAAAAGGACAACAAAAAATATATATATATACAAGACGTTTGACGATTTACACCGAGATCGCCTGCGGCTGTTTCACCGCCTTGCGGAAGCGGGCCGCCTTCACGGCCACCTCATCCCGCTTGGTCGCCGCCATGGAAGCCTTGGATTTCTTCGGCCGGCTGCCGAAGAAGGTCGACGCGGCCCGGCGCTTCTGCGCGCCGCCACGGGCAGCCGGCCCAGCAGATGGGCCCGCGCCTTGATGATCAAGCGTCGACTGGCGGTGCGGGGCGGCTTCAACCTCATCGTCGTCCGGCCAGTCCTTGAAGCCGGCTCCAAGCCCCGCGCCTCCTGCCTCATCGCCTTCCCCCACGATGGCGTCTTCCATGGCGGTCGCTCCCAGGTCCGGATCGTCGGCATCGTCCATCGTGCGGTCGGGGAGGAGCTGGCGCTTTACCCCTGCGGCCCCGACCGTCGGCGGAAGAAGAGGGTTCTGCTAAGGGCAAACCAACTAATCACAGGTCGGCTATCATGAGGCGGGCTGCAAAAAGGTAGAAAAGAAGAAAAACTTTCGGCAGGCGGAGGGTTGGCGCGAGAATACGGCCCCTTGCCGTATCGCCAATCCTCGGCGAGCTTGCAGTTGGAGATGTAGTTCACCATGTAAGACACCTCTGCATGAGGCATCTCCCTGGTGCTCAGCCGGCACGGGTCAAAGCGGCCGCTCATCTGGCAAATCATGTGAGGCCGGCCTTGGAGCAGAAGTACTCGGCGCTCCACAAAGGCGGCCACCAAGTCGGCTCCAGTCAGGCCCTCCGACTGGATCATCACCCGGAGCCGAGAGACGGCTGCGTTCCCGGCCTGGGACAGCGACCTGGCCCGGTAGCTCCACGAAGGTTGCCTCCCAGCCGGCGGGCCGGCTACGTAAGCTGGCAGGTTGACGTAGTCGCCTTGCTGGGCGACGTTCTTCACGTAAAAGTAGGACTTTTGCCAGAGCTTCACCGACTGGATCAGCGGGATGGGTGGGAACGGATTGTTCTCGCCCGTCCGCCTCATGGCAATGAAGGCTCCGTAGGGGGTGGGCACGCCCGCGACGACGGTGCCGAGCTTGCTCTAGAAGAATTCCCCCCAGAGCTCGAGAGTGGGGAGAACCCCAAGAAAGCCCTCGCACAGGGTGACGAAAGCCGACAGCAGCATCACCACGTTGGGCGTGAGGTGATAAGGCTGGAGGTGGTAGAATTCAAGGAAAGCTCGAAGGAATCCGCTCGCCGGGAGGCCGAAGCCGCGCAGGCAGTGCGAGCGGAAGATCACCCGCTCGCCCTCCTCTGGTGCCGGCGAGATCTCCCTCGCCGGCGCCTGACGAACCCGCACGAAGTTCTCGCCCGGCAGGCGCCGCGTCCGGCGAAGGAACTCGACGTGGTCCTCATGGACGTTGGAGCCATCCCACGAGCTCGACAGCGCCATGGGAGTGATGCGGCGGGGAGCAAGACGAAGCGACGGCAGAGACGCGCACGACCCCGCTACGGCGGGACCAAAGGAACCGAGAGGTCCGATGGCGGAACGGCGCGACAATGGTTTGTTGTGGCGGCAGAGGGAAGAAGAAGGAAGGCGAGAAGGGGCGGAGCGAGGGAGAGCGTGCGAGCCTCTGCCACTCCCCCTCCTCCCCCTACTTATAGACCCGTGCGGCAGAGTCGAGGAGGCGTGGCGTGGGGGAACGTGGGTATCAACTGCACCCACTCCCCCACGTCCCGCGATTATTGCGCCCTGATGGCGTAATAAAACCACCGCGGGAAGGCGAGCGGTCTGTGTGGGCCGTAGAAGATCCGCGCTCGGGCCGAGGCCTAGGAGTGGCGGGCCCGGGCCTGCGGCGGCGTCCCGTCGCGCGCGTGCGTTGGCAGGATTTCCTTGCCACATGGCCCGCGGGATGGCACGTGGTCAGCTCGCAGGCCGACCCGCGTTCCCGCCTACGAGAAACGGGGCTTTCCGAAGACAGCACGCACAAGCAAAGCCAGCCCCTCAGGGTAGGAAGCTAACCAAGCTTCTCGTCCCTTTGTCAGCCTCGAAGCTCGATCAGCTTCGGGGACTACTGTAAGAGTACATGATCACGGGTAGCCTAGCCGGCACCCCCTGGCTCTTCTGAAAAATTATGAGCCGATCCGGCCCTCGAGAATCCAAGACATGGGGCCGCCTTCCCCTTGTCGGCTGTCTCCCAGGCCGGCTATCGGAAGGCGACCCGACTTTAGCCCTCATGAAGAAAGCCACGGGAGGGCCGGCTCCAAGAAGCCGGCCGCGAGAAGGCCGACTCCAAGAAGCTGGCTCCCACAAAGCGGTCAAGATCGTACCCTCGAAGTCTGCATCCACATAACGGCGATGTGACGGGGCGTGGCTATAGTAAAGCCTGCCACCCCCGAATCCCGGAGAACGCCTGGCACAGTGCGCCGTACGGGTGGCCACGGCCCGTCCGGCGCGGCACTGTTGCCACATTGACCCTGATGTCATCCTCGACGGGCTGCTAATGCGGCCCATGGGCGGTTGGCCCCTTCAGGAAGAGAGACACCCGAAGGCGGCCAGGCCTCCCCCAGTCGGCCCAAGACAAGGCCGGCTCTCCATAGCCGGCTTGCCACCTCCCTCGAAGGAGACGCCCCATTAAGGAGACCAGACGCGGTGAGGCTACAGCGATCACCCGCCGGACGGCGGTACTGTAGCCACGCCCACCTCGGCGAAGCCCTCGTCACCTGGATTGAGCAACAGTAACCAGCCACCGACAAGGCCCTGGACAGTGGGGCCTGCCTGTCGACCAAGGAGCCGGCAGTCGGCGGGACCCACCAGCCGATGGGCCCCAGCAGCCAGCGCAGAAGCCGGCGAGTGTAGACACAGACGGCTGGGCCCCACGCCCAGCGGGATTACCATTGTACCCCCGGGGGGTAGGCTTATATAAACCACCTGGGACACCCATGCAAAGGGTTGACCCAAGCTAGTTCTAGACACCACATAGAGAGGGGAGAAGGGCTAGCCGTGTTCTTCTTCTTCTCACAAAACAGCTCAGGGAGCATCGTGTAGCTACTTGTTCATCTAGTGATCATGCGGAGACCCCGCAGAGCAGCAGTGGGGGTGTTATCTCCACGGAGAGCCCCGAAGCTGGGTAAGATTCGCCGGGGTGCATGTCTTTGCCTCATCCCGTTTCCAGGCACCGGCGACGTCTTACTGGCTCCCACAATGATAAGCCACCCATTGGCATATGTCGCACCTACCACCCGACACTCGGCCTTCTGCCCCGAGGACCTCCCCTACAAAACACGGCTGTTATACGGCAATAAAAAGAGCACAAGGACGGATCCCTTTTTAAGTGATGGGATTTCGGTCTCAGTCACCTGTGAGGCTGGAACTAGCCCAGGGTAATCGGCCGTAATGGCCACCAAGGTATTATCATTACTCCCTTGGTAAAATACCCCGTCGATCAGCTCCACGGATATGTCCGGATCCTCCTGGGAGGCCTGGTCAAGGGACCGTCCAGGATCCTTGGGTTGTGGGGGAGGGCTGTTTATCTCCTTTACTGACTGGCGCAGCTCCTGCGACAAAATCGCTAGAATGAATACTTAAACTACGGGAATACGAAACGGATGGGTGAGAAAAATCTCCGCTTACCCAGCTCGGAGGATTGTACATGGAGAATCCGCCCTGCGGGTTGATACGGAGGAATTCCTCCTCTTCTCCCTTGTACAAATTGCACAAGATCTTTATTAGATCAGCAGCCAATCCCGGCCCTTTGCGGCCGTGGCGGGTGGCGTCATCCTCCCCATTGAAATCCCACATGGGGTGGCCTCTATACTGGAGTGGCTGCACCCCCCGCATAATGCATATGGCCATGACCTCGATCATGGTCAATCCGGATCGAGCTAAAGAGCTTATCCGGCTCATCAGATAAAGAATGTCACGGTCGTCTTCCTCCAGGGGGCTCCGTGGGCGCCAGCTCTGACGCTTCTTCAAAGGGGCATTGTCAAACTCTGGAAGGCCAATCCGAATAGGGTCCGAAAGAGGGACATCTTCTATATAAAACCATTCTGAAGGCCAGTCTTCGGACGTCTTCTTTGGGGTCCCGGATAGGTATCCGGCCCCGGCGATACGCCACACTTCGGCTCCGCCCACTTGATATATTGATCCCTTCTTAGAACGGGGCACCAAACAGAACAGCTTCTTCCACAGAGCGAAATGAGCCTCACAGCCCAAAAATAACTCACAAAGGGCTATGAATCCTGCGATATGCAGTAGAGAAGCAGGCGTGAGGTTGTGCAGCTGGAGGCCATAGAACTCCAGAAGCCCTCGGAGAAATGGATGGATTGGGAATCCGAGCCCTGTTACCAGATAAGGGACAAGGCACACCCGCTCTCCCTTGCAAGGATTGGGATGGCTCTCCGCTTGCTCTCCGCCATTATAGGTGGCAAGCCCGGCTCGAACTGGGACCAGGTACGCTGGGGGAAGAAATCCCTTGGACTGAAGCATCACCAATTTGATATGCGAGATGGAACATCTCTCCCAATCTCCAGGCTTGGAGCTAGGGGTGCGAGAGGAGGAGCTGCGTCGACCGGCCATGGTGGAATGGATCTCTGTCGGGTACGCTCTGATGAAGACTCGGCAAGGGAGGGTGATGTGATTTGGATCAGAATCCTCATCTTTTTAAATAGGCGGCTCATTTGCATAGCTAGGGGGTAAATGTGAAAACACCTTGGCTCTTCACATTCGCTCGACACGTGGAAAGTGGCCATTATTGGGCATGGAAGCCAAGAAATACAAACCATCACAAGGAACCGGACATTATTTCGACAGGTACACAGGATTTGGAGAAGGAACCCGCCTTTTAATGCCGAAGACAATTGCGCGCCGGACTCATCGTCATTGAAGCCTAGTTCGGGGGCTACTATGGGAGTCCTGGATTAGGGGGTCTCCGGACAGCCGGACTATCTCCATTGGCCGGACTGTTAGACTATGAAGATACAAGATTGAAGACTTCGTCTCATGTCCGGATGGGACTCTACTTGGCGTGGAAGGCAAGCTAGGCAATACGTATATGGATATCTCCTCCTTTGTAACCGACCTTGAGTAACCCTAACCCTCTCCGGTGTCTATATAAACCGGAGGGTTTTAGTCCGTAGGACAACAATCACAACATACAATCATACCATAGGCTAGCTTCTAGGGTTTAGCCTCTCTGATCTTGTGGTAGATCTACTCTTGTAACACCCATATCTTCAATATTAACCAAGAAGGACATAGGGTTTTACCTCCATCAAGAGGGCCCGAACCTGGGTAAAACTTCGTGTCCCTTACCTCCTGTTACCATCCAGCCTAGACGCACAGTACGGGACCCCCTACCCGAGATCCGCCAATTTTGACACCGACAACAGCCATGACAAATATTTGGTCTCAAACAGTGATCCTTCCGGGGATCACAACCACGACCAACACTTGGTCTCAACCGACAGGATGACCTTCCCGCCATCCTCAACAGTGCAAAGTTCATGACTTAGTGTGCAGGATTAATTAAATGTTGACCCATGGTGTGACCTACTTTCGAGGTGTCCGTAACCGTGGACTCGGCTATCGATAGATTAATACACTCTGCAGAGGTAGCGCACTGTACCCACACCACGGAACCTGTCGTAGATTTTTCACGGCAAATGTCCTAGTGTGAGGACTTAGTCGCGAGGCCAATGCATCTATGTGGTAGCTTGAGAGGGGTTGAGCGGGATGAGAGACGCGATGTTTTACCCAGGTTCGGCCTCTCACGGTGGAGGTAAAAGCCTACATCCTGCTTCATTGATATTGATGATAATGATCATGGTTACCAGTGTGCTCTGTCTCGAGAGCTATTGTCTAAACCTAACTTGTCCAACTTGTGGAACTTGTGAATCTTGTCCCCTTTTGGGGAGCCCTGCCCCTCCTTATATATGTTGAAGGGGCGGGTTATATGTGGAGTCCTATTAGGATTAGGACTAGTCTATCTTCTAATACAAACCGGATACAAGTCCGGGTCTTGACTCCTTGTAAGGGAAATATTCCTCACACCTTTTCTCTTAAACCGGCCCACCATTAGCATAAACCGGCCTTCTGGGCCTTGGGCCTTGTCATCTGTATGTCCCGCCTGCCGGGTTACCAGTGAGTCATAATGTTTAGGCGGGTTGCTTGTAAACCGCCAAGTTAGGGCGGGTCGCTAGTGAATCGCCAAGTCTCAGCCGGGTCTCAAGTAAACCACCAAGTCCGGCCGGGTTATACTTCCGGCCGGTTTACGCTGCGGGGTATATCCCTGACATTAGCCCCCAGTTTAGCTTGGATTTATCCATGGTAAATTGATCATGTAAACAAACACAAGAACAACTTTGACAAGTTGTACTCCAGGTAAAAAATTCTTGTAAACCGGCACCTGATCATCCTTGAATCCTTGTTATTTCCTCCTAGAAAATCCGAGTCAATAGACCAGCTTCATAATCAATTTGTTGCATAAGATATTTTGTAAATAAAGAATCCATTCGAATCATCCATCAATGCTCTGATTTGACAAAAATGTTGGTCTTCAAATATTCAACTGATATTCAGCCGGCTTGAAGATGTAGAACTTGCCGGTTTATGATTACCACCATTGTTGGGTTATAAAAACTGATAATTCTGGGTCATGATTGTTGCCAACGCCGGTTCATGATTGTTGCCAACGCTGGTTCATGATTATTGATGACGCCAGGTTGCAGCCATAGGGTCATAATGATTGGTGACGCCGGGTCAATCTGGTTTGCTCAAATAGAGAATTTGAAAATATTTCTTCAGTAATAATATAATACCTGTAGCCCCCAAGTCTTGAGCAGAACAAAGTGATGGCTTAAGACTTGCTTCAATATAAATACTGCCAATTTTGAAGAAATCCATGCTGTTCATCCCAGTCACTAGTAAAAACTGAATACTCCATATTATGTAGCCCCCAAGTACCGGGTTGTCATGCTTGCAGTAACCTGGGACTTGTAATTGCTTATAAAAACTTCAATTAGTGTATCCCCCAAGGGCCGGGTCATTATGCAATAATGAGAAGGGATTTTGTAAATATAATCATGTAGACTTGAGCAGTGATGTGTAGCCCCCAAGGGCCGGCTTAGTAAGATAATACTGAACCGGGACTTGATATATACTTCAATGAAAATAACATCTTATAATGTAGCTTCCATCGTAGGGCTTGAACCCACGTCCACAAGGTTAAGAGCTTTGTGCTTTACCAACTGAGCAATGGATCCTTCAATATTATGGATGAAAACTTGTGTACCTTGAATTGTTGAAAGGAGCAATTGGTAGCCCCCAAGGGCCGGCTCATTATAATATGACGAGTCGGGTCTTCAATAAGACTAGTAAAAATGACATTGCATTAGCCCCCAAGTGTCATGGTGCATGCTTGCAGCGACATGAGACTTGCATGTAATCTCAATTTGAATAATGTAGCCCCAAGTGCCGGGTCGTAAGCCTGCAGTGACTCGGGACTATTACTTCCATTGTAGAATAAACCATATCCATTGATAAAATAATAGCCATTGCGCCAAAGCGACTTTGAATACCTCATCTGTTGATAACCATAATAAAAAATCCAGCCATGTTGGCTATTTAAAGATTTGAATAATATACTCAGTGATTTATAAGCGCATGATTACAATGGCGCAATCCAAATATATATACTGGCAACTTATAGTCCAATGCCAGATCGGTTTAATAAACACTGGATAATTTATCATCATACTGGCGACTTATAGTCGAAAGCCAGGCTGAGTTAATAAACGCCGGTGATTTATAATCATGGTTTATTCAACCTGTTTCTGTATACAACAAGTTTAAAGTGTCCTGGCAGTTTACCATCGGACGGGTCATAATGCCCAACATATAATCCGAGTTTATAACCAAGGCTGCACTTAAGAATAATCAAATATGAAATATATCATACATGTGACATTGAATCACATTGCTGGTTTTACCAACTTTTTGTAGTAAGGGTGATAACCCCAATCTTGAGTACTGATAACTCCTTCCATATTGTGCCGGTTTGTGATAAAACCGTACCGGGTTGTGATAAACACCGGATTATCCATATTCGATGCTGGCGACTTGTAGTCGAAACCAGGCCAGGTTAATAATCTCCGGATTGTAACTTGTACTGACAACTTATAGTTGACAGCCTAACCGGGTTGATAAACACCGGGTCAAAAACATCACAAATCTTATGAAAAGAAAAACTTAGCAAAAGGCAAATAAAAACCGTTGTAGTCGAGGCTTTTCATGGGCTGCCAGGCCCCAAATTTGAGGCTTTTCATGGGCTGCCAGGCCACTAAGTTAAACCATTTTTGCAAAGCCTTTTAAGATTGTCCTCAATCCTTAACCAATCATCGTTTTAACTTGACAAGTTCAGGGTCTGTATTTTAGAGTAACTTGTCAAAGTTCGAAGGGTCATACCAGGTTTACCTGGGCGGAGTAACTTACTTAAAGAGGCAGGTTAACCTGGGGTTTTAGGTGTATACACCAGGCTTCCAAGCCATGGCTTGGTAGCCCATTACAAGTGTAGATTCTAAGTTCATTGCGATAGCAAAGAATCCCCAAGTAACGTTTTGAGCTGTGCTCAGTGGGTGCCCATGTTTGAGTTGTTGTTTTACAACACTCTCTTTGGCCCCGGATTGATTTGGCTTTGAGCCGATCAAGAGGTGTGACTATTGTTCGGATACGACCAAGCCCCCAAGTGATGTTGTGGCATTGCGCCGATCAAGAGGTGTAGCTATGGTTCGGATACGACCAAGCCCCCAAGTGATGTTGTGGCATTGCACCAATCAAGAGGTGTAGCTATGGTTCAGATACGACCAAGCCCCCAAGTGATGTTATATAAAGCTTGATAAGCTGAATCAAGGGGTAAACCGGACGCTACTTTATGAAATAGAAGCCCCCATGTGATCAATAATAGGATAAGCCAATAAGGCGGGATACCCATGTTTGAACCGCGCATCATGGCAGCAGGTCCTCTTCGGCAACTTTTAACTTTTTGCAAGAGATAAATTCTTCTTGAACCGGGATTTTGAACCGGATATTGAGAGCTTCAAAGCTTTGTAGGAGACATCTTTCCCTTGAACTAGATTTTAAACCGGAATCTTCTTTTTCAGCGGGAAATTTTCTGACGGCCTTTAATTTCGAACTTGTGAAAAGTTAATTCCTTTTTGAACCGAACAGTGTTAAACCGGATTTGAGCGCTTGAGAGCTTTCTGGGAGAATAGATTTCCCTTGAACCGGACTGTAAACCGGATATTAAGAGCTTCAATGAGACTGACTTCCCTTGAGCCGGATTTTAAACCGGAGTCATTTCTGATGACCCGGAACTTCTTCATTGAGCCGGGATTTTGTAACTGTCATATACTTCCTAAACCGGAAATTTTCTGACAGCCTTTAAATTTCCATCAATATAACAGTAGCCTCCGGGACCGGGTTATCTTTCCCTCCATCATCCTGGGGTTCTTAAATTTGTTGAAACTGGCAAGATTTGCTGAGTTATGTCATCGTAGACCCTGAGTCTCAAAGGTGACTCGAGGAGTTGGCTTCAGACTCTCCACATTAGGCCGTGATGTAAATCGGCATAACTTGTATATCATTGGTGTTGATAGCACGATGTGAATCCACAGAAGGTTGAGGTGACTGCGGTGGGTTATAAATGATCCCGTATGAGCCGTGTCAGTAACTCGGCCAATGGCTCCTTCCAACTGGCTATTTGAACTTAACCAAACTGTAGTGGCGGCAACTCATGCGCCTGCCCATTGAACCATCCAGTGCAGACGGCGGCTGATAATATATGATAAATTGCCTCCAATTTGTTGGAAGAAAATCGGGCTTCCCAAGTAGTGACTTGCTCATACTCAATAAACAGCTCATCCAGACAAGTGCGGCCCGGTGCGTTGATGTAGACCAGGCCACAAGAGACGGATGGTAAAAACGACCGCAACATTTGAGGCGGCATAGACAGATGAACCGGCCGTGGCGTTGTAAGCCGGTGCGGACGGGCAAGTTGTCCTCTTTATTGGAAGCTGGTGTGGTCGAGAGAGACGGCCACGGCGTTGTAAGCCGGCACGGTCGCGAGAGACGGCCGCGGCGTTGTAAGCCGGCGCGGTCGCGAGAGACGGCCACGGCGTTGTAAGCCGGTGCGGTCGTGAGAGACGGCCACGGCGTTGTAAGCCGGCGCGGACGGGTGAGTCAATCGCAGGCGCGGTAAGCCACGCGAACGGGCGAGTCAACCACGTCGTGTTGATATAGTGAACAATTGTCCTGCCTCAACAACATCACAAACCAGAGTAATTGCTTTTTTAAAGAAAACAATATATAATATATAAAAATATACTGGATGGATTTCACCTGATATGTTAGGCCAGAAATTATCCACCGTGGAGTTGATGATCACTATGGTGAAGCTGAAATCAATCACGACCGAGTCGGCCGCGGGAATAGACAGAAGAGCCGACCGCGGCACTGTAAGCCTGCAGCGGATGGACGAGTCATCTGTGGCGTTGTAACCCGTACAGACAGGTAAGTCAGTCGTGGGCATGGTCCCGGCGGGTTGATGTAGATTGAGCTGCACGGGCGGCGACTTGCGCACACCCGTTCAATAGCAAGCGGGGGTGGACGCCGGTGCATGATGATGCTAACGCACACTCCATAGGTACAGCGTAACACCTCCGTTATAATGAATCATTATCCCTGCGTACAAAAAATATGTAGAGTAGAGTAGTTTTCGAAAGAATTTAATATGTCCTAATAAAAAATAAACCGGATGAGTAGCACCTGATTTATTTGAGCAGACATGACACGTCCGCCAGAATTTGTCAAGGATGTCTTTGCTGGCCGTACTGCGATTTGAACCTTTGAACAGAGTAAAGTACTAATACTAGTACTTGGCCTTGTGTAACAGTACATGGTCTCCACGTAATTAGGCTCTTGTTCATCCAAAGCCTAGGAATCATTTCCCAAGTCACTTTACGCAAGTGGTAGAAAATTATAACCCTTAACCTTATGTGGGCTGTAGCAGTGACAGTAGTTTTCATCAGCCTGGTGACCGCCTGTGGCACCTGCACCCGTGACGCTCTGGCCAGATTCGATATCGTGGCGCACTTTATTTCTCTGTCCTAATCCAGTCGATGGAACTGCAACGGGAGGTCTCCACTTCTAATTTACTCGTGGGTTGGGTAAACAGAACATATCTCTTTCAACCCGAGGTGGAGTCGGGTCAGTGTGGCGGCTCAGCGAAGCGGGCTGAGACAGCCTATCAGTCGAGGGACCGGCTTGAGCACGGAGTGGCTGATTGCTAGCGGAGGCGGTGGAAGGCCGGCTTGGGGTCGAGGCGTGTCTGTGGTGGCGGCGGCAACGAACCGCGGCGGATGGCAGTGGCTTGACAGCAGCAGAGGCGGCGGGCCTTAGCGCCCGCGAGATGAAAACATCTGCTCGCAACAGCGGCGTATAACTGAAGCCGACCATGTTGTTAGTTTTTGATTGAGAGCTCACGTAAACAAGTACTAATTGTTTTTTGAGAGCTCACGTGAGCAAGTACAGGCCTCCAAGTAGTATTCGTGGTAGGAGTACCAAATGCAATTGGCTTCTGCCTTTACCCAAAAGGAATAGCACCTGCGGTTATGAATTGATGCTCCCAGGAATTGAACCGGCGAAACAGTGCACGATAGCAGAATTTTGACTGTCTCGGCGACTTGGCAACTCGACGACTTGATGTAGACGCGTAGATAGTTTTGGCGGATTGCTTGCACAGAAAACCGAGCGGAGGCTGACCCCCACCACTACATACGAATTCAAAATAGAAGTTAAACCGTATCGGTCTGATTTGATGGAACACCAGGTTGGGTCGGCAGCGGCGCTCAGGACACTGCAACCCTAATCTCGTATATGCCAACTCCAAAGTATAACCATATTTTTGATCACAAGTCGATGAGTATGTCGGCTCTGTCGAGAGTTGTCTCATGCCAGTTCATAATACATGATTATTTTGTGCCGGCTCTTTTCCTCTGGCACATCGTGAGCTCCTCGATTCATGAAGAAATCCCTCCAAGAACTCAACACCACCGTGCGCAGCCCCACGGTGGGCGTCAACTATCGTGGATTTGTCACGGCAGATGTCCTAGTGTGAAGACTTAGTCGCGAGGCCAACGCATCTATGTGGTAGCTTGAGAGGGGTTGAGCGGGACGAGAGACGCGATGTTTTACCCAGGTTCGGCCCCTCACGGTGGAGGTAAAAGCCTACATCCTGCTTCATTGATATTGATGAGGATGATCATGGTTACAAGTGTGCTCTATCTCGAGAGCTATTGTCTAAACCTAACTTGTCCAACTTGTGAAACTTGTGAATCTTGTCCCCTTTTGGGGAGCCCTGCCCCTCCTTATATATGTTGAAGGGGCGGGTTACATGTGGAGTCCTATTAGGATTAGGACTAGTCTATCTTCTAATACAAACCGGATACAAGTCCGGGTCTTGACTCCTTGTAAGGGAAATATTCCTCACACCTTTTCTCTTAAACCGGCCCACCATTAGCATAAACCGGCCTTCTGGGCCTTGGGCCTTGTCATCCATCTGTCCCGCCCGCCGGGTTACTAGTGAGTCACAATGTTTAGGCGGGTTGCTTATAAACCGCCAAGTTAGGGCGGGTCGCTAGTGAAGCACCAAGTCTCAGCCGGATCTCAAGTAAACCGCCAAGTCTGGCTAGTTTATGCTGCGGGGTATATCCTCGACAGAACCCATGGCCTCGTACTCCCATTCGGGTGGACCAACAGCATTCCGAGGAAACCCCTCCATTGCCATGACACTCTCTCGGCCACTCCAACCCACTTCCCAACTGGGCTAGTCCTGGGTGGCCCCGTGTCTACCAAAGACACAACGACCACCATTGTGGCCAACGTCCCTCACGAGGACCGGTACCAAAAATCTCAACAACGGGCTCACAAGGTTATGTCTGCTTACCGGGCCAAGGTACCGCACGACCATAACCTTCCCTAGTTGGAGGCACCGACCCGAAGCATGACAACGGACCGAATAAAGGCCTTCCCATACAGGCAAATGTGGTTGCACTGGGAAAAACTCGATTCAGTGGCACCATGACTCGGTCAATGATAAATTCAAGTTGTATTATTATCAGGTTCAACTTAAATTGAAAATAACCGGTGTCATAGTATGCCGTGAAATGCAATCACTAACATATGCTCCACATAATAAAGGAAATGAGTGAGTCAACTAAATCCACACTAAGCATGAACATCAACAACACCTCATACTTCTCTGGTTAGGATATAAACTCACATTAAACAGAATCTTTTCTAACAAATTTTACCATCTTTCTCATGCAAGAAAATAGTTCTAATAAACTACTTATATCCATAGCCATATTATTTTTCTATCATAGCAAAGATTAATTCTAGTTTCTTTAACCACTTAGTAGCTACAACTTTCTGATAACATAAGCATGTAAACTTAAACAAATACTAACAGAATATAAATAACCTATGATAATGATTTAAATGCATGGGTTAAATCATTTATTCAAGTAGAAAAATATCACAAATATTGAAGTGGCATCATGAAAATGTTGTTGTGGCTTGCCTTAGTGTAGATGAGGCTCACAAGCCCTCTGGTGTTCCTCAAGACAAGCTTCACTCTCTGAAAATAAATTTGAACACAAAAAGAAAATATCAAGAACCCTTCTAAAAATCGCCAAAAAATCTAGATAGCAGGGGAAAATCCCATTTTTGGCGAGCTGTTAGATTTACTTGCAAAGAACACAATGCGAAAAGAATCAATTCATTTGGACTTATGGTTGAAAAGTTACAGCTGTTTGAATCTCTCTGGAAATTTGAATTTAAATAAAACAGACAGGGGGTGACATCAAAGGCGTAAAGCCTCGGGGCGCCACCACTCGTACCGCTTCGTGTGCGTATTGGGTGGCTGACTAGCAGGCCCCGCTAGTCAGGTGGGGGAAGAGGGAGAAGGAAACAAAGGAGGTCGCGGCTTCGCCGGAGCTCACGCCAGTGATGAGGGCTCCTTGGCCAAAACGAGAGGGAGGGATCGAAAGAGGGGATGGAGGCGCACCTGCCCGTACCTGTAGCATAGCTAGGGGTGGTCAGACGACGTCGGAATCGACCTCGCAAGTGGAGGCAAAGAGCGGAGGTCGCCGGAGACGAAGAAGACGGCGAACAGCGGCGACTCCAGGGGCTTCAACCAGGCGGAACAGCACCACCAGAGAAAGGCGGAGGCCCTAGAAGGATTACCCGGGACTAGGAGGGGCTGGAGCTATCGTGGCGACCCGAGAGGATGGCCAGCGAGCTCGAGCTCGGGGACGGCGGCCCGCGGCCTGCCCGGCCGGGTTACGGTTTCCTACGGTCTTGTGGGGTGTGTGGGAGTCGAGGATGGTGCTCGAGGAGGCTGGGGGTGGCTCCATTTATAGGCGAACAGCTTGGGGGGGATCGGGCTCCGCCGTCGACACCTGGACACGCGCCCGGTGACGAGCGGCGTTAGTGAGAGGGGGAGAGGTGACACAGCTCACGCGGGGACTGTGGGCGAACGGGGACGAGCACAGGATCGAGGAGAAGGCGACGAGCACAGTGCATGCCGCACTGTTACGTTGGCCGGACCGTGCCCGTGCTTGCTGCGGTGAGCTCCGGCATCGGCGAGTGCCAGGGGAGAGTTAAGGGGGTTGGGACTAAGATGGTGGCAAGGTCTGGCATGCTTTGGCAGTCGGGGAAGCGAGCATGCGCGAAACAGAGCGCTCGTCGGCACCCAGAGCGCGTCAACATGCAGGATGGCATCGTGTACACGCGTGGTCACCGTGTGAACTCTACCCTCAGGCCGGCCTACGTCCAAAGTTCATGTCTAGCTTGTTGTTCGTGGTAGTTTTGAAGTTTACCACACTTTGGTTTGGATCCAGACGCAGTAGAAAAGATTTTAAAAGACAAGTAAGTTTCTGATCAGTAACTTTGGGAGTTTACTGAGGTCAAACAGCTAGGAGTTTGGGGCTGGGTTTTGGAGGCTAGCAATCATCTACTAAGGTGATGATGCACAAGAAAAATCAGCCTCATTGGGGCAAGTAAAATGGTGGTTGCTGTAGAAACCAGAATTTCTGTCCAGAATAGAAAATATTTTCTGTAGCAAAAATATTCCAAAAAGTGGTGCAATATTTTTGCTCAGGAAGGTGCCCTGGGGTTCAAAGAATATTTGTGAATTTTCTCAGATTTTTTGGGCAAGAAAAATTGGGGTTTCTTTGGAGCACATTGATCTAGCTAGGGTTTAAGAGAAGGAAATGAATATTTTTCATTAAAGAAAAATATTCCAAATATTATTATGAGGTGAAACCAGAGAGTAAATGATGCTTAGAGAGGGAGATGAGGCACTTGGGTGAAAGCCAAGGGTACCAAAGTGTTTAAGTCCACATGAAAAGATTCAAAAACTCCAAATTTCAAAATCATTTCAAATGAAAATCAAGCAAATGAGAGAGGGCAAAAACCAGGCTGTCACAAACCTCCCCCACTTAGAATGAATCTCGTCCTCGAGATTCGGTTGCTTGAGAAAACCATTCAGGATAATGTGCCCTTAGAAATTATTCTCGTTCCCAAGTTGACTCTGACTCGGTGTGATGCTCCCACTGGACTTTGTAGAACTTCCTCACTTTACTATGAGTGACCCTTTCCATCTGATCCAAAATTTTGAACGGCCTTTCTTCGTATGTTAAATCCTTTGCCAACTCTATTTCGGTCATAGCAGTCCCTTTCTCAGGCGGCGATATGCATCGCCTCAACTATGAGACATGAAACACGTTGTGCACGTCTGACAATTCTGGAGGTAGTTCCAACTGATAAGCAATAGTACCCACTCGGGGCATGACTGGAAATGGACTAATAAACCTAGGTGCCAACTTTCCACGAGTCTGAAATCTCTTGACTCCTTTCATAGGAGTGACTCAAAGATATACATGTTCTCCAGGTTCAAAACTGATCTGTTGGTGCTTTGCATCATAATAACTCTTTTGTCGTGATTTGGCCAATTGCAACCTATCTCTGATTTCCCTAACTTGTTTCTCGGCTTCCATCATTAGATCTGTTTCGAAAATGCGGCTATCTCCAGTTTGAGACCAATTTAAAGGAGTGCGGCACTTACGGCCGTACAATGCCTCATACGGTGACATCTTTAGACTGGTCTGGAAGCTGCTGTTATAAGAGAACTCGGCATACGGTAGATAGTCTTCCCATTTAGATCCTTGGGCCAAAACACAGGCTCGCAGCATATCTTCGAGTATTTGATTTACCCGCTCTATTTGTCCATCAGTCTGGGGATGATAAGCGGTACTGTATTTCAGCGTTGTCCCCAAGGCTTGATGGAGACGTGACCAAAAAGCGGAGGTAAAAAGTGAACCTCGGTCAGAAGTGATGGTTTGAGGTACTCCATGTAGACTGGCTATCCTGGATACATACAGCTGTGCGAGTTGGTCTGCTCGATATGTGGTTCTGATCGGGATAAAGTGAGCAACCTTGGTTAAGGTGTCCACTATGACCTAGATTGCATCATTGCCTCGCTGAGTCTTGGGCAGTCCTGTTATGAAATCCATGCAGACATCATCCCATTTCCATTGTGAGACTGGCAGTGGTTGGAGAAGTCTGGCTGGCTTCTGATGCTCTGCCTTTACCTTGTTGCATATGTCGCAACATGCCATAAAATAGGCAATGTCCTTCTTCATTCCATCCTACCAAAATATTTTTCAGAGATCTTCATACATTTTTGTACCTCCCGAGTGAATGGAATACGAAGATTCGTGTGCTTCAGATAGGATTTTCTGCTTTAGATCTGCTCGATTGGGTACACAAATCCTTCCCCGGAAACGAAGGGTACCCAATTGATCCTTCGAAAAGTCTGAAGTCTGTCCTGCTATCATGGCACTTTTTGCAGAACGGTGTCAGTTGGCTGGGCATTGCGGATCTCTTCCTCAAGTGTGGGGGAAACTTCCAAAATATTAGCAAGGCCAGCATCAACTATGACCAGGTTGAGCTGAGCAATCTCCCCTTGAAGTTCATGAGACAAGGATCCCAATATGACGTTCAGGCTGCCAGGCTTTCGACTGAGTGCATCGGCGACCACGTTGGCCTTACCCAGGTGGTAATTTATTTCAAGATCATAATCCTTGACTAACTCAAGCCACCTTCATTGACGGAGATTTAAATCTAGTTGGGTAAATATATACTTGAGGCTTTTGTGATCGGTAAAAAATTGGCACCTCTTCCCGATGAGGTAGTGCCTCCAAATTTTTAGTGCATGAACCACCGTGGCCAATTCCAGATCATGAGTGGGATAATTTCCCTCGTGGGGTCGTAGCTGTCGTGATGCATAAGCTACTACATTGCCGTCTTGCATCAATATGCATCCCAGTCCTTGTCTGGAGGCGTCATAATACACATCAAAACTGCGGTAGATATCTGGAAGAGTTAACACGGGTGCGGTCGTCAGCCGTATCTTTAGCTCATTAAAACTTTTCTTATAGTCCTTGGTCCATTCAAACTTCTTATCCTTTTTGAGAAGCTCTGTCATGGGCTTAGCAATCTTAGAAAACCCTTCAATGAAACGACGGTAATACCCGGCTAATCCAAGAAAACTCCGGATCTGTGATACAGTTGCGGGTGGCAACCAATCGAGCACATCCTTTACTTTGCTTGGGTCCACGGCTATACCTTAGGCAGACAGAACGTGTCCAAGAAACCCAACTTTCTTGAGCCAAAACTCACACTTACTGAATTTGGCGTATAGCTGATGGTCGCGGAGTCGTTGTAGTACTGCTCAGAGGTGTTCTTTGTGATCTTCTTCATTGCTTGAGTAAATAAGTATGTCATCGATGAAGACTATCACGAACTTATCGAGGAAGTCCATGAATACTTTGTTCATCATATGCATGAAGAACGCTGGGGCATTGGTGAGGCCGAAGGACATAACTGTATATTCGTAAAGACAGTACCGAGTAGTGAATGTGGTCTTAGGAATATCTTCCTTTTTAATCTTGAGTTGATGATATCCTGTCCTTAGATCAATCTTGGAGAATACTTTGGCCCCACTGAGCTGATCGAACAGATCATCAATCATTGGCAGTGGATATTTATTTTTGATGGTGACATCGTTCAGCTGACGGTAATCCACACACATGCGGAGACTACCATCCTTTTTGTCCACGAAGATAGCGGGTGATCCCTATGGTGACGAGCTGGGACGGATATATCCCTTCCAGAGCATTTCATCAAGCTGTTTATTTAGCTCCACTAATTCTAATGAGGGCATCCGGTAATACTTCTTGTATAACAGTGCGGTTCCTGGCACAAGATCTATTGCAAACTCTAGCTCTCGATCTGGTGGCATGCCTGGCAATTCTTCGGGAAATACATCTGGAAACTCACTTACCACAGGAATTAATTCCAATTCAGCCACAGCGGTGAAGGCCATTTCTTTCTTGGGTATGCTTCTGTGAGCATGGAATTTGGTAGTCTGCCCCTTCAGACTGGTCAAAGTAACTTCTCGGGTCGCGCAATTTATGCATACTTGATATTGAGTCAGCCAATTCGTACCCAAGATAACATCCAACTTATCTGACTCAATGATTATCAAAGAAGGTGGAAAACAGACTTTGTTGATATTGATTTGCAGATTAAGGCAGACCAGATTGCTCCTGATTAATGATCCCAGGGTTTGTACCAGCATATTCTTGCCCAAAAGTGAACAAGGAAATTTGTTTTGGGAAAAAAACTCTGAGAAATAAAAGAGTGGGAAGCCCCAGAGTCAAATAAAATTACGGCGGGTATGTTATTAACAGGGAACATACCAATGACGACTTCGGGGTTCTCTTGGGCTTCATCGGCAGAGAGGTGATGAACATGCCCTAGGATGTTTTGCTGGGTCGGTGATGACTCCATATAGTTGACTTGTGGTCTGTATAGAGCATTTACCTTGCTATTCTTGGGGCACTGTCTAGCATAATGTCCGATTTGCCCACAACCGAAGCAAGCATTCATGCGCTGGCGCTCCTCATGCACTGGGTTGGAAACAACATTCTTGACTTGAGTCGTGGTCGTGTTAACATTCTGCTGCCAATTGGGCTTGTATTCCACCTGAGTCTGCTGCCAGGTACGGGTTGCCCATCCTTCTTTGGCTCGAACTTTCACTTGTGATCGTTATTGACAGGCCTGTTGTCTGAAACGAGCATGTGCTCCCTTTCAGCAATGAAAGCTTTGTTCACCAACGTTTGGAAATCTGGGAAGTCAAACATGCTGAGAGTACACCAGAGTTGCGGGTTTAATCCACCAAGAAATATGTCAATCTTTCTTTCTTCGGTGGCCACGTCATGAAGGGAGTAACAGGCCAGGTGATTGAATTTTTGCAGATATTCACCCACAGATTGATTTCCTTGGAGGAGCGAGAGAAATTCGCGCTGCTTAGTCTTCATAATTCAAGTAGGGATATGATATTTCCAGAACTAATCTTTGAATTTTGTCCAAGTAATTTCTTCATCGGCGGGCCACATGGCTTTGGCATTTTCCCACCATATGGCAGCAGCGCCTTCAAGATAATGAGTTGCAAACGGAACTTTATCATCCTCTTTCGTACGAGCAATCTGAAGCTTTCTTTCAATGGTTCGTAACCCTGCATCCAAGGGATCAAGGACCTAACTGAAACTGGGAGGCTTGGTCCTCTGAAAATCAGACAGCTTGGAGTGGTGACCATTTTGATTTCCATTCTGACCAACCATAGCTTGCACACTTCTTAATATTTCAATCAGATCATTATTCCGTCTTTCCTCAAACATTCACAGAATTTTCTCCGTGGAGGGCGGATGTCGGTGTCAAAACCGGCGGATCTCGGGTAGGGGGTCCCAAACTATGCGTCTAGGCCGGATGGTAACAGGAGGCAGGGAACACTTTGTTTTACCCAGGTTCGGGCCCTCTCGGTGGAGGTAATACCCTACTCCTTCTTGATTAATATTGATGATATGGGTAGTACAAGAGTAGATCTACCACGAGATCAAGGAGGCTAAACCCTAGAAGCTAGCCTATGGTATGATTGTTGTGTATGGAGTTGATTGCCTACGGACTACAACCCTCCGGTTTATATAGACACCGGATAGGGTTAGGGTTACACAGAGTCGGTTACAATGGTGGGAGATCTTGAATATCCGCATCGCCAAGCTTGCCTTCCACACCAAGGAAAGTCCTATCCGGACACGGGACGAAGTCTTCAATCTTGTATCTTCATAGTCCAGGAGTCCGGCTGAAGGTATAGTCCGGCTACCCGAACACCCCCTAATCCAGGACTCCCTCAGTAGCCCCTGAACCAGGCTTCAATGACGACGAGTCCAGCGCGCAAAATTGTCTTCGGCATTGCAAGGCGGGTTCGTCCTCCAAGTCCTTGATAGAAGATTGTAAACACCAAGAGTAGTGTCCGGTTCTGCAAAATAAGTTTCCACATATTTCCATAGAGAGAATAATATTAGCACAAATCAAATCTGCCGACGTATTCTGCAGTGCGCCATCACACTACAGCCAAGTCCTTTACTCGAATCATTTTTACTTTTCCACCTCAGCATGTTTTGCGAGGCGGCTTCCTTGTTACGTCTTGTCAAAGCAGAGATCGTGTGCCCTTTTTCGGGATTCTCATCAATACGGACGTGGGTAGCCCAATCGTGCCCGTTAGCATATTTTCTCGATTAAAAGCAAGTCCCAAACGGTTACGGGGAGGGCTCCTGGTATTCAACCTCTTATAAAGAGACCAAGGCCTTACTCCTTTTTCCTATCTCAAACGAGTTCGCCCGTCGCCTCGAGTTCCAACACCCTAAGCTCCAGATTCCAGGCACTTCGGACCTTCGACAATGTCCGGTTCCGACCTTCAAGGCCGATGGATGCCCTCCTCCGTCACGGAGGAGGACATGCTACAGTTGAGAGAGGCTAAGTTCTTGACCGCCGAAATTCCGCATAGGTTGCCTGCTCAAAATCAGGCTATTCCCGGTCCCCAGCCCGGCGAAAGCGTAGTGTTCATGTCTCACTTCCTTCGGGGGTTAGGCTTCCCGATGGATCCCTTCGTGAGGGGGCTGCTGTTTTATTACGGGCTGGAATTTCATGACTTAGCTCCGGAGTCCATCCTCCACATTTCCTCGTTTATCGTTGTATGCGAAGCGTTCCTCCGTATTACCCCTCACTTTGGATTATGGCTCAAGACATTCAAGGTGGAGCCGAAGATGATCAAGGGACGGCACGCAGAGTGCGGAGGCGCTGTTATAAGCAAAAATGCTGATTCTCCATGGCCCGAGGGGTCTTTTCAAGAGGAGCTAGGCTTGTGGCAATGAGAGTGGTTTTATATCACCGCTCCCCGAAGCGCCAAGTGGGTGGCGCCTCCTGCCTTTCGCTCGGGTCCCCCA
Organism: Triticum urartu; assembly: GCF_003073215.2. Classification (NCBI taxonomy): domain Eukaryota; kingdom Viridiplantae; phylum Streptophyta; class Magnoliopsida; order Poales; family Poaceae; genus Triticum; species Triticum urartu. Next base: position 410,691,565 of record NC_053022.1, on the reverse strand, counting down.
CCACGGCTAGCGTCATGGGTTAACAGAGGGTTAGATTGGGATTTTCCCAAAGACATGCCCTTGTTACAAGGCCGCATTAAAGATCTCCTGGAAGGAGACCTCGACCTAGTCAAGGTGACGCAGGTCATGCTGATTCGCCGAATATTGCCCGGCAAACATCGCCCCCTTCGCCTAGGGGAGTTTAATCCAGAGGGACCGCGAGCTCTCCAGAACTTTATGGGCGCAACGCCCGCGGAGATGCATAAACTGTTCTTCGGATCACAAGAGATGTGTCCGGATTTAACCGAGGACGCAGGACTAAGCTGCAATCGCCCGGATACTCAAGTAAGCAACCTTGTGCCCGGACCTTCTATCCGTATAATTGTCATAAACTTGCCCCTAAAAGAGCCGTCCTTTTAAACAGGAGTGGATAGCGACAGCAAAGCTGATCAGGTGTCCGGCTCCCCTTCCTGAAACCAGGCCGGATCCTGTGCTGGTCAGGATGCTGGAAAAATGCCTTTGGAGGGAGAGGACAAGGAAGCTATGGCCTCCTCGAAGGAGGCTGCTCCGAAGGGAGGAACCGACAATTCCTCTCCTAAGGGGAAGAAGAGAGCCGCCTCTGACGACCCGGAGACCATGGCCTCGAAACGGGGGAGAAAATCCTCGTCAGAGGGTCTGACGCCGGGGAGTTCCTCAGCCGGACCATGCCCTCAAGGGGATCAGCCCTCCAGCAAGCCGTAAGTAGAGAGAGGTTTTCCTTTTGAGGGATGAGAGAAATCCTTGATTTATATCTGAGAAGACTAACCGAAATTTTACCTTATAGCTCGGACCTCAGCCCTTCTCAACAGAGCTCGTCTTCGGGGGATCTTCTTCCGGAGATGATGGAGAGCGGGACGCCTCCCCCTGCCATCCCGCCTAGTGAGGCGGGCGACCCTGAGGTGTCGTCGCGGAGGGTTTCTCCGAATCCGGCAGGGGTGGAAGACTATGTGGCCCCCCAAGGCTCTCCGCGTCCGGCCTTCGAAAGAGGCCATAGGACAAGTCCGGCACTGTCTGGTGCTCGGCCGGAGGAGCTGAAGATTCTGCTGGGGCGAGCTTCTATCTCAGAGGAGCACCGTGCATTGATGGGCACGGTGATTGAAAGGATTTCATCCGCAGAAAGTGGATTGCATGAGGCCGTCAAAAGTTTACTGACGAGTTTTGAGGTACGTTTAGATAATGTACACTTTTGTCTGTTGCGCATAAGTAAGGTGTGCCCTGTATAGATAGTAGCCCCTGAGACTCTGCGCGTTGTCAAGAAATGACGGCACGCAGAGGATCATAATCCCAGGTCTAAGATGTCGCCTTTGAATGTAGGTGGCGAGGTGTCCGGAATCAAGCCGAACTTATGATGTGGCCGAACTAAAGCGGCAACTGGACGTGGCAGATGCCGACATCGCGCTTGTCAACAAGCGGCTTGATGAGGCTCAAGGTATGTAATTCTTCGGGCGGCATCAAGTAAGAGGAGCTTCATGCCAGTGTCTTACAATGTGTGTGCTTGACGCAGATGGTACGGCCGCCGTGGAGAATCTTGGGGTAGAACTTGCCCGAGCTAAGGAGCAAGCCAGAAAAAGCGATGCGGCTGCCGAGAAGGCCCTTGAAGAGCTGAGAGCCGAACAGGCCGCTCACTGCCGAAGCAAAGAAGAGATGGCCGAGATGGCCGAGAAGTTAAAGAGCGCTGCAGACCGTTGCAAACTTCTTGAGAAAGAAGACCAGGTGAGACAGACGGACTTAGAGAAGGTCGTTGCCAATGCCAAGGGCGCTCGCTCTGCGATGAGAGCTGCGAAAGAGGAGCTGCGTCAGGCCGAACAGATTGCGGCTGGAAAGCCCTTTATGCTGCGGAGGAAGTTTTGTGATCCGAAGTTTGCTCCGTTGGACCGGATGTGGAGTGTGGAGGACACCTATCTGGACTTGGCAATGAGTGCCGCTGATGCGACCGAACACTTTCGAGATCAGAAAGATTGCAAAGTGGAAAAGCTTTTCTGGTCGCAGTTTCATAATCCAGAGCGTCCACTGGCAGTGGATGATCGTTTGGCTTAATGGGCCGAACTGAATAGGTTGTCCGGACTCGCCATGAAGTACGTCATGGATCATCTGTGGCCGGGGAGATCAGAGCCGAAGAGTTATTTCAGCTTGGTGCAGCAGTTCCTTGACGCGGTGCCGCGTATTAATGCAATGAAGAGGTCAGCATGCATAGAGGGCGCAAGGATGGCTCTTGCCCATGTCAAGACATGCTGGGTAGAGATGGAGACCACCGTTGTTGCGTCCCGAGATTCGGACAAAAGCCAAGTATCTTCCGAGTACTATTTTCAGGAAGTCCTTGAAGGCGCTCGTGTAATAGAGACGCAGTGCTCGAAAGATGCTATGTTATGATATATTGTAGTATTTTGATAAATTGTAGTCAAAACCGGTGTCAAAACCGGTGACGACATAGAGGAACTCTCAATGAAAGCACCAATGTCGGTGTCAAAACCGGCGGATCTCGGGTAGGGGGTCCCGAACTGTGCGTCTAGGCCGGATGGTAACAGGAGGCAGGGAACACTTTGTTTTACCCAGGTTCGGGCCCTCTCGATGGAGGTAATACCCTACTCCTGCTTGATTAATATTGATGATATGGGTAGTACAAGAGTAGATCTACCACGAGATCAAGGAGGCTAAACCCTAGAAGCTAGCCTATGGTATGATTGTTGTGTATGGAGTTGATTGCCTACGGACTACAACCCTCCGGTTTATATAGACACCGGATAGGGTTAGGGTTACACAGAGTCGGTTACAATGGTGGGAGATCTTGAATATCCGCATCGCCAAGCTTGCCTTCCACGCCAAGGAAACTCCTATCCGGACACGGGACGAAGTCTTCAATCTTGTATCTTCATAGTCCAGGAGTCCGGCTGAAGGTATAGTCCGGCTACCCGAACACCCCCTAATCCAGGACTACCTCAGCGGATTTGGCGATGGAGGCGGTGGTGGAACATACGGCTCGGGGAGTGTCCTGCCTGTCGTACGGAACGACGAACAGGGGTACCCTCGCGAACGTTGCTACTGATGCCTCCCTGTGGCATTCTATTATGATTTTTCCCAAGGAAACGCGACCAAGATGAGAAACTGTCAGGACCCCGATTCCAAGTCACATCGATCTAGTCGGTAACACCTCATATCACTTTGCGGCCCCACGTACGGTATTCCCATGGGTGTCGCCTTACCATGGCCCGGGACCGTTTGCGCCTTTTGGCTCACGTATATGATAGTGTCGCTAGCATCCATATGACAGAGAACCCGGGCCAACATGACTAGTCGTGAACCCAAAGTGGCACTAACTTACGGGGACAGGCATACATGAATCAACATCGAGCATGTCGGTCAACAGCGCGCGAATCCGGGCTGTAGCACTAGGCTAATAGGACTCCGGTGAACCGGGATGTAGCAGGCTAGGCAGGACTCCGGATGTCACCGCGTGACATTTCCCCGAAGGGACAGACACAGGAACGAAGTGAACCACATGTCAGCCAGTCAAGTGTTCCAGAGTAGAAGTGTTGGGCTAGCAGGACTCAGGTGAACCGGACTGTAGCGGACTGCTATGGCTCATGGAAGCACAAGACTACATTTCCCCATAAGAGAGGCTACCAAGGATAAACAACTAGGTTGTCGGATCCCACACATACCAAGCATTTCAATCATACACACAATATTCTCAATATGTGCAATACAACATGGCATCACAATAAGACTCTACGACTGAGAAAATTTATTCATTAGGCTCCGAGGAGCGAGATATTACAAACATGGGTCTCATGACCCAACATACAGAGCATACAAGCAACAAGCACATGCGGGAGCTTAACTTGTCTGAGTACAGACAACTACAAATGAAGAAGGCTGAGAAGCCTAACTATCTACAAGACCCTCCCAAGGGTACAAGATCGTAGCTGATGTAACAAGCTAAACTTCGAAGTCCATGCGATACTACTAGTGAGACTGAACTTTCTCTGCAAAACATAAATTAAGCAAACGTGAGTACAAATGTACCCAGCAACACTTACATCAGAACTAACTACATATGCATCGGTATCATCAAAGGGGTGGTGGAGTTTAACTGCAGCAAGCCAGCTTTGACTCGGTGGCTATCCTGAACTACGACTGCAAATAACTCTTTGAGGTGGCGCACACGAGTCCGCATATTCACCATATCAATACACCACTATGGATCCGCTCCCGTCTCCCTACGAGAACGCCATCCATAGCACTCACGCTTATCTTGCGCATTTTAGAGTATCCACTTTCACTTGTCTATGAACTATGCAAGGGGTCCAAGTTTCCATATCCGAGGATTCCAGCTATTCGAATAGATAATGATAACCCTGCAGGGGTGTGCTTCTTCACACACGCTCTCGCCACTTATCGCCCTGTACACGTCATGTACCTCGGCAACCTTCAAGCGGAAGTCGGGCGAGGGTGTCGGCCACGACCTGACTAACCGACAAGTCTCTAGTCCAATTTTATCGCCTATTCGGGTTCCATCTGCAAGGAGATCCGGTCAGGGTGTCGCTCACGGCCCCAAATGATGTGTGCAGGGATCCCAAGCCCACCATCCGGGTGCCACATGGTACACCATGCCACTGTGCCTAGTCTGTCCCAAGCCCACCTGTATCGGGTGCCACTTGGTAGACAACTAACACTACCTACAAACACCAGAAACTAGTTGCAACTCCTGGACAGTGATCGAGTTGATTAATAAGTTGAGAGGGGTCGAGTTACCGAAACCCAATGTGTGGTAGTAACTGTTCATGGATCACAAACAAAGAACTCAGTTCCTAAGAACGGCTGCAATGAGACAACCCACCATGTACTCCTACATGGCCTCTCACCGCTACCTTTACCAAATCGTGTTCACACACTTAGCTCTCAGCGGTAGGACATGTTCGCCACATTCCAATTCATCCCCGATGAATCAGACCTGACTCAACTCTAAGAAGTATCAGGCATGACAAACAAGCATGAATGAGTAGGCACATCAGGGATCAAACAACTCCTACTCATGCTAGTGGGTTTCATCTATTTACTATGGCAATGACAGGTCATGCAGAGGAAAAGGGGTTCAGCTACCGCAGCATGTAATGGTTGAAACGTTGTTGTCCTAATGTAGTAAAAGAGAGCAGGAGCGAGAGAGTGGGATTGTATCGGAATGAACAAAGGGGTTTTGCTTGCCTGGCACTTCTGAAGATAGTATAGTTCTTCATTGGTGTCATCGATCACATCGTCGAAACCACGTCTATCGAGAGGGGACAAACACCGGCAACTGAGAAAGAACACAATCAATGCAATGCCACAATATGATGCATGATCATGACATGGCAATATGTTGTGATTTGAGCTAATGCATCTAGCTATGATTTAAATGAAGTTGGTTTGAATACATGATTCAAATTCCAACTCCATATATGATTATTTAAATGCCCTTTATGTGTTTTGTCCAAAACAGAGGACAAACATTTTTCAAACATGCATGAAAATGGTACAGATGGATTCCTTGAATTTTTCTGCTAATTTTTCATATATAAATCTTTTCATTTGGAGTTACGGTTGAATTTCTATGATTTTTAGAAGTTTTGGGCATTTTCTGAAAATAATAAATCATTTAAGATTTATTTAAATTCCAGAAAGGAAATATTGCGTCAGCATGACCTCATAGTGATGTCAGCAGGTCAATGGCTCGGTCCAGGTCAAACCTGACGTGTGGGGCATGTTGGTCAGTCACACAGTTAGCTAATTAACTAATTCAGGTTAGTTTAAGTGCTAAGCTAGGTTTGTTAGCAGGTTGGGGCCCACATGTCAGTGAGTGAGGGGGTTAATTAGCGGGGTCATCAGCGGCTAATGACGGTGCCACGTCGACGGCTAAACGCCGGTGCTAAGCACATCACGATGGCGTCGCCCGTCCGGCCAACTCCGGCGACGAGAGGTCGTGCGGCCGGGCGCGTTGGAACGCCCGCAGCTGGGCGCATCCGATGGTGGTGGTGGCTGGACCTGGGGTGGTCTGTGGAGGCGCCAGCAATGACAACAGCGGCGGCCAGAGTTTGGGATAGCGTGGGCGCGGGGCTGTAGTGCTCGGGCGAGCCAACAGAGTGGCTAGGCAGCCTCCTGGAGGTGCCAGGAGCATATCAGTACCCTTGGAGTGAGCAGGAGAAGCTCGGGAGCATGGGCTCACCGGTCATGATGGACGGCGGCCTTGGGTGATCTCAGGGATGCGGCTAGAGGGTGAAAATGACACAGGGAAGAGAGGGGAAAAGCGGCGGAGCTCACAGGGAGGTCGATGAGCAGATCAGTGGGCTCGGGGGCGACCGGAGCGAGGCGAATCGACGAACGGCGTCCGGCGGGTACCGAGGTTGAAGACGACCAGATGGCGGCGATGCAGGCCTCTGGCGAAGCGTGGCTCGGTGGGGAGGGCGAGGGCGTCGCGGCGGAGGTCTTGGACAGCACGAGGAGGCAAGGGGAGAACGGCGGCGACGGCGTGTTCGGGCGTGCGTGAGAGAGCGAGACAGAGGAGGGGAACGAGGGCGAGGAAGAGAGCGAGGGGTTCCAGGGGGTTGCGTGGCGCTCGGGGCCGACTCCAGCAGCGGCAAGCAGGCAGGAGGTGGCCGAGCGCGTGGCCGTGCATGTCGGGTGCGTGCCCCTGTCCTCCTGCAATGAGGAAGGGGATGACTGGCCGGGGCCAGTGGACTGGGCCGGCTTGCTGGGCCGCAGGTGAGCACCAGGCAAGGTTTCCCTCTCTGTCTTATTTCTCTTTTTGTTCTGTTTTTCTCTTTATGCAAATTTGTTTAAATTTGGTTTTCAAACCAAATCACTTTTAGAAATTCTAAAAATAGTTATGGGCACTAAATGAATTATTCCAGAGGCCCTCAACTAATTCCAAAATTGTTGGAGCATTTAAAAATATTTATACTATTTAAATGCCCCAATTCAAATACAATATGAGTTAATTCAAAAATCCAGAATGGCCTAGAAATATGTGCATCATTTTTGGAAGAGGTTCTATACCAATTCAAAAATGATGGGCATTTATGAAGGGCATTTTGGGTTCATTGAAAATATTTTTATTTTGATCCTAGTTGCATTTCATTTGGTGCTAGGGTTTGGACATCCCCATTTCAGGTTTAAGAAAATTTAAACATGATGCAACAACCAAGACTAGACCACAACAAGGCTGAAGCTAGGGCTGTGACAACTCGCCCCCACTAAACAAGAATCTCGTCCCGAGATTCAAGACATGAGGTAAGAAGACAGGGGGGACACAAAGCCGACACGATCTTCATGATCCAATTGCCTTTATCAAAGATGTTGATTCATTGCTCCAATCGATCTTGACGTCTTTGCTTTCGAGATCTTCATCCAACATGATGACGACAGAGAGAAACTCTACAGGAATCGATCTCCTCGAAGTTCGAGCACTCAAGATCAACTCACGAAACAGACATAGAACACCTCTTGAGATGAGACGTCCAAACAAACATCAGGAGGGATGGAGGAACAAATGGCAGAGGTTTCAAATAGCGAGGAAAATTGCCATGATTCCATAACGGGGCACCTTAAGGAAGGTGACTCGTAGAATTATTACCTTAGGTGGCAAAAAGAAGTACTTTTGATCCATAGATCATTGAAACTCTTCATAACAGCCTGAGGAAAATCACAATTGATCATTTGGCGGAGTACGAAGGGATGTCATACCCGGACTAGAATGGATGATGTGGACTACCTTGTTGAAGACAACGCAAGGATGATTTTTGCTTATCATCGGAAATGGATGGACCCATGGTAAGCCCACTTTGAAGATAATCCTGAGTAGTAATTACCGAGAGGGTAACCCATGGTAGGACTGGCACAATGGGGTGCAAGATGGGAACAAAATGCAAATGGTGGAAATGTTCCAACCATCATATCCGCCTGAGATTCAGATCTGGTTAGAAACAGGATACTTCAGACTCAACATGTCTGAAAAGAAGAGTTGCAACACAAATCGACGAGATGATGTTGCGAGATTCTCGGGAGATGAACTACGATAGCAAGCTCCAAGACATGAGCGGGTTCTGCTACTCGCATGTGAACACGCTGTCCCAGACAACATGACCACATAGTAGTCTTATAATAAAATACTACCGAGTTCAGGTGGGGAACCATCATCGAGGATATCGAAGTCTTGTGCATTACCATGGATTAGCACTTAACTCCTTCTCCTAGAACAAATCAGTCAGTGGCTTGGTGTGCTAGGGACAAATATGGACTAGAGGTAATTAATCTACCAAACCATAGAATACTTCGCATGTACGCATGACTGATTTGGGATTATTCCAGAGGAAACAAAACAAACCTTTCTCAAATTCATGGCAGCAACTTACACCTAATGCACGTGAACTTGGAGAAAGTCACTTCTTTCACCAAAACATATACCTCATGAGCGGAACACGAAGGCAATGCTTACAAAGTTTCCAACACTAGCTCAACGTTCAACATGAATCATGGGGGAGACAAAATGCTGCTGATGGGCTCAACAGCAACTCATCGGAATTTCCATATCACTGGACTTCCACCATCATGTGAACACGGTGATAGCATTGGTCAGACCAAAAGATGTAATGGTGTATGCTCGAGGGATCAACCACGAGTAAGACAACATTACGAACATCGTTGGTTCTGATTTGACTTGATGATAGCCCATACTCAAGTCAAATATTGACAAGGAAATTGATCCAACAACTGATCACGAGGACCAATCGATGGAGATATCATCTTTCTTCAACACACGTATACAAAGAGATATCCCTTAACATGAACTAAGTCAGACAAGATTTTATCTTCCAACTCTCCAAGTTGTTGTTTAGCTTAACCAACTAGCTCGGGGGTATCCAACACAGATTCTTGGAGCAGGGGTGGTTACAAGAAACCAACTTGATCACGAACTCAATATAGCGGTCCGGTGACAACCTGGTAACACTTCCGAGAAGACATTCGGAAAATCACGAACCACCGATATGTTACTAAGCTCGAGAACAATCTTGTTTTTCAAGGCAAGACGATATGATCAAAAGAGCGAGGGATTGACACAATCATAACTCATTGATCGAAGAGTGCACCTAAAATAAGGACTAGGTAGCAAGATCAATCTTAGGATGATGATTCAGTAACCAGCACGCTAAGGATGAGAGTATTGTCCATTAACTACCAAGCAACGGAGTTGCTAGGAGTATTGATTTCGCACATCACAGTACACTTGTCGGCATTCCGGTTACAATAACACAGAACCGAGGAAGGAACAATGATGGCAAGAAGTATTAGTGCGTCAACAATTCATAAGAGGTGGTGCAATTCTCATGACACTCCTGACATAAATATGGTAACACTCCAAGGTAGAGCAGAGCAAAAGCTGGATTGGCATTTTGATCTATGGAATACAATTGTTTTGACCCAATCCTAGATATGGATGAGGTTCTGGACTTTGTTTCTCCTAGTCATTCTGGAATAGGATGGCTTGACGGACCACAAGAATAATAAGCATCGATAACACGGACGCACAATTAGTCCTGACTATCAATTTATAGACAGAGGCCAGAAAATAACTAAAGAGGGACAACTCAAAGGAATATATAACTTTTTGAGTTGTGGGTGCATAGATCAGTATGCCGAGCAAAGTTCAACATAATTCTTCTGGATAACCCATGCAGAAAAGGAAGGACTGCCAGAGTCACAATATGAATGGAGAACTCCTCAGGAGTACACTAATGGTAATCTTTTGGTTCAAAAGAACTTCTGCCATATTGGCTCATGGTATTGGAAGAACGATATACCACGGGCCTCGAGGACTATCGCAAAGGTTACTAATATCCTAAAGGAACTAGCAAACACTTTCAACACGAGGTAAGTAGTGTGAATCTCGGGTTCAAAAACCCAGGAATAGAATGCCTACTAACTAAGTGGCATCACGGGATGCTTTCGAGAATGGTGGCCAGAATCATCACACTGGGGATACAAAGCATTGCTAGATTACTAGGTGACTCCCTAAGACACCTAGGGTCATAATAATAGCTCCAACATAAATGCCGAGGCAGTAAAGTACCTCAACACACTAATTAGTGTGGTTGATCTGGCACAAAGGAGCTTCGGAACCGTAGGAAGGAATTTGCAAATGCGTTAGTCTATTTAGAAACCTGGGATGACTCGGACAGCATAACGGCTATAAATGCTCAAAAAGATTTGAGACATCTTGCAAAAATAGTGGCGTAACCACTTAACATCACCATATCAAAGTTCTGAGGCCAACAATTAACATACCGAAGTAATAGAAACTGAACTGAGGCTTGAAACCAACAATCCTAAGAGTCTACGGATTAGTAACACGTGATCCTGATAGAAAGATGAGAAGCTTACTTCTTAATCCCCGTAGAAGAGAAGAGGATGACTCAGATTAGAAGGCCATAGGGTAAAGGGGTAAAAAGAGCCTTACGTTTCCTTCCACAATCAATTCCCTTACATAACTAAAGCATTTTTAGACACAACTTCGACCAGTTGGCTTGGTAATCCTACAGGCAGTCAGGCTCTAATACCAAAGCTGTCAGGTTCCCGGTTCCAAGTCACATCGATCTAGCCGGTAACACCTCATATCACTTTGCGGCCTCACGCATGGTATTCCCACGGGTGTCGCCTTACCATGGCCCGGGACCGTTTGCGCCTTTTGGCTCACGTATATGATAGTGTCGCTAGCATCCATATGACAGAGAACCCGGGCCGACATGACTAGTCGTGAACCCAAAGTGGCACTAACTTACGGGGACAGGCATACATGAATCAACATCGAGCATGTCGGTCAGCAGCGCGCGAATTCGGGCTGTAGCACTGGGCTAACAGGACTCCGGTGAACCGGGCTGTAGCAGGCTAGGCAGGACTGTGGATGTCACCGCGTGACATTTCCCTAAAGGCACAGACACAGGAACAAAGTGAACCACATGCCGTCCAGTCAAGTGTTCCGGAGCAGTAGTGCTGGGCTAGCAGGACTCCGGTGAACCGGGCTGTAGCGGACTGCTATGGCTCATGGAAGCACAAGACTACATTTCCCTATAAGAGAGGCTACCAAGGGTAAACAACTAGGTTGTCGGATCCCACACATACCAAGCATTTCAATCATACACACAATATGCTCAATATGTGCAATACAACATGGCATCACAACAAGACTCTACGACTCAGAGAATTTATTCATTAGGCTCCGAGGAGTGAGATATTACAAACATGGGTCTCATGACCCAACATACAGAGCATACAAGCAACAAGCACATGCAGGAGCTTAAATTGTCTGAGTACAGACAACTACAAATGAAGAAGGCTGAGAAGCCTGACTATCTACAAGACCCTCCCAAGGGTACAAGATCGTAGCTAATGTAACAAGCTAAACTTCGAAGTCCACACGATACTACTAGTGAGACTGAACTTTCTCTGCAAAACATAAATTAAGCAAATGTGAGTACAAATGTACCCAGCAAGACTTACATCAGAACTAACTACATATGCATCGGTATCATCAAAGGGGTGGTGGAGTTTAACTGCAGCAAGCCAGCTTTGACTCGGTGGCTATCCTGAACTACGACTGCAAATAACTCTTTGAGGTGGCGCACACGAGTCCGCATATTCACCATATCAATACACCACTATGGATCCACTCCCGTCTCCCTACGAGAACGCCATCCATAGCACTCACGCTTATCTTGCGCATTTTAGAGTATCCACTTTCACTTGTCTATGAACTATGCAAGGGGTCCAAGTTTCCATATCCGAGGAATCCGGCTATTCGAATAGATAATGATAACCCTGCAGGGGTGTACTTCTTCACACACGCTCTCGCCACTTATTTCCCGATACACGTCATGTACCTCGGCAACCTTCAAGCGGAAGCCGGGCGAGGGTGTCGGCCACGACCTGACTAACCGACAAGTCTCTAGTCCAGGTCTATCGCCTATTCGGGTTCCATCCGCAAGGAGATCCGGTCGGGGTGTCGCTCACGGCCCCAAACGATGTGTGCAGGGTTCCCAAGCCCACCATCCGGGTGCCACTTGGTACACCGTGCCACTGTGCCTAGTCTGTCCCAAGCCCGCCTGTACCGGGTGCCACTTGGTAGACTACTAACATTACCTACAAACACCAGAAACTAGTTGCAACTCCTGGACAGAGATCGAGTTGATTAATAAGTCGAGAGGGGTCGAGTTACCGGAACCCAATGTGTGGTAGTAACTGTTCATGGATCACAAACACAGAACTCAGTTCCTAAGAATGGCTGCAATGAGACAACCCACCATGTACTCCTACATGGCCTCTCACTGCTACCTTTAGCAAATCGTGTTCACACACTTAGCTCTCAACAGTAGGACATGTTCACCACATTCCAATTCATCCCCGATGAATCAGACCTTACTCAACTCTAAGCAGTAGCAGGCATGAAAAACAAGCATGAATGAGTAGGCACATCAGGGCTCAAACAACTCCTACTCATGCTAGTGGGTTTCATCTATTTACTATGGCAATGACAGGTCATGCAGAGGAAAAGGGGTTCAGCTACCGCAGCATGTAACGGTTGAAACATTGTTGTCCTAATGCAGTAAAAGAGAGCAGGAGCGAGAGAGTGGGATTGTATCGGAATGAACAAAGGGGTTTTGCTTGCCTGGCACTTCTGAAGATAGTATAGTTCTTCATCGGTGTCATCGATCACATCGTCGGAACCACGTCTATCGAGAGGGGACAAACACCGGCAACTGAGAAAGAACACAATCAATGCAATGCCACAATATGATGCATGATCATGACATGGCAATATGCTGTGATTTGAGCTAATGCATCTAGCTATGATTTAAATGAAGTTGGTTTGAATACATGATTCAAATTCCAACTCCATATATGATTATTTAAATGCCCTTTATTTGTTTTTTCCAAAACAGAGGACAAACATTGTTCAAACATGCATGAAAATGGTACATATGGATTCCTTGAATTTTTCTGATAATTTTTCATATATAAATCTTTTCATTTGGAGTTGCGGTTGAATTTCTATGATTTTTAGAAGTTTTGGGCATTTTCTGAAAATAATAAATCATTTAAGATTTATTTAAATTCCAGAAAGGAAATATTGCGTCAGCATGACCTCACAGTGACAAAAGCAGGTCAACGGCTCGGTCCAGGTCAAACCTGACGTGTGGGGCCTGTTGGTCAGTCACACAGTTAGTTAATTAACTAATTCAGGTTAGTTTAAGTGCTAAGCTAGGTTAGTTAGCAGGCTGGGGCCCACATGTCAGTGAGTGAGGGGGTTAATTAGCGGGGTCATCAGTGGCTAATGACGGTGTCACGTTGATGGCTAAATGCCGGTGCTAAGCACAGCACGACGGCGTCGCCCGTCCGGCCAACTCCGGCGACGAGAGGTCACGCGGCCGGGCGCGTTGCAACGCCCGCAGCTGGGCGCATCCGATGGTGGTGGTGGCTGGACCTGGGGTGGTCCGTGGTGGCGCCGGCGATGACAACAGCGGCGGCCGGAGTTCGGGATAGCGCGGGCGTGGGGTTGTAGTGCTCGAGCAAGCCTACAGAGTGGCTAGGCAGCCTCCTGGAGGTGCCAGGAGCATATCAGTACCCCTGGAGTGAGCAGGAGAAGCTCGAGAGCATGGGCTCGCCGGTCATGACGGACGGCGGCCTCGGGTGATCTCGGGGCTGCAGCTAGAGGGCGAAAATGACGCGGGGAAGAGAGGGGAAAAGCGGCGGAGCTCACAGGGAGGTCGATGAGCAGATCAGTGGGCTCGGGGGCGACCGGAGCGAGGCGAATCGACGAACGGCGTCCGGCGGGTACCGAGGTTGAAGACGACCAGATGGCGGTGATGCAGGCCGCCGGCGAAGCGTGGCTCGGTGGGGAGGGCGAGGGCGTCGCGGCGGAGGTCTTGGACAGCACAAGGAGGCGAGGGGAGAACGGTGGACGCGGTGGCAATGAACGGTGGCGACGGCGTGTTCAGGCGTGCGTGAGAGAGCGAGACAGAGGAGGGGAACGAGGGCGAGGAAGAGAGCGAGGGGTTCCTGGGAATTGCGTGGCGCTCGGGGCTGACTCCAGCAGCAGCAAGCAGGCAGGAGGTGGCCGAGCGCGTGGTCGCGCATGTCGGGTGCGTGCCCCTGTCCTCCTGACGTGAGGAAGGGAATGACTGGCAGGGGCCAGTGGACTGGGCCGGCTTGCTGGGCCGCAGGTGAGCGCTAGCTAAGGTTTCCATCTCTGTCTTATTTCTATTTTTATTCTATTTTTCTATTTATGCAAATTTGTTTAAATTTGGTTTTCAAACCAAATCACTTTTTAAAATTCTGAAAATAGTTATGGGCACTAAATGTATTATTCTAGAGGCCCTCAACTAATTCCAAAATTGTTGGAGCATTTAAAAATATTTATAGTATTTAAATGCCCCAATTCAAATACAATATGAGTTAAGTCAAAAATCCATAATGGCCTAGAAATATGCGCATCATTTTTGGAAGAGGTTCTAGACCAATTCAAAAATGATGGGCATTTATGAAGGGCATTTTGGGTTCATTGAAAATATTTTTATTTTGATCCTAGTTGCATTTCATTTGGTGCTAGGGTTTGGACATCCCCATTTCAGGTTTAAAAAAATTTAAACATGATGCAACAACCAAGACTAGACCACAACAAGGCTGAAGCTAGGGCTGTGACAGAAACATTCAAAATAAATTGGGGAAAAGCCAGCAACAAAGCTCGAGAAAAACCGGAATGAGGAAGAAAGCACGGCAAATAAAATAGAGTTCCAACATAATTATACATACTCATACATGAAAGGTAACCATCATGCCAGGTTCAACTACTCTCATACAGAAAACGAAACATCATGACTCGTACTACTACATCCGGACATCATCCCGACGACTGCGAATACTCAGGGGCCCTACTGCTCTGCTGGTGCTGCGGGGTCCTCTCCTGAAGTGGAATCGGATCCGAAACTGACGAGGTTAACTGAGACCTTCGGGTTAAAGGTAACACGACGACGCTGCCTAGAGGGGTCTCCCTCAGGGGCAAGGGTAGGATGAATCATCGAGGCTACAGGAGTGGCGAGAACTGAAACCCACTCAGCAGGAGCACTGAGAGGATTCGCGGTCAAGGTGCCCGAGCTACTAGGAGGAGTAACCGGTGAAACAGGGGAACTAGAACTGACTGGAATATAAGGAGTAAATCCCAGAGAGGATGGAGTGGTGGCAGATCTAGTAGTGACTAAAGCAGCGGCTAAAGCAGTACGAGCACGAGTCAGCTCTCGAGCCAGCTCGTAGATCATAAGATAGCTAGCAGTGATGTAACAAGCAAGATGACTAGCGACACTATCAGACTCCGGATCAATGGTAGAGAAACGGACACGACCATTGTCGTGCAGAGAAGGATAGTAGTAGAAACCTGGGTGGTTCTACATCCGAACCTCGTGGTAACGAAGCTCGACAAGGACCTCGAATGCAGCAAACTGGACAGCCTGAGAAGCGGTAGAAGCGAAACTGCTCCGAGAAGTATGAGTGTAAGTGCTGGAAACGGAACTAGTGCGCAGAGTAACCACTGTGTGATACTCATACACTGAGTCATCTAGACACTCCCGGTACACACGATAAACTAGGTCGTCACCGAGGGGGTACAGTCGGCGCCATACGTTACGAAGAAGACGCGGAGACATGTACGGCATCAGCTGCAACTGGCACGGATACGGCACCGGAGCCATCTACACTCACAACCATTAGTAGGTTAGCATAAAAAATACAAGTATATACAATGCAACAACCAACCACCAATGCTACCAGCACTCAACGGAAACTCGTATCTACCGTCCAGTCAACATGTCATAGTCTAGCATGGCCAACAGTCAGCGCGGCTCTGATACCAATCGTTGTGGCACCCCGTCTCAGAGAGACCAGTTTACCTTGCATTGCCAGCCCAGAGATCATGTCTTGTGGCAACACACAACATCTTGGTACAGAAAACAACCGCTTTATTGATACTAGCGGCTCAAAGTTTACATTACAACAGGTAGCGAGGCCAAGCGGCAGACCTGGTGTGGCTGAACAATATGTACATTATTTAGTGAACATAAAAGGGCCTCGATCATAACAACTACGCGCAGCAGAACAACATTGTAGCGGAACTCAATAGCACAAGGACACCTATGTGGACACGATCTAGACTCGAGCAGCACTCCTTTCCACGGGACTTTCCTGAAATCTGGCATGACACGCCAGGTCAGTACATTGAATGTACTTGCAAGCTCACAACAAGCATAAACATAATGACAAACAATATCATGATAATTAACCAATTATTAGTAATGCAACAATGTACCCAACATGCTGTGATCACGCTCTTATGAGCACAGTCCCTCGGACTAACTTACCACGATGATCGTTTCTGGATCACAAATGTACCAAACACATGATCTTAACTAGGGATACTTCATGATCATTCCGGCGACCACAACCATGACCAATATTTGGTCTCAAATAGTGATCCTTCCGGTGATCACAACCACGACCAACACTTGGTCTCAACCGACAGGATGACCTTCCTGCCATCCTCAACAGTGCAAAGTTCATGACTTAGTGTGCAGGATTAATTAAATGTTGACCCATGGTGTGACCTACTTTCGAGGTGTCTGTAACCATGGACTCGGCTATTGATAGATTAATACACTCTACAGATGTAGCGCACAGTACCAACACAACGGAACCCATGGCCTCATACTCCCATTCGGGTGGACCAACGGCATTCCGACGAAACCCCTCCATTGCCATGACACTCTCTCGGCCACACCCACCCACTTCCCAACTGGGCTAGTCCTGGGTGGCCCCGTGTCTACCAAAGACACAACGAACATCGTCGTGGCCAACGTCCCTCACGAGGACCATCCCTCACGAGGACCGATACCAAAAATCTCAACAGCGGGCTCACAAGGTTATGTCTGCTTACCGGGCCAAGGTACTGCATGACCATAACCTTCCCTAGTTGGAGGCACCGACTAGAGGCATGACAATGGACTGAATAAAGGCCTTCCCATACAGGCAAATGTGGTTACACTGGGAAAAACTCGATTCAATGGCACCATGACTCGGTCAATGATAAATTCAAGTTGTATTATTATCAGGATCAACTTAAACTAAAAATAACCGGTGTCATAGTATGCCATGAAATGCAATCACTAACATAACCTCCACATATTAACGGAAATGACTAAGTCAACTAAATCCACACTAAGCATGAACATCAACAACACCTCATACTTCTCTGGTTAGGATATAAACTCACATTAAACAGAATCTTTTCTAACAAATTTTACCATCTTTCTCATGCAAGAAAATAGTTCTAATAAACTACTTATATCCATAGCCATATTATTTTTCTATCATAGCAAAGATTAATTCTAGTTTCTTTAACCACTTAGTAGCTACAACTTTCTGATAACATAAGCATGTAAACTTAAACAAATACTAACAGAATATAAATAACCTAATGATAATGATTTAAATGCATGGGTTAAATCATTCATTCAAGTAGAAAAATATCACAAATATTGAAGTGGCATCATGAAAATGTTGTTGTGGCTTGCCTTAGTGCAGATGAGGCTCACAAGCCCTCTGGTGTTCCTCAAGACAAGCTTCTCTCTCTGAAAATAAATTTAAACACAAAAAGAAAATATCAAGAAACCTTCTGAAAATCACTAGAAAATCTTGACAGCAGGGGAAATCCCATTTTGGGTGAGCTGTTAGATTTACTTGCAAAGAACACAATGCAAAAAGAATCAATTCAATTTGGACTTATGGTTGAAAAGTTATAACTGTTTGAATCTCTCTGGAAATTTGAATTTAAATAAAACAGACAGGGGGATGACGTCGAAGGCGTAAAGCCTCGGGGCGCCACCACTCGTACCACTTCGGGCGCGTATTGGGTGGCTGACAAGCAGGCCCCGTTAGTCAGGTGGGGGAAGAGGGAGAAGGAAACAGAGGAGGTCGCGGCTTCACCGGAGCTCACATCGGCGACGAGGGCTCCTTGGCCAAAACGAGAGGGAGGGATTGAGAGAGGGGATGGAGGCGCACCTGCCCGTACCCGTAGTGTAGCTAGGGGTGGTCGAACAGCGTCGGAATCGACCTCGCAAGCACAGGCAAAGATCGGAGGTCACCGGAGACGAAGAAGACGGCGAACAGCGGCCACTCCAAGGGCTTCAACCAGGCGGAATAGCACCACCGGAGAGTGGCGGAGGCCCTGGAAGGATTTCCCAGGCCTAGGAGGGGCTGGAGCTACCGTGGCGACCCGAGAGGATCGTCGGCGAGCTCGAGCTCGGGGACGGTGGCCCACGGCCTGCCCGGCTGAGCTACGGTGTCCTACGGTGTTGTGGGGTGTGTGGGAGTGGAGGATGGTGCTCGAGGAGGCTGGGGATGTCTCCATTTATAGGCGAGCAGTGAGGGGGGGATCGGGCTCCGCCGTCGACACCAGGACACGGCGCCCGGTGACGAGCGGCGTAAGTGAGAGGGGGAAAAGGCGATGCAGCTCACGCGGGGACTGTGGGCGGACGGGACGAGCACAGGATCGAGGAGAAGGCGACGAGCACAGTGCATGTCGCACTGTTACGTTGGCCGGACCATGCCCGTGCTCACTGCGGTGAGCTCTGGCGTCAGCGAGTGACAGGGGAGAGTTAAGGGGGTTGGGACAAAGATGGTGGTGAGGTTTGGCACGCTTTGGCAGTTGGCGAAGCGAGCACGCGCGAAACAGAGCGCTCGGCGGCACCCAGAGCGCGTTGACACAGAGGCTGGCATCGTGTACACACGTGGCCACCGCGCGAACTCTGCCCTCAGGCCGGCCTACATCCAAAGTTCATGTCTGTCTTGTTGTTTGTGGTAGTTTTGAACTTTACCACACTTTGGTTTGGATCCAGATGCAGTAGAAAAGATTTTACAAGCCAAGTAAGTTTCTGATCAGTAACTTTGGGAGTTTACTGAGGTCAAACAGCTGGGAGTTTGGGGCTGGGTTTTGGAGGCTAGCAACCATCTACTAAGGTGATTATGCACAAGAAAAATCTGCCTCATTGGGGCAAGTAAAATGGCAGTTGCTGTAGAAACCACCATTTCTGTCCAGAACAGAAATTATTTTTTGTATCAAAAATATTCCAAAAAGTGGTGCAATATTTTTGCTCAGGAAGGTGCCCTAGGTTCAAAGAATATTTGTGAATTTTCTCAGATTTTTGTGGGCAAGAAAAATTGAGGTTGCTTTGGAGCACATTAATCTAGCTAGGGTTTAAGAGAAGGAAATGAATATTCTTATTAAAGAAAAATACTCCAAATATTATTATGGGGTGAACCAGAGAGGAAATGATGCTTAGAGAGGGAGATGAGGCACTTGGGTGAAAGCCTAGGGTACCCAAGTGTTTAAGTCCACATGAAAAGATTCAAAAAATCAAAATTTCAAAATCATTTCAAATGAAAATCAAGCAAATGAGAGAGGGCAAAAACCAGGTTGTCACATCTGGCGTACCGCAAAACGGAGGAAACGGACCTCCTATGGTCGAAACGGGGGTCTTGTTGATCGGGAGGTGTGTGGCGTACCACAAAACGGAGGAAACAGACTTGTGTTGGAGCGCTACGGCCGAAATGGGGGGTCCTGTTCATCGGGAGGGGTGTGGCGTGCCGCAAAACAGGACTCCACAGGATATTGTTCATCTCCACCATCGACCCCCTCCAGCCTCCACGGGCTACTGTTCATCCACCGTCGACCTCCTCCAGCCTCCACCTGCGACTGTTCATCCACGGGCTCCTGTTCATCCAGCCTCCACCGCGCGCTACTCCACCGGCTACTGTTCAACCAGCCCTCTCCATGGGCTCCTGTTCAACGAACCCTCCATGGTCTACTGTTCATCTAGCCCTCCACCGTCTACTTTTCATCCAGCCCTCCACGGGGTGGTCCTGTTCATCCTGCCCTCCACGGGGTCCTGTTCATCCAGCCCCAACCGGCTCGATCGATCGGGGTCCTGTTCATCCAGAGGCAACACCACGGGATCCTGTTCATCCACCCCCACTTTGAACTATTCATCCAACCCCCCCCCCCCAGCAACGCTCACTATTCATCCAGAGGCAGCATCGATCGGCTTCAATTAGCAGCAGTAGCTCGATCGGGTTCAGTCAATAGCCATCGATCGATCTCTCGGGTTCAGTAACACATAGCCTGCAGTGCAATCGCTCAGGTTCAGTTAGAGCCCAACTCCTCGCTCAAGTTCAGTTAGAGCCCAATGCCTCGCACCCATGCGTGTGCGTGTATGAGAGAAACGTGCATCGCTCGGCCCCGACCACCCACCGTAACCGGGAACACCCCGATATTTTCCTCGCCCTCGCTTCTACCACGGTTTTTTCGTCATGGGCGGCCCAAAGAATGTCATGCAGCTGCGTCTCCGGCCCGCCCAGGACGAAAAGCCCATTTTCTGTCATGATTTTTTGTCATGGAAGTAGGACCCCACCACATCTATGATGATACCGGGTTTTGTCACAATTATCATCATAGAAGTGTCATAAGTATGACAGAAAAAATTCGTTCGGCCCAAAATGTCACGGATGTGTCTTCTTTTTGTAGTGTGATAAACTTTATAAACACTCTGCAGAGGTAGCGCACTGTACCCACACCACGGAACCCATGGTCTCGCATTCCCATTTGGGTGGACCAACGGCATTCCGACAAAACCGACCTACTGCCATGACACTCTCCCAGCCACTCCGACCAACACCCCTTTTTGGGTTCATTCCTGGGTGGCCTCATGCCTACAAAATACACCAACGGCCACCGTCGTGGCAAAACAATAAACGGTCCCAAACGGGGACATGAGCTCAAAATCAAACCCGGGCACACAAGGCATATGTCCGCCTACCTGATCAGGGTAGCACGCACCCATAACCTTCCCTCGCTGGAGGTACCGGCGAGAGGCATGACAATAGATCGCATTAAGGCCTTCCCAAAAAGGCACAATGTGGCTGTACTGAAGAAGTTCGATTTGGTGGCACTATGACTCGATCCCATCGATGACGGAGGAGGTTTGTTATTATTAAGTCATTTTATTATCTTCTCCATCATCATGAACATCTTTAACATGAATGCAACAATGAGCATGCATCATATAAATGCTTTAATAAAATACCAAGCTTCTCAAGTGAACAACTATAGCATAAAGAACATGACAATACCAAGTACTAGCATATCAACGGTGTCTTACAATCATCATAACATTTTATAATAATTACGTGAAAATAAAGTAGAGTAGTGACATGGCATTATCAATAACAACATACTAATTAGCATGGCAAAAGATATCATGAAAATACAAGCATGCATGATAAGCATAATGGAATAACTGCAGACGAAAACGATAAGAAACAACTGCAACTCCACCCACACAAGGTGCAAGCAAAGTCAACATGCAAGTTCGGGGCTCATGATAAGACGTTGGCTTGCCTGGGGGTCGACAAATACTTTGGGAAGAAGTGGGAAACAATCGCGGAAAGATTTGCCGAAAACAGTTCTCTCTCGGAGGGGGCTGTTTACGGGCAAGGGCAAAATGGTCATTTTCAGAATGTGCAAACATTATGAAAATGGTTCCATCGAAAAGAGCTCGATGAATAGAGAACGTGAGTGTTGGAATCACCTCAATCGGAGTTGTGGTTGAAAAGATATGGTCGGTTGAATGACAGGGACTAATCTGTGAAATAAATATTTACAGACAGGCCCTTGTTAGTTAAAACAGAAAGCGCACTAAAGAGAATACGTTTTCAGAGAAAGAAAAGCATATTACTGACCGAAGGCGACGCAGAGTATGTTTTCATAAAACGAAAACGTATTTCTGTTTGAAGGCACAGCGAAGTACGCTTTCGAAAGACGAAAGCGCATCCGACCCGGGGCGTGTCCACTTACACCAGGTCAGCGAGCCGGGTCAACCCCTGAGTGGCTGACTTGCGGGGCCCGCATGGAGGTGGGCCCGCCCGATTAGTCTTCTTCTTCCTCCCGCGTGGTGCTCGCCTGGCCGAGGGAGCAGGCTCACCCCGACGGCGACCGCCGGCACATTCGGCCACCATAGGAGACGGGCGACCTACCGATCTTCTCAGGAGGAAGAGGCGCATCTAATGGTGGTAGCCACTACCGCCGAGGAGCACCAGAGAAGGGGTTGTAGGGCCCACGGCGGGGAGGAGCTTCGGCCACCGGTGGATAGGGTGCTCCGGTGAGGGAAATGGAGGGGCGGCGGGTCGGGAAGGGTCACCGGAGAGTGGCGCGTCCCGTCGATGGCTAGGACAGGGCAGGGGACGGCTGGAGAGAGGGGTCGTCCGCGGAGGCCGTCGGTGAACTCCGGCTAAATTGCCAGGCTCTAGTAAGGGATTCGGCCAGGCATGGGCACTGGGTGGAACGGAGGGAGTGGGGAGAAGGTTGGGAGGGCTGGCTTGCTCGGGGAGCGCTCGGGCTGGCTATTTATAGCTGAGCGAGGAGCAGCCGCGCCGGGCTCCGCCGAGCGAGACCGGCCGAAGCTCTGCCGGCTGCAACAGTCACGGGGGGGGGGCACGGGAAGCCGACGAAGGGGAAGCAGATGAGCGCCAGAGGCTCACGGAGACGAACAGCACTCGAGAACGAGAGGAGGAAGAGGACACCGGGGAGGAAGGCGATGGTGCACAGGAGCGCACTGTGCAACCATTGGAACGACTCGCCGGAGAAGAAAACAGAGGGGCCAGAGGTCCAGAGGGAAGACGACGTCGAGGGGGGACTATGGGGCATTAATGGCGAGGCCAGAGCCGGTCGGAGCAGCGCTGCCAACGAGAACAGTGGCTAGACCACCGTTTTGAGCTGGTTACACTCGTGGTCACCACAGACAAGGCGCGCTCTGGAGTTTTTATTGATGCTAGCTCATGTCTACCGTGTAGTCCGTCGAAGATAGAGTGTTACTACGGTAAAGAAACAGGCAGAGACAAATGGAGCTGAGTAAACTAAGCTCCACAAGTTTTTTGTAGCAAACTTGGCCACATCCTAGAGGTAAAACCAGAGAGGTTAAAAGGTAAAATTGATGTCTGGTAGGCTTAGGGTAGCAAGGACTACGGTCCTCAGAATTATGAGGTGATTTGGATAACTATTTAACATAGTTGTTGTTCAACTCCCAAATCTGGCCTAGAAGCCAAATCATGAAGAAGCACTCACTAGGAGTGTTGGATTGGGCTAAAACTTGGCAAAGCTTGATGATTTGGACATACAATGATGTTGTAAAACTTTCATACCAAATGGACTTGCCAAAATGGTACTTATTTCACAAACATCTCCTTTGTCCAGAAACTTGAGAAAAATCCTCAGGGCAAATGGCTAACTTAAATGAGCCAAAATTTTATGGAGATGGATCATATGGATAGTAGAAGGCCTGGGAATATTTTCAGCCATAATGGATTTTATCATTTATGCCACCGGTTGCGTCTCACTACTCAGTTTTGCCACTAAGAATTTCAACTGCTCAAAAATGCCATTGCTTCATTAGAAGCATGCTCAAAAATGCCACTGGACACCATTACTATAAGCTCAAATCTCGTTTGTCATGTTGTAATGACCAAAATACCTTTAGACCAACATGTCAGCTGTCCCTCTGCCTCACTACAATAAAGTATGGGTCCCACTTGATCCCAGCAACGTTCTTGTTTTCCTCCAAAATTATTCACTTTTTTCCTCCTAACAAGTGGGATCCACACTTATCATTGTGAGATAGAGAGAGCTGGCATGTGGGCATACGGGAGTTTTTTCATATAACATGGTCAACGAGTTTGACCTGACAATAACGATGTCTAATGGCATTTTTGAGCAAACATCTAATGGAACGATGGCATTTTTTAGATATCTAATGGCATTTTTGAGCAAGCATCTCACAAAACGATGACATTTTTGAGTAGTAGTAATTTCTAATGGCAAAACTGAGTAGTGGGACACAACTAGTGGCATAAATGATAAAAACCCAAAAAAATATACTTGCTTCACAGACTGAAAATTTTGACAGAAACCAAGAATTGCTCCTATGCTCAGATAGTTCAATGAAATGAATTGAATTTAGGTGGAGGCTAATTATTTAGGATACTTGAGGAGATGGCAAAGTTTCATCCCATTTGGAAACTCTATGAAGGTACTTCCTTCACAACGTTACAATCTGGTCAGAAACTTTGAAAAATTACATAGGGAGCTAGGAGGAAAGGATTGAGCTCATATTTGGTATCCATGGGTTATTTATCCATGTTAATCACCCTGCCAAATTGCAGCTCAATTGGAATTAGGAATAAAGCACTTCCTTTGAAAAATTTCAGAGAAGGCAGAAACTTGCATTGGATCATGTGCCCAATTTTTGATCTGTGGAACATGAGATAAGAACGGAACTAGTGATTATATAGCAAGGAGAAGCTCCACAATTTATGTGGTAATTTTCTCTACTCTAAAAATAGTAGTTCCCTTAGAAAGCGACATAAATGCAATATTGGCATAAAATAGGAAAAGGCAATTTTCCTTATTTAAATGTGGCCAATATTGTTGCCAGAGTTACGATTAGACATAAATATCATCTCCACCAATTTTCATGAATTTAGGATATGGCTAGCTATGCCTTGGATTTTATTCCTCAGAAAGACAAGAAAAGTAATAAATCACAAATGAAAAATATTGCATAGGACTTAGCCATATTTTTTCATATCCAAGGTTAGGAGGATAGGAGGGTCTCTGGGAACAAATAGGATGATCAACAGATCAAGGAAAATGATGGCTCCGTTGTAAGCACAAAGGAAACATTCAAATTCCAAAAATTTGGAATTAGGGTTTGAGAGGGTTGGGATGATGCAAATGAGGTCTTGCCCACTAACAAAGACATGAGAAAGGTTTTGAAACGTTGGGAATGGCAAGAATTCTTAGAGTCATCCAGCAAACTCGGGAGAAAAAATTAAAAATGATTGCGAGGAAGGAATAACAGCACAAAAATTGATAACCCAATTTTGGGGCTATTACACGCGGGTTGCATGGCGTGTCGACCATCAGAACCTCTGCTGCCGGGTTGCTGCTCCCGCACTCGGACAGAGTCTCAATGGAACCAGACGAATAGCCCGTAGAGAGATTCGTTGGGCTCGATTGCCATGACTTGCGGGGTGGCCGACTGGTGGGCCACCACATGTTTCACCCGGCGCTGAAGCCGCGATCGACCAGATCTCTTGCGACGGCGTACAACTGGAAGGGTGGATGACGCGAGAGCCGACCGATATTGGGTTGATGGATGCTGCAGGAGGACACCGTAGGCACTCGCACGGAAGTGCGCCGCCCCGCAGACGGGAAGGGCCTTGACGTCGAGGGGGGCCTCTTGTAACCAAACGGAGTCGTCGGCGAAGAAGACAAGCGCGCCGAGTCGAATCTCGCTGCCCAAAGCCAATCCACCGCCGGCAACCATGTTGATGAATATCGGGGAAAATGCAACCTCACCGGAAGTCGCTAAGACACCTGCCCCACGGTGGGTGCCAACTTTCGTGGGAGTAAGTCCGACAATAGAATAGGGGGTACGTAGGAGGAGGCAAGATCCTAGCTACGGTGAGGTTGTGCACGCAAGATTTACGAGTTCAGGCCCTTCACGAAGGAAGTAACAGCCCTACGTCTCGGTGCCCGGAGGCTTGGTCGATTGGATTATGTGTGAGAGTTACAGGGAGTGCGAACCCTTGTGCCAGAGGAGGGGTGGCTTATATAGAGTGCACCAGGACCCCAGCCATCGCCCGTTACACAGGGTTCAGTGTACATTAAGATAGGGCGTTACTGATAACGCCAGCTATAAAGAGATATAAATGATCTTAAAGACCGTGGAGTGAACGCCTGACCGGTGCCGTCCTGAGTGGCTTTAGATCTTCTGTACTCCGAGTGGTTTCTTGTAGGGTCGAGTGACTTCTTCTTGGTCTAATGGAATTGGGGTATCCGAGTGAGATAAGTGGTCGAGTGGATTGCACTCCAAGGTTACTTCAGTCGGTATTCTTTGTTGTACTTTGGACGTTCTTGACTCTAGGGTAGTGACCTTGGGTAGGGCGTCTAGGTCAAGCCTATATCCCTACCCTAGGTTAATGGAATCGTCAACATGCTCTAATAATGAATAATGATGATCATCGCACTTCTATTTACTTACAACTCAATATTACAACTCGATACCTAGAACAAAGTATGACTCTATATGAATGCCTCTGATAGTGTACCAAGATGTGCAATGATCTAGCATAGCAGAGACATCACAAGATGAACAAACCATGGAAATATCATGCTAGCTATATTACGATCATGCAAAGCAATATGACAATGAATGCTCTCAAGTCATCAAAATAGAAGTGGTGGAAGTTGCATGGCAATATATCTCAGAATGGCTATGGAAATGCCATAATAGGTAGGTATGGTGGTTGTTTTGAGGAAGATATAATAAGGCTTATGTGTGATAGAGCGTATCATATGACGGAGTTTGGATGCACCTGTGAAGTTTGCACCACATCTCGGGGTGAGAAAGGGCAATGCACAGTACTGTAGAGGTTAGCAAATTGCGGAAAGGTAAGAGTGTGTATAATCCATGGACTCACATTAGTAATAAAGAACTCATATTATACTTATTGCGAGAGTTTATTAGCTATTGAAGCAAAGTACTACTATGCATGCCCCTAGGGGATAGACTGGTAGGAAAAGACCATCGCTCGTCCCCGACTGCCACTCATAAGGAAGACAATCAATAATAAATCATGCTCCAATTTCATTCCATAACGAGAGACTATACGTGCATGCTTCGGGAATTACAAGCCTTAACAACAATATTCTTACTAACCACAACCGTTTACTAGTACCTCCCACATATTATCATCTCTATATCGCAAAACTATTATAAGGAATCAAACACATCATATTCAGTGATCCACAAGTTTTATGTATGCTTTTATGACTAACCATGCAAATGACCAATTCATGTTGACTCTCTAAATATATATAAGTGAAGAAAGAGAGTATTCTACAAATAAGGATTTTCTATGTGAAGAGAAACAGGCAATCCAAACTTCAAATGATATAGATGAAGCACATGAAGCATTCTATAAAGCCATACTCAAATGATATATGTGAAGTGCAATGAGCATTCTATAAATGAACCATGGACTATCTCATACCAGCATGGTACATAAAAGAAAAGTGAAAACTAAACAAAAAAAGACGCTCCAAGATTCACATGAACGAAACAAAGACCGAGACATACCGGTACTTCTTGAAAAAAGATGGGATGCCTTCCAGGGCATCCCCAAGCTTAGATGCTTGAGTCTCCTTGAATATTTACTTGGGGTGCCTTGGGCATCCCCAATCTTGAACTCTTGTCTCTCCTCCTTCTCCTCATATCGAGACCTCTTCGATCTTTGAACACTACGTCCACACAAAATGTTCAATGTGTTTCCAAAAAATTTTCAACGTATATTGCCAAAATGTTCAATGCATATTGAAAATTGTTCAATGTATATATTAACATTTTAAAAATGTTCAAAATACAGTATATGTTTTTAAAATAAGAATTTTAAACTATATTTTAGCTCCATAACTAATATCCAGGAAGTTCCAATAAAACACAGAAATATGAAAAAAAAATAGCTTTCTTTAGACACAAAAAAACTAGCAGTAGCGAGCTTCTGTGAATGGGCCGGCCCATTAGCACCTTCCTTCAGCGAAGGTACAGCTGTGTGACACCTGTTTCTCAAAAAAAATAAGAACAAGATGTTTTTACTGCAAACCATTCCCCTTGGCCAAGTCACAAAAAGTGGCGGTGTAGCGTCTCTCTCCCCTAGGTGGAAAACCTAGGGTTTCGATATCTTCTGACGGTCACCGCCGGAAATCTATCTTCGTTCCCATCCACCCACGCCACGACCTCCCCACGGACTTGGGCTAATCAAGGGGGATCCTCCGCGATCCTGTCCAACCTTGGACGAAGGGGATCGGGCACGGTTTAGGTGGGGAGCGCGTCAAGATCGGATCGAGGAAGATGGGGGCAGTACTGGATCACAGAGGAAGCAAGGGAAGGAATCGGCTGAAGAACTTCTTGCGCGGCTTACCCTGCAGGAAGAGGAAGAGGATGACTTTATATGGGAGGAAGAGCTTCCGGACTTGATGAAGCCGGTGAAGTGGCTGGCAATCGCGCGGGTTCATACTCAAAAAACCTTCAGCCCCAATGCTTTGTACGGCGACATGCGGACAGCTTGGAATCCAGCAAAACCGGTGGTTTGGAGGAAGGTCGGGGACAACCTCTTCACGGCACAATTTGGATGTTTGGGGGATTGGAACAAAGCAATGAAGGATGGCCCATGGTTGTTCAGGGATCAGGCTGTGATATTGGAAGAGTATGATGGGTTCAAGAATCCTGATACATTTAAACTTGACAAGCTTAGCATCTGGGCACAAATCCATCATTTGCCGAATAATTTTTTAATTGAACCAATGGTTAGAGGCCTGGCATCACGGATTAGAGAGGTGGAAGAGGTGTAGCTGAAACTTCCGGCTGGTTTCTTTGGCGAGTTTGTGAGAGTAAGGGTTAAGATAGATGTTAACACCAATGTTGGGGATATCACTTATTGGGAACTTATCGGTCGACCCATGATAAGGGGTAAATCGGCTAGTTTGTCGGCATATCGGCCGATTTATCGCCATATCGGCTAATTTATCGGCCGATTTATCTTATCGGTCTGACAGCGGTAAGCGATAAATTGGCCAATTTATCGGCATATCGGAAGATATCTTGAACAGTGGTTAACACAAAGATTAAGCGCTTTGTTACTGGAAAGAAGGGTGAGGAAAGGGTAAGGTACCAAGTCAAGTATGAGAAGTTGCATGTCTTCTGCTACAACTATGGTGAATTTGGCCATTGGAATGAGGAATGTGGAGAAGGAGAGCATGATGAGACGACCTTTGAATAGGGAGACTTTCTCTTTGCTGAAAATATTCGTTCCAAAAACTCAGGACGTGGGAACTTTGCACCGCAATGGGGAAGAGGAGGGCAGTGGACAGGTGGACGTAGCACAGGGGGCTGAGGGAGGGGCGTGAGCAGTACAACCCAAACCAAAGTTGGCGCTTTAACGCGCCCCAGCAGCAGCCCATGCCATTCAATGAGGGACCTTCGAAACATAAGGGGACAGCGGAAAGTGGGGTAGATTAGGAGGATAGTGCTGCATTGAACATCGCAACAAGGGAGAACAATCAGATGTCTAACAAAAGGACATCAGTGGAGAATGGGCGTGAGTGTGACAGATGCTGGCATAACCAGGGGTGAGGCAGGGGCGACTCTTGCCCTGGTTGTTAGGTAGAAGCTACCCCCTGTCCCCCCTATACCACATGTTTATGTTTCACCGAGGAAGGAACGGAAGAGGCCGAAGAAGGGTTAAAAATTTTGTATAATCATCCAAAGATTCAAACCATGTGTAGGGCAATTACGTATCATTAATTTCATCCTCTCCCAAGATTATGCAACATGCTCATGATCTAGTTGCTTAAAATTCATAATATTGTTTCTAAGAGAGATGATCTTAGCGGGAGGAAAATACTTAGAGATAAAAGCATCTTTGCACTTATTCCATGAATCAATACTATTTTTAGGCAAAGAAGAAAGCCAAGTTTTAGCACGATCTCTAAATGAAAACGGAAATAGCTTCAGTTTAACAATATCATTATCCACATCTTTCTTCTTTTGCATATCACACAAATCAACAAAGCTATTTAGATGGGTAGCAGCATCTTCACTAGGAAGGCCGGAAAATGGATCTTTCATGACAAGATTCAGCAAAGCAGCATTAATTTCACAAGATTCAACATCGGTAAGAGGAGCAATCGGACTGCTAATAAAATCATTATTGTTGGTATTAGAAAGGTCACACAATTTAGTATTATCTTGAGCCATCGTGACAAGCAATCCAACACACAAGCACACAAGAAGCAAGCGAAAAGAGACAAACGGAAAAGAGAAGGGGAACGGAAAAAAGAGGGCAAACAAAATGGCAAGGGTGGAGTGGGGGAGACGAAAACGAGAGGCAGATGGCAAATAATGTAATGCGAGGGATAAGAGTTTGTGATGGGTACTTGGCATGTCTTGACTTGTGGTAGATCTCCCCGGCAACGGCGCCAGAAATCCTTCTTGCTACCTCTTGAGCACTGCGTTGGTTTTCCCTTGAAGAGGAAAGGGTGATGTAGCAAAGTAGTGTAAGTATTTCCCTCAGTTTTTGAGAACCAAGGTATCAATCCAGTAGGAGACTACACGCAAGTCCCTCGTACCTACACAAACAAATATGAACCTCGCAACCAACGCGATAAAGGGGTTGTCAATCCCTTCACGGTCACTTACGAGAGTGAGATCTTATAGAGATAATAATAGCAAGATAAATATTTTTGGTATTTTTATAATATAGATTGAAAGTAAAGATTGCAAAATAAAATAGATTGGAAACTTATATGATAAAACATAGACCCGGGGGCCATAGGTTTCACTAGTGGCTTCTCTCAAGATAGCATAAGTATTACCACTACTGGAATCAGCAGATTTGCCATCTGCCGACTCTTTGCCGTCAGCTAGCGGACGGCAAAGAAAGGCTTTGCCATCAGCCACAAGAAAACGGACGGCAAAGAGGCAGCAGACGTCAATGGAAGGCTTTGCCATCAGCATATCTTTGCCATCCGCTAGCGGACAGCAAAGAGGATGGGTGGCGGGCTTGCGAGGACGACCTAACGGCCATTTTCTTTGCCATTTTTTGCCGTCAGCCAGCAGACGGCAAAGAAAATGGCCGTTATGTTGTCCGTTTCCCCCTGGACCCACCCCACTAAGTACGCTCTTTGCCGTCTGCTAGCAGACGGCAAAGAGGTGTGACCTACTAGCAAAAAAGGGGCTGCGCTCGTGCCCCCGCCCATCTATCTATCCGTTCTCTCTCTCCCCTGCCCGAGCCGCTGCCACCCCTCACCCCTGCCGCCACCCCTAACCCTTGTCGCCACCCCCGTCGTCGGCCGCCCCGCCCCGCCTGCCCAGCCGAGTCGTCGCCGCTGGCCTCGTCGCCCCCGTCCCGAGTCGCCGGCCGCCCTGCACCGCCCCGCCCCCGTCCCGAGCCACCGCCGCCCGGCCACACCGCACCGCTCGGCCCCGCCCTGCCGCCGCCTTGCGCCTCATCGTGGTGGGTTTTTTTTCTGTTTTTTTAGATTTATTTTATGTTTGTTTAGTTTAGGTTAGGTTAGGTTAGTTTAGTTTAGGTTGGTTTAGGTTATTTAGTTTAGTTTAGGTTAATTTAGTTTATTTTAGGTTACATTTAGTTTATAGTTTTGTTTAGGGTTTTTCCTGTTTTTTAGAATAATCAAGAAAGATGAAAAAAAGAAAAAAAAAAAGAGGAAGAAGAAGAAGAAGAAAGAACAATAAGTAGTAGAAGAAGAAGATGATGATGAAAAATAGAAGTAGAAGTTGAAGATGAAAAAAAGAAGTAGGAAAAGGGGGCGCCCTGGGATGAGTGGGTTAATTAGGGGGTTCCTCGGTGTCGATGGAACCCGGAATAGCAAGTATCGTCAGTGCGAGATACATGTGGCCGTCGGTGTCGAACACTACATCCATGTCCCATAAGTGACGCCGACGTCCGGCGTCCCAAAGAAACTGTTCTCGGCGTCGATGGCGGTCGAACACCATCACGAATTTGCCTGGCAGCCACTGCGATGATGATTAAAAGGCAAGTGTTGAAACTTGAAACACCCAACTGACTCAAGTCGGTTTGGTTGTTTGAAATTTCAAAACTTGGCTTTAATCCTCATTACAGAGGCTGCCAGACAAATTCGCAATGGTGTTCGACCGTCATCGCCACCAGAACTATTGTTGCGGGACGCCGGGCGCCGGCTTCACTTGTGGAATGTGGATCTAGTGTTCAACGTCGAGCGCCACATGTATCTCGCACCAATGATACTTGCTATTTAGGGTTCCATCGACGCCAAGGACCCCCTAACCCGCTCGTCCTGTTGCCAATATTTAGTTAGGTCGACGGAAGAAACAAAATTGCTATGTTACTCATCTTTGGATTTAAATGTGCAGTTATTTCGTTGCTAAGCTTCGCCCATGCGTTCGTTTGTGAGCACAAATGACATCTCCTCCTCCCCCTTAATTTGCTCTATTCCGATCTTCGTGCCGATGAAACTTGATAGCTATAGGTGTCAATCATCAGTATGTGTAACCACTATTCGTCTCCCATTTGAAAGGGTTACATCTGTAAATATGCATGCATTTGCATATTTATAATCGTGATTCTTTCGAATTGTCCAACATTATCCATGGACAGCCCGAGTATGTGTAGATTGGGTTCGTTTCCCCATATGCTCTGCTCCGTATCCGATGCAGAATTTCGTCAGTGCCTCCCAGTTGTTCTCCGGGTACACATCCTCTCTGCTTATTGCCGAGATGTGTATCAGGAGAACAACGGGGAGGTGCTGCCGAAATTTTGCATCGGATCTGGAGCAGAGCATGGGAAAACGAACCCAATCTACACATACTCGGGTGGGATTAGGACCTATCTTTACCTATTAGCGTGTAGGTTGCATGTACGTAATAAAACTGACAAACTCCAATAACTGATGGATATGGTTTGCTTAATTATGTATATATTTCTTGTGTGTCCAGTAGGAAGTCAATATGAGTGATCGTGCATGGATGTACACCGGTTACACTAGTCAGAAAGTTTGGACCGAGGAATGGTTAACAAAAACCAAGGGGTTTGTTAGAGCCGCATTTGCAAATGGCCAGGAATTAAGTTGGTGCCCCTGTGCCCGTTGCGGCAACTATAAAAAGAGGGATGAGCTTGAAATGAGTAAAGACCTGTAGAAGTTTGGTTTTACGCCTGGTTACATGGTCTGGACATTACATGGTGAGTCTGCCCAATGTGCCAGAGCCGAGGTGGTTCGTCGTCGCACCGACGAGCATGGTACCAGGACCGCAGACATGGTGCAAGACTTTGACAATGCTCGGGACTCGGACGAGGAGATGGAGGAATCTGCAAAGGCCTTCACTGAAATGTTGGAGTCCTCAAAACGTCCTCTCCATGAGCACACTGAGCTTTGTCAGCTGGATGCCATCTCACAAATAATGGCTTTGAAGGCTCAATTCAACTTGGGCAGAGAATGCTACAACATGATGATGACAATAATCGGACGATTTCTACCCAAAGGCCATGTGCTACCTCCAAACCTGTACCAGTCAGACAAAATCCTCCATGCCCTTAAGATGCCCTATGAGAAGATACATGCCTGTGAGAAAGGATGTGTCTTATTTAGGCTTCAGTATGAGGACTTGAACTATTGTCCCATTTGCAATTCTTCCAGGTATGTTGTGGTAGACAACGGTATGGGTGAGAAGACGCAGACCAAAATACCCGTTAATGTTCTTCGGTATATGCCAATCGTACCAAGACTTCAACGTCTTTTCATGGTCGAAGAGATGGCTAGACAGATGACATGGCACAAAACGGGCAAAAGAACCGAACTAGATGCAGATGGGAATGTGATGATGGTGCACACATCGGATGGTGAAGTGTGGAAGCACTTTGATGCATTACATAAGGAAAAAACGGCAGATCCAAGGCATCCTCGAGTCGCCGTCAGCACAGATGGGTTCAGTGTGTTTGGTCAGATGGCAACCCCATACAGTTGTTGGCCCGTGTTTGTCATTCCACTCAATCTCCCCCCGGGCAGATTATGCAAAGAAAGAACATTTTCCTGACGTTGATAATTCCAGGGCCCAACTATCCGGGGAAGAATATGAATGTGTACATGCAGCCGCTTAAGGAAGAATTGCAAGAAGCTTGGGATCATGGGTTCAAGACATACGACGCCTTTAGCAAAAAGAACCTCATAATGTGTGTCTGGTACATGTACTCGATGCATGACTTGCCAGCGTATGTGCTATTCGTTGGCTGGTGTGTGCATGGAAGGTTCTCGTGCCCCACATGCAAGGGAGCTCTTGAGTTTCGTTGGCTGACGGCAGGGCACAAGTATAGTTGCTTCGACTTGCATAGACCGTTTCTACATCCTGGCCATAAGTTCAGGAAAGATAAGAAGAACTTCATCAAAGGTAGAGTTGTCAAACACTCTGCACCACCTGCGTTGACAGGCCAACAGACCCTAGATCAGTTAAATGCTCTCGATCCAGATCCAGAGCGTCCAGGGTATTTCAAGGGGTATAATAAGGAACACGCTTGGACTCACAAGACATGCTTCTGGGATCTGCCTTACTTCAAAGACCTCCTTTGCCCGCACAACATCGACATGATGCACACTGAAAAGAATATCAAAGAAGCCATTTTTGGTACATTGTTCGGCATAGAGGGGAAATCAAAGGATAATACTAAGGCTAGAGTCGATCAAGAGGAGTTATGTGATAGACCGTTACAAAACATGAAAGAACCGAAAGGAAAGGGGAACTGGACGAAGCGAAAGGCATGGTTCAATCTTGGAAGGCCAGCTATGAAGGAAATTATTTTGTGGGTGAAAATGCATTTGATGTTCCCTGATGGGTATGCAGCAAATCTAAAGAGGGGAGCGAGTCTTCAAAAATTGAAAATATTTGGTCTAAAAAGTCATGATTGGCACATATGGATTGAGCGGATAATGCCGGTGATGTTGCGTGGCTTCATCCCTGAGGATGAATGGCTAGTACTGGCAGAGCTAAGCTATTTCTTCCGTGTTATTTGTGCGAAAGAACTATCGTTTGGCCTCCTAGAAGAAATGGAACAGTTGGCGCCGGAGTTGATCTGCAAGTTAGAGATGATCTTTCCGCCAAGCTTCTTTAATCCAATGCAACACTTGATTTTACATCGCCCGACCGAGGCACGATTGGGGGGCCCGTGCAAAATCGTTGGTGCTACTCAACTGAGAGGATGCAGAAGACGCTTCGAGCAAAATGTAAAAATAAACGTAGAATAGAAGAATCGATGGCGGAGGCATTCATCACTGAGGAGGCGGCAAACTTCGTGATAGCACACTACGAAGCCAAAAATCATCATTTGCATAATCCGAAGCCTCAGTAAAATGCCGACGAGCCTAAAAAGGGTGGATCCAACCTCAATCTATTCAAAGGAAATCTCGCACCAGCTAGTGGTTGGAAACCAGTATCGTTGGATGTTGAAGAATGGCGGACCATTTCGTTGTATCTCTTCAACAACCTAACAGAAGTGTGGCCGTACATCGAGTAAGATCTCGGTACATTGTTTCGCAACTTCTAATTTCTTTGAACTGCTCTTATTCCTGGATATTTGATGCAGTCGATACGTTGCCATATTCTCGTATGGAGCGGTGATCCAAAAGGATTCCGTCAAAGAGTATGAGCTTCTGGCAAAGCAAGGAGGCGAATATCCCGGTTTCATCTCTTGGTTCAAAAACGGTAATTTCCATTAGACCCTTTCATTTCTTTGGCTAATTTGCGACTAATGCAACAATCCTTTCGTATTAAACTTGTAGGCTAATTCAGAGATTATGGATGCTGAATTGAGACAAGTAGCTAATGGTTTTTACTATAAGGTCCGTTCATTTGACAAATACGATATCAACGGGTATCGCTTTCGTACCTATGGCAAAGAGCTATCTATGGCCGACCGAAAGTCTACAAATTGTTGTATCTCTGCTATCGGCGAAGGAGGTATCGAGTATTATGGAAGAGGTGAAGCAACTTATGAACTTCAATTCTATGGTGAAAACCCACCAAATGTCGTAGTCTTCAGATGTTATTGGTTCCAGCCGAGGGAGACTAGAAGGACTCATGAACATATAGGGCTAGTCGAAATCAAACAAAGCACCCATTTGGATGTTCCCAATGTCTATATTACGGCTCAACAGGCAACCCAACTTTTCTATCTACCGTGGTCCTGTCAAAGTGATCCAAATCTCAGTGGTTGGGATGTCATTTATGAAGTGCCGCCACGTGTTAGACCACCTCCCACCAATGAAGAGGATTATGAACCTCACATTAGCCAAGACACATATAATGAAGGAGAATTCTTCCAAGAAACACGTCTTTCCAAAAAAAGTTTCAAGAACCGCTCTACTCCACCCCAGAACATTGAAGTAGACAACGATAGTGAATCCGACTTCACCCCTGAGCCGAAACAAGAAGAGCTAGAAGAAAAAGAAGTTACTGCTGCAGATGACCTGTCAATGCTTGAACGATTACGTAAAGGTGGCCTTCCACATGATGATGCATTTATTAATGATGATGAGCATGTCATTATCGATAGTGATGATGATGATGATGGATTTATTAATGATGATGATGAGCACGTCATTACCGATAGTGATTATTAGGTATTCAAATTTTTATGTTGTACTTGATTTATATAGTTATTTGTATGATTGTATGATTTATATAGTTGGTATGTATAATTTTCTTACTTTATATGATTGTTTCTTATACATAGTGCCATGGTCTTGATGTCCGTCCCCGTCAGCCCTCGCCCGCTTTATGATTCGGATGTGGTAAATTCTATTTCATAACTATTTGTTGCATTTCGCATTTATGACAATTATGGCCATCAAGTTGACATAGAAATATTTTAATCTAGGAGGTATGTGAACCGGAATTTGAAACCGACCCTCTTGTCGAGAAGTTAAATTTAGTTGAAAAAGAAAATGTGTATTTGAAAGAAAAAATTAAAAGAATTGAAGAGGAGAAGATGACATTGGAGTTGTATGTTGGCGATGTCATCGATGATCACAAGATGAAGATGAATGCAATGCGCTTGAAGATGGATGCAATGCGCCTCAAGCTTAAGAAGATTAGAAAATATGCCATTGATAATGAGGCTTGGTATCATTATGCCATTGGATCAATTGTTACCTTAGTTGCGATCTTCCTCACATTTGTTGTGATGAGGGTAAGTTTTCTATAGTGTTTTGCTTTACAAATGGATACTTACCTTATTTGCCTCCTAAATGGCATAATTACCTAAGTTAGATAAAAAATGAGCTATACTTAGCTTATTCAGTTCATTTATGACATACTTAGCATACTTAGGTCAAAAATGTCATGATAATCTTTGTTACCTCCAAAATGATATAGACTTTGCTTATTTCCTCGAAAATGACATAATAACCTTACTAAGCTCCAAAATGACCTATTTACCTAGCTTAGCTCTAAAATGACCTACACTTAGCATTTTTACCTAGCTTAGCAATAAAATGGCATTTTTACCTACCTTAGTTAGAAGAAGAAGAAGATAAAGAAGAGGAGAGGAGAAAAAGAAAGAGAAGAAAAAAATCTTCTTCTTCTTCTTCTAACTTTCATCTTTCCCAATTTGCAGATTTGCTTTACATGAGGAAGCTTGGATTCATGGAGTGTACTATTCTTCTGATGCTTCCTTGTTGTTTATGAAAACTTGTTTGGATATGTATGTCTATATGGACATGTTGTTGGAAACTTGTTTCTGGATATGTATATATGGATATGTTGGACTTTGTTGAACTATGTTGTTGGATTTGATGAAATATGTTGTTTGACATGCTGTTGGATATGTTGGATATGTATGCATGTATATCTATGTTTGAAACCATGTCTAATTAATTGGATTTAAATAAAAACAGGGGATATATAGCCTCTTTTCCGTCTGCTAGCAGACGGCAAAGAGGACACATGGCAGTCACCTGTGCAAACTGGGAACACTAGCTGTCTATTTGGTCATTTTGCCGTCTGCTGGAAAACGGCAAAGTGACCAGCTATGCCGTCTGCCAACAGACAGCAAAGATTTAAACCTCTTTGCCGTTGGCTGGCGAACGGCATAGCTGGACACATGGCAGCTTCCCAGTGCTGCCTAGATGAGCTCTTTGCCGTCTGTCAGCGGACGGCAAAGAGCTTTGACTCTTTGCCGTCCGCTGGCAGACGACAAAGAGCACCATTAACCCCCTAACGGCTCTCACACCACCGCACTACCGTCCGCTGTCTTTGCCGTCTGCTGGCCTCGGATGGCGGATGGCACAATCCTTTGCCGCCCGTTTCCAGGAAGCGGACGGCAAAGAAGGCCTTTGCTGGCACGCTTTCAGACGGACGTTTTGCCGTCCGCTGGCTGACGGCAAAGACGTTTGCCGTCCGGGATCTATGCCTTTGTCGTCCGCCATGGCGGACGGCAAAGAAGCTGATTCCAGTAGTGTACGATGGGTCAATAAATTACTGTCGAGCAATTGATGGAAAAGTGAATAATTATGAGAATATCTAGGCATGATCATGTATATAGGCATCACGTCCGCGACAAGTAGACCGAAACGATTCTGCATCTACTACTATTAGTCCACACATCGACCGCTATCCAGCATGCATCTAGAGTATTAAGTTCATAAGAACAGAGTAATGCATTAGGTAAGATGACATGATGTAGAGGGATAAACTCAAGCAATATGATATAAGCCCCATCTTTTTATCCTCGATGGCAACAATACAATATGTGCCTTGTTGCCCCTGCCGTCACTGGGTAAGTACACTACAAGATTGAACCCAAAGCTAAACACTTCTCCCATTGCAAGAAATATCAATCTAGTAGGCCAAACCAAATTGATAATTCGAAGAGACTTGCAAAGATAACCAATCATACATAAAAGAATTCAGAGAAGAATCAAATATTGTTCATAGATAATCTTGATCATAAACCCAAAATTCATCGGATCTTGACAAACACACCGCAAACAGAGATACATCAATTAGATCACCAAGAAGATCGAGGAGAACATTGTATTGAGACCCAAAGAGAGAGAAGAAGTCATCTAGCTAATAACTATGGACCCGAAGGTCTGAGGTAAACTGCTCTCACATCATCGGAGAGGCTATGGTGTTGATGTAGAAGCCCTCTGTGATCGATGCCCCCTCCGGCGGAGCTCCGGAAAAGGCCCCAAGATAGTATCTCTTGGGTACAGGAGGTTACAGCGGTGGAAATAGGGTTTCGTGGTGCTCCTGGATGTTTTCAGGGTATATGGACATATATAGGAGGAAGAAGTAGGTCGGTGGAGCCACGAGGGTGGAGGGCGCGGCCAGGGGGTAGGCGCGCCTCCCTGCCTCGTGGCCTCCTCCTTGGTTGCTTGACGTCCACTCCAAGTCCCCTGGATCACGTTTGTTCCAAAAATAACTCTCCCGAAGGTTTCATTCCATTTGGATTCTGTTTGATATTCCTTTTCTGCGAAACATTGAAATAGGCAAAAAAATAGCAATTTGCACTGGGCCTTGGGTTAGTAGGTTAGTCCCAAAAATAATATAAAAGTGTATAAATAAGCCCATTAACATCCAAAACAGATAATATAATAGCATGGAATAATCAAAAATTATAGATACGTTGGAGACGTATCAATATCTAGTACCAATCATGGCACATTTTAAAGGGGATCAGTACCATAAGAAATCTCCCATGGCTATGCATAGGATATTTTAATGAGGTGTTATGTCCAGAGGAACACGAGGGAATCGGAGAGAGGAGCAATGCCCAAATCCAGGGTTTCCGAGAAGCCATCGATGTTTGTATGCTAATGGACATTGGCTATCAGGGTCATTTTTGGACATTTGAGAAGAAGGTAGCAGGGGGTAGCTACACTCGGGTCCGGCTAGACAGAGACCTAGCCACGGCAGAATGGAATGAGAAGTATCCAGGGCGCATGTCAAGCACCTTACAGCAGCAACCTCTGATCATTGTCCTATTATGCTGAACCTTCAGGGGACGACACCATCAAAAAAGCAGCACGGTTTCAAATACGAGGTGATGTGGGAAACTCATGAAGCATGGAATGATACGATACTGATGAGCTAGGCATTAGGAGACCTAGTGGAGTGCCTTGAAGATTTGTGAGCAAAATAGACCAGGGTGTCGACGCGGTTGGGGGTGTGGAACAGAAACACTTTTGGCATGGTGAGGAAAGAAATAAAGAGTCTAAAATTGGAGTTGGAGCGTTTGTAGAGTAGCTCAGATAGAATGGGACCGAGTCATGTGGAACTAAAAGTTAATGAGAAACTGGTGGAGCTTTACCACAGGGAGGAGCTCATGTGGAGGCAAAGAGCTCGGCTAGAGTGGCTGTCATCTGGAGATAGAACCGCATGATTCTTTCATTTAAGTGCATGTCGGCGCAGGAAGAGGAATATGATAAAAGCCTTGGCAGATTCTTTGGGTGTCCTAACTAAAGATCAAGGTGAACTTAAAAGGATGGTTACTGATTTCTACATAACATTGTACACATCAGAGGGGGTTGACGGAATGGAAAATGTATTGTCTACTATTCCTGTCAAAGTCACAGAGGAGATGAATGCTATGCTATTAGCGGCTTATCTTGGGGAACGCGGTATTTCAAAAAATTTACCTATGGTCACGCAAGATCTATCTAGGAGATGCATAGCAACGAGAGGGGGAGAGTGTGTCTATGTACCCTCGTAGACTGAAAGCGGAAGCGTTTAGTAACGCGGTTGATGTAGTCGAACGTCTTTGCGATCCAACCGATCCAAGTACCGAACGTACGGCACCTCCGCGATCTGCACACGTTCAGCTCGGTGACATCCCTCGAACTCTTGATCCAGTTGAGGCCGAGGGAGAGTTCCATCAGCACGACAGTGTGGTGACAGTGATGATGAAGTAAGCGACACAGGGCTTCGCCTAAGCACTACAACAATATGACCGAGGTGTAAAACTGTGGAGGGGGCGCCGCACACGGCTAAAGATCAACTTGTGTGTCTATGGGGTGCCCCCCTTGTGGCACCCCAGCTCAGAGAAACCGGAACGCCCCGTATTCCAGCTCAGAGATCGAGGAGAAGTCTCTGGAATACGGCACTGCTTGACATAGAACAAATCAGTTCTTATTACAAGAATAATAATACAAGGGTCTGATGTTACAAAGAAGCACATCAGCACGGCGACACTACGCCTGCGATACTATACTTGCTCTATGCTAGCAGCAAAACAACTCATAGCAGCGGAATACTTCTAGCAGCGGAACAATGACGAAGATGGTGAACTCCAATCCGCAGGGACTCTGGCTGGGACACGATCTAGCTCGCACGCACGGCAACCATCGACAAGCAATCAAGCAATCATGGCATCACCTGCAATCTAGCATGACACGCCAGGTCAGTACATTGAATGTACTTGCAAGCTCACAACAACCATAAACATCAAGGCAAGACAATAACATAGCATTTAACAGGTTAATTGAATAACAACTATTATGATGAAACAACTACTAAGCATGGTATGAAACTGATACAATACTAATAAATCACCATCTCAGATCTCCATGACCATATCACTCTTGGCTAACCGGCCAAGCAATATACCATCTCGATCACCTCGTGATCAAAACCAAACGGTGATCTTTCCGGCTATCACAACCATGTCCAACACTTGGTCTCAAATGGTGATCCTTCCGGCGATCACTACCATGACCAGCACTTGGTCTCCAACATCATCATCAACACCCTGCCAATCTGTACTGCTCAACATATTAACATATAAATCACCTATAAGTCATTCTATCATGTGAGTGTTGATCGAACGGTGTGACCTAGTACGAACCCTTGCCCATGACCGAGGACACGACTATCGATAGATTTAAATACACACTCTGCAGAGGTAGCGCACTGTACCCACACCACGGAACCCATGGCCTCGCACTCCCATTCGGGTGGACCAACGGCGTTCTGACAAAACCGATCTACTGCCATGGCACTCTCCCAGCCACTCCGACTCACTCCCCACTAGGCTAGTCCTGGGTGGCCCCGTGTCTACCAAAGACACAACGACCACCGTCGTGGCCAAAACAATAAACCGTCCCAAACAGGGACACATGCACCTAACAACAACAACAACAGGCATACAAGGTTATGTCTTCTTACCGGGCCAGGGTACCGCACGCCCATAACCTTCCCTCGTTGGAGGTACTGGCGAGAGCCACGACAATAGACCGCATTAGGGCCTTCCCATAAAGGGAAATGTGGTTGCACTGGAGAAAGCCCGGTTCGGTGGCACCTGGCCAACTTAATGACAAAATTTATCCCCAGAATATAATAGTAATGACTGATACTCCGATATCATCTATCTACCTATAATCCAAGTCATAGCAATATCCAACAAATAATCCAAAGCTGAATATCGTCTCTCCAAAATACTCAAATGAAGGCATAACACTACTATGATGAATCCAAGAATGATAAGACTACTACTCAAATATCAAGAACTAACTTTCCAACTATGATCCACATTCAAGCATCATATCCATCATCATACTCCAAAACATAAGATCAACTAGCATCATGATGAAACTAACACTAGCCGCTAAGATTCCAAAGGCAACATGTCATCCAAAGTAATACTCCAAAGCATAATACCATCATGAACATAATCATGCTGGCCACTAAGAATCCAAAGGCAACATGTCATCCACATAATCATCAAAATATATGTCCTAGAACTCCAAGCAATATCATGGCAATATCCAGATCAAAACCATACTCCGAGAAATGCCATGAACAAATCATACATAGCTAATGCAATATTTTAAACAAGTTTAAATAACTTAAACCATGTCACCGCATTGCAATCATTCAAATGAAGGGTGTGGCTTGCCTGGGTGAAGAAATCACCGGGAAGAAGGGCGGTGAAGCCGTGGGAAGAATCACCGGAAACAGTTCTCTCTCGGAGGGGCTGTTTACGGGCAAGGGAAAATTGGTCATTTCCAGTGTGTCAAACCATAGTGAAAATGAGACCAACAGAACGGGCTCGATGAGACGAAGAAATGGGCTTTGGAATCACCTCATTTGGAGTTGTGGTTGAAAAGTTATAGACCGACGAAGTTCAGGGACCGATCTGTAAAAGAATCTCTACAAACAGGCCCCTAAGTGAGAAAACAGAAAACGCATTTTTCGGAAATATGTGTTCAGAACACAGAAAGCGCCTTTTAGGATAAAGCAGGAGCAGAATACGCTTACATCACGCAAAAACGTACTTTCTGAAGTACGCTTCCACTTACCCACGAGGACAGTGGCGGGGTCGAGCGTGGGGTCGCTGACGTGCGGGTCCCGCGGGGTGGGACCCGTCACTTATCCACGTCGGCACCTGGGGTCAACATGCAGCGGCAGGACCGGTGGCCTGGGGCGCTGCCAGGTGGGGTCCATGGGGGAGGAGGGGCCCGCCTGGCCTGGCTCCTTCTTCCTCCTCGTTGCGCCCCGATGGAAACAGCGGAGGGAGATAGGGAGGAGGCCAACGACGGGGTGGGCAGCTCAGGCGAGAGCACCAGCCGGTTCGGGGCGGAGTGTCGTGCCCATCCAGACGCGAAGAGGGCACCGGGGAGGACTGTTGGGGATCGTTGCAGAAATTAAAAAATTTCAACGGATCATCAAGATCAATCTATGGAGAGACTAGCAACAAGAGAGAGGGGAATGTATCTTCATACCCTTGAAGGTCGCGAAACGGAAGCGTTACAAGAACGCGGATGAAGGAGTCGTACTCGCAGTGATTCAGATCGCGGTTGATTCCGATCTAAGCGCCGAACAACGGCGCCTCTGTGTTCAACACACGTACAGCCCGGGGACGTCTCCTCCTTCTTGATCCAGCAAGGGGGAAGGAGAAGTTGGGGAAGAACTCCGGCAGCACGACGGCGTGGTGGTGGAGCTCGCAGTTCTCCGGCAGGGCTTCGCCAAGCTGAACGGAGGAGGAGGAGGTGTTGGGAGAGGGAGGGATGCTCCTTGGAAGTGGTGTTGCTGCCCTCCCTCCACCCCTCTATTTATAGGGTGAAGGGGGAAGGGGCCGGCCCCTCTAGATGAGATCTAGAGGGGGGCGGCGGCCAAGGGGACGGGGCTTGCCCCCCAAGCCAAGGGGGGCCCCCCCTTTAGGGTTCCCCCCAAACCCTAGGCGCATGGGCCCTAGGGGGTTGGCGCCCAGCCCACTTAGGGGCTGGTTCCCTTCCACATACAGCCCATAGGGCCCTCCGGGGCAGGTGGACCCTCCCGATGGACCCCCGGAACCCCTTCGGTGGTCCCGGTATAATACCGATAAACCCCCGAACACTTCCGGTGACCGTATGATGACTTCCCATATGTAAATCTTCACCTCCGGACCATTCTGGAACTCCTCATGACGTCCGGGATCTCATCTGGGACTCCGAACAACATTCGTTAACTACATACTATTTCCCATAACAACTCTAGCGTCACCGAACCTTAAGTGTGTAGACCCTACGGGTTCGGGAATCATGCAGACATGACCGAGACATCTCTCTGGCCAATAACCAACAGCGGGATCTGGATACCCATGCTGGCTCCCACATGTTCCATGATGATCTCATCGGATGAACCACGATGTCGAGGATTCGATCAATCCCGTATACAATTCCCTTTGTCTACCGGTATGATACTTGCCCGAGATTCGATCGCCGGTATCCCTATACCTTGTTCAATCTTGTTACCGGCAAGTCTCTTTACTCGTTCCGTAACACATCATCCTGTGATCAACTC
This sequence comes from Triticum urartu, assembly GCF_003073215.2. Classification (NCBI taxonomy): domain Eukaryota; kingdom Viridiplantae; phylum Streptophyta; class Magnoliopsida; order Poales; family Poaceae; genus Triticum; species Triticum urartu. Next base: position 410,646,983 of record NC_053022.1, on the reverse strand, counting down.
CTTGATCACATTGAGCTCATTTTGATGATGTCTTACCGAGTGGGCCCAGAGATACCTCTCCGTCACACGGAGTGACAAATCCCAGTCTCGATTCGTGCCAACTCAACAGACACTTTCGGAGATACCCGTAGTGTGACTTTATAGCCACCCATTTACGTTGTGACATTTGGCACACCCAAAGCATTCCTACAGTATCCGGGAGTTGCACAATCTCATGGTCTAAGGAAATGATACTTGACATTAGAAAAGCTTTAGCAGACGAACTACACGATCTTGTGCTATGCTTAGGATTGGGTCTTGTCCATCACATCATTCTCCCAATGATGTGATCCCGTTATCAACGACATCCAATGTCCATGGTCAGCAAACTGTAACCATCTATTGATCAATGAGCTAGTCAACTAGAGGCTCACTGGGGACATGTTGTGGTCTATGTACTCACACATGTATTACGATTTCTGGATAACACAATTATAGCATGAACAATAGACAATTATCATGAACAAGGAAATATAATAATAACCATTTTATTATTGCCTGTAGGGCATATTTCCAGCAGTCTCCCACTTGCACTAGAGTCAATAATCTAGTTACATTGTGATGAATCGAACACCCATAGAGTTCTGGTGTTGATCATGTTTTGCTCGTGGAAGAGGTTTAGTCAACAGATCTACGACATTCAGGTCCATATGCACTTTACAAATATCTATGTCTCCATCTTGAACATTTTCACGAATGGAGTTAAAGCGACGCTTGATATGCCTGGTCTTCTTGTGAAACCTGGGCTCCTTCGCCAGGGCAATAACTCCAGTGTTGTCACAGAAGAGAGCCATCAGGCCCGACGCATTGGGAATAACTCCTAGGTCGGTAATGAACTCCTTCATCCAGATTGCTTCATGTGCTGCCTCCGAGGCTGCCATGTACTCCGCTTCACATGTAGATCCCGCCACGACACGTTGCTTGCAACTGCACCAGCTGACTGCCCCACCATTCAAAATATACACGTATCCGGTTTGTGACTTGGAGTCATCCAGATCTGTGTCGAAGCTAGCATCGACGTAACCCTTTACGACGAGCTCTCCGTCTCCTCCATAAACGAGAAACATATCCTTAGTCCTTTTCAGGTACTTCAGGATATTCTTGACCGCTGTCCAGTGTTCCATGCCGAGATTACTTTGGTACCTTCCTACCAAACTTACGGCAAGGTTTACATCAGGTCTGGTACACAGCATGGCATACATAATAGACCCTATGGCCGAGGCATAGGGGATGACACTCATCTTTTCTCTATCTTCTACCGTGGTCGGGCATTGAGCCGTGCTCAATCTCACACCTTGCAATACAGGCAAGAACCCCTTCTTGGACTGATCCATATTGAACTTCTTCAATATCTTGTCAAGGTATGTGCTTTGTGAAAGACCAATGAGGCGTCTCGATCTATCTCTATGGATCTTGATGCCTAATATATAAGCAGCTTCTCTAAGGTCCTTCATTGAAAAACACTTATTCAAGTAGGCCTTTATGCTTTCCAAGAGTTCTATATCATTTCCCATCAATAGTATGTCATCCACATATAATATGAGAAATGCTACAGAGCTCCCACTCACTTTCTTGTAAACACGGGCTTCTCCATAAATCTGCGTAAACCTAAACACTTTGATCATCTCATCAAAGCGAATGTTCCAACTCCGAGATGCTTACACCAGCCCATAGATTAAGCGCTGGAGCTTGCATACCTTGTCAGCATTCTTAGGATCGACAAAACCTTCTGGCTGCATCATATACAATTCTTCCTTAAGGAAACCATTAAGGAATGTCGTTTTGACGTCCATTTGCCATATCTCATAATCATAGAATGCGGCAATTGCTAACATGATTCGGACGGACTTCAGCTTCGCTACGGGTGAGAAGGTCTCATCGTAGTCAACCCCTTGAACTTGTCAATAACCCTTAGTGACAAGACGAGCTTTATAGATGGTCACATTGCCATCCGCATCCGTCTTCTTCTTAAAGATCCATTTATTTTCTATGGCTCGCCGATCATCGGGCAAGTCTGTCAAAGTCCATACTTTGTTTTCATACATGGATCCTATCCCGGATTTCATGGCTTCAAGCCATTTGTTGGAATCTGGGCCCGCCATCGCTTCTTCATAGTTCGAAGGTTCACCATTGTCTAACAACATTATTTCTAGGACAGGGTTGCCATACCATTCTGGTGTGGAACGTGTCCTTGTGGACCTACGAAGTTCAGTAGTAACTTGATCCAAAGTTCCTTGATCATCATCATTAACTTCCTCTCTAGTCAGTGCAGGCACCACAGAAACATTTTCTTGAGCTGTGCTACTTTCCGGTTCAAGAGGCAGTACTTCATCAAGTTCTACTTTCCTCCCACTTCTTTCGAGAGAAACTCTTTCTCTAGAAAGGATCCATTCTTGGCAACAAAGATCTTGCCTTCGGATCTGAGGTAGAAGGTATACCCAATAGTTTCCTTAGGGTATCCTATGAAGACGCATTTTTCCGACTTGGGTTCGAGCTTTTCAGGTTGAAGTTTCTTGACATAAGCATCGCATCCCCAAACTTTCAGAAACGACAGCTTAGGTTTATTTCCAAACTATAATTCATACGGTGTCGTCTCAACGGATTTCAACGGAGCCCTATTTAAAGTGAATGCGGCAGTCTCTAAAGCATAACCCCAAAATGACAGCGGTAGATCGGTAAGAGACATCATAGATCGTACCATATCTAATAGAGTGCGATTACGATGTTCAGACACACCATTACGCTGAGGTGTTCCAGGCGGCGTGAGTTGTGAAACAATTCCACATTTCCTTAAGTGCGTGCCAAATTCGTGACTCAAATATTCTCCCCCACGATCTGATCGTAAGAACTTTATTTTCCTGTCATGTTGATTCTCAACCTCATTCTGAAATTCCTTGAACTTTTCAAAGGTCTCAGACTGTGTTTCATTAAGTAGACATACCCATATCTACTCAAGTCATCAGTGAGGGTGAGAACATAACGATAGCCACCGCGAGCCTCAACGCTCATTGGACCGCACACATTAGTATGTATGATTTCCAATAAGTTGGTTGCTCGCTCCATTATTCCGGAGAACAGAGTCTTGGTCATTTTGCCCATTAGGCATGGCCCGCACGTGTCAAATGATTCATAATCAAGAGACTCCAAAAGTCCATCTGCATGGAGTTTCTTCATGCGTTTGACACCAATGTGACCAAGCCGGCAGTGCCACAAGTATGTGCGACTATCATTATCAACCTTACACTTCTTGGTATTCACACTATGAACATGTGTAACATCACGTTCGAGATTAAACAAGAATAAACCATTGACCAGCGGGGCATGACCATAAAACATATCTCTCATATAAATGGAACAACCAGTATTCTCGGATTTAAATGAGTAGCCATCTCACATTAAACGAGATCCAGATACAATGTTCATGCTCAAAGCTGGCACTAAATAACAATTATTGAGGTTTAAAACTAATCGATCACATCGACCTTGGAACCATTCCCGACGCGCATCGTCACCTCGTCCTTTGCCAGTCTCCGCTTATTCCGCAGCTCCTGTTTTGAGTTACAAATATGAGCAACCGCACCGGTATCAAATACCCAGGAGCTACTACGAGTGCTGGTAAGGTACACATCAATAACATGTATATCATATATACCTTTGGTATTGCCGGCCTTCTTATCCGCTAAGCACTTGGGGCAGTTCTGCTTCCAGTGACCATTTCCCTTGCAATAAAAGCACTCAGTCTCAGGCTTGGATCCATGCTTTGGCTTCTTCCCGATAGCTTGCTTACCGGGCATGGCAATTCCCTTGCCGTCCTTCTTGAAGTTCTTCTTACCCTTGCCTTTCTTGAAACTAGTGGTTTTATTGACCATCAACACTTGATGTTCCTTTTTGATCTCCACCTCCACTGATTTCAGCATTGAATATACCTCAGGAATGGTTTTCTCCATCCCCTGCATATTGAAATTCATCACAAAGCTCTTGTAGCTAGGTGGGAGCGACTAAAGGATTCTATCAATGACCGCGTCATCCGGGATATTAACTCCCATCTGAGACAAGCGGTTGTGCAACCCAGACATTTTGAGTATGTGCTCGCGGACAGAACTATTCTCCTCCATCTTACAACTGTAGAACTTGTCAGAGACTTCATATCTCTCGACCCGGGCATGAGCTTGGAAAACCATTTTCAGCTCTTGGAACATCTCGTATGCTCTGTGCTGCTCAAAAAGCTTTTGGAGCCCTGGTTCTAAACTTCAAAGCATGCCGCACTGAACTAGGGAGTAATCATCACTACGCGACTGCCAGGCGTTCATAACGTCTTGAGTTGCTGGGAAAACAGGTGCTTCACCTAGCGGTGCTTCAAGGACATATGCTTTCTTGGCAGCTATGAGGATAATCCTCAGGTTACGGACCCAGTCCGTGTAGTTGCTGCCATCGTCTTTCAGCTTGGTTTTCTCTAGGAACACGTTGAAGTTGAGGGCAACATTAGCGTGGGCCATTTGATCTACAAGACATATTGCAAAGTTTTAGACTATGTTCATGATAATTAAGTTCATCTAATGAAATTATTTAATGAACTCCCACTCAGATTGACATCCCTCTAGTCATCTAAGTGATACATGATCCGAGTCAACTAGGCCGTGTCCGATCATCACATGAGACGAACTAGTCATCATCGGTGAACATCTTCATGTTGATCGTATCTTCTATACGACTCATGTTCGACCTTTCGGTCTTCCGTGTTCCGAGGCCATGTCTGTACATGCTAGGCTCGTCAAGTCAACCTAAGTGTATTGTGTGTGTGAATCTAGCTTACACCCGTTGTATGCGAACATTAGAACCTATCACACTCGATCATCACGTGGTGCTTCGGAACAACGGACCTTAGCAACGGTGCACAGTTAGGGGGGCACTTTCTAGAAATTATTGTGAGGGGTCATCTTATTTATGCTACCGTCGTTCTAAGCAAATAAGATGTAAAACATGATAAACATCACATGCAATCAAATAGTGACATGATATGGCCAATATCATTTTGCTCCTTTTGATCTCCATCTTCGGGGCGCCATGATCATCATCGTCACCGGCATGACACCATGATCTCCATCATCATGATCTCCATCATCGTGTCTTCATGAAGTTGTCTCGCCAACTATTACTTCTACTACTATGGCTAACGGTTAGCAATAAAGTAAAGTAATTACAAGGCGTTTTGCGTGACACGCAGGTCATAAATAATTTAGACAACTCCTATGGCTCCTGTCGGTTGTCATACTCATCGACATGCAAGTCGTGATTCCTATTACAAGAACATGATCAATCTCATACATCACATATATCATTCATCACATTTTTTGGCCATATCACATCACATAGCATACCCTGCAAAAACAAGTTAGACGTCCTCTAATTGTTGTTGCATGTTTTTACGTGGCTGCTATGGGTTTCTTGCAAGAACGTTTCTTACCTACGCAAAACCACAACATGATATGCCAATTTCTATTTACCCTTCATAAGGACCCTTTTCATCGAATCCGATCCGACTAAAGTGGGAGAGACAGACACACGCTAGCCACCTTATGCAACTAGTGCATGTCAGTCGGTGGAACCTGTCTCATGTAAGCGTACGTGTAAGGTCGGTCTGGGCCGCTTCATCCCACGATGCCGCCGAATCAAGATAAGACTAGTAACGACAAGTAAATTGACAAAATCAACGCCCACAACAACTTGTGTTCTACTCGTGCATAGAAACTACGCATAGACCTAGCTCATGATGCCACCTTGAAGATCGTTGCAAAAATTAAAAAAATTCTACGCATCACCAAGATCAATCTATGGAGAGACTAGCAACGAGAGAGAGGGGAATGTATCTTCATACCCTTGAAGATCACGAAACGGAAGCGTTACAAGAATGCGGATGAAGGAGTCGTACTCGCAGCGATTCAGATCGCGGTTGATTCTGATCTAAGCGCCGAACAACGGCGCCTCCGCGTTCAACACACGTACAGCCCGGGGACGTCTCCTCCTTCTTGATCCAACAAGGGGGAACGAGAAGTTGGGGAAGAACTCCGGCAGCACGACGGCGTGGTGGTGGAGCTCGCAGTTCTCCGGCAGGGCTTCGCCAAGCTCAACGAAGGAGGAGGAGGTGTTGGGAGAGGGAGGGTTGCACCTTGGAAGTGGTGTTGTTGCCCTCCCTCCACCCCTCTATTTATAGGGTGAAGGGGGAAGGGGGGCGGCCCCTCTAGATGAGATCTAGAGGGGGGCGGCGGCCAAGGGGAGGGGGCTTGCCCCCCAAGCCAAGGGGGGCGCCCCCCTTTAGGGTTCCCCCCAAACCCTAGGCACATGGGCCCTAGGGGGGAAGGCGCCCAGCCCACTTAGGGGCTGGTTCCCTTCCACATACAGCCCATAGGGCCCTCTAGGGCAGGTGGACTGACGGTGTCCTGGACTAGGGGGTACTCACCACGTCGTCTTCCGATCTATTAGATTGGGCCGAGGACCCCCGTGGCCGTATACTCATGGGCCAGTTTGGACGGCTACCGCATACAAGGAAGATTCCACAAGACTTGGCGATCAAGACAAGGACTTCTCCCCACCGGCGTATTCGGCTAGGACTCTTGTTATCCTAGGCCTCCGGTGCATTATATAAACCGAGGCCAGGCTAGTCGATAGAGACACAATACATACAACAATCATACCATAGGCTACCTTCTAGGGTTTAGCCTCCTTGATCTCGTGGTAGATCTACTCTTGTACTACCCATATCATCAATATTAATCAAGCAGGAGTAGGGTATTACCTCCATCGAGAGGGCCCGAACCTGGGTAAAACAAAGTGTCCCCTGTCTCCTGTTACCATCCGGCCTAGATGCACAGTTCGGGACCCCTTACCCGAGATCCGCCAGTTTTGACACCGACATTGGTGCTTTCATTGAGAGTTCCGCTGTGTGATCGACAAAAGGATCGATGGCTCGCCTGCAGATCAACTGCGACTTCAGCGTCTTCGTCACGAGTTCGACTGGTCACCTTGGTTCGACCAAGAATTGCACCCCGTGTTCGGATCACCATGTTCGGACGAGGGCCTTCATCAAACATCAACTCCGATCTCTATCAAGATCACGGAGGAATCATCTATGGAGCTCGGGGGCTCAACGTCAACATTGCCCTCGAGCGACCGTGCTATTTTTCTGGACAACGAACTCGTATCTGCCACCACCACCTCCTCGAGTATCGCTTTGACGATCGCTTTGGTGGAATTGTGCGGAATTGAGTCTACAACAACCCTCGAAAATTTTGTCAAGTTCCGACGGAGGAATCTCTGGCAATCCACGATATACCGGAGCCCTGTCAAATCTGGACGGGAATTTGGATGAGTTTAGGGCGTGGTGTCCAGCTTCTAGCTCGGACGTCCTTTGGAAGATCCAACCGTTGATCGGCTGCGGAATTCCTATATATACCACCTCTCAAAATTTCGGCTCGATCCGACCGTCCAAACTCCGGGAACCTTCCGATTAGTGCATCACTTTTCGGATCTGTCTTCTGCGCGAAAACGAATCCGACCCGAGTTCATCTTTTTTATGAACAGGATTTCGGACATCCCTTTTGAAGGAAGTTTTGTATGGGGTATTGTGTTTTGTTCCCAAACACATCCCACTAACTTTAAGATCTTTTGAACACGATCTTCAACATCATGCTGGTGTCAAACCAGTCCGGCAATATTGCTCCACGGCCGCCGACCTGCGCTAGACACGTCGTCACTTTGTTGAGCCGAGCTCAACTTCTTCGGATCATCATCTCGGCAAGCCGAACAAGAGTCCGGCATCGCGAAGGATAAATCATCACCAACATCGCCGCCCCACGGATTATACGGAGCGGGCATACCGGCATCACCGCACGGTCGCTTCATCAAGCCGGCATCGACCACGTCATGACCTGCATCGGCAGGGCCGCACTATTGCTTCTTCAAGCTGGTGTCCATCACGCTGACCTACTTCGACTCATCGGCTGACATCGAGGCTTCGCCATCTCTTCATTAACCTACTCCGGTAATGGGTGTGCGGATCGAGTCCCATTTTTGGGAATCACCTTCCTTCGGATTGCTACAACAAATAAACCAGGTGCTATTAATCCTAGTATTTTTTGCTTGTTTAGGTTCAATTTTTCCCAAGGAATTATTACTCTGGTTTGTCCATCATATGTACACAGGTCTATCAAATGGTGGCCGCATTAACGACGGTCGCATGGTGGTCCGGTCAGTCTCCGTACATAGTCCGGCGAATGCCGCATCCGAAACTCGGACCGACCTGTGAATTCAGGCTTTGCCACGCCTTTACCGCATCACGCCCATGCCCTGCATCGACATTGACTTCGGCGCCGGGCCATATTTCTTTTATTACTCACTTTGCATAAATTATTTATTATGCAACATTTTTTTTAATTATCATTATTACTATTATCTCTGGTTTGCACTATTTTTTGTGCACAGGAAAACAACCCGGGGACTTCGGCGTCACTCTGTCGGTCTGCATTGACCGTGCTATGTCACCACTTCGTCGTGTCGAGCTCTCCGCTCCGCCACCTCGGGACCGGCTTGGGGGATGGAACCTTGCCCTGCATCAAGCTCGGACCGCGTCATCAATACCGAACACATTAACCAGCTAAGTCGCTTTCATGCTCAAAGCTCTAATTTCTAACTCATGTTCGGTTCGACCAAGCATTATACTTTTTTGGAAAAAAGTTGCTTGTAAAAAATTTTCCTTGTCCAAACTTTGTTTGTGACACACAAATTCAAGGACCCAATTCACTTGGGGGCTTCCTTTATGAAGCTTTTCCTCTTGCATATGATTATATTTGTACGGCTTCGTTCCTTGTTCGTGTATTATGCCACAATATGCACCACATTGACTTAAGCGATTTGCAAGCTGGGTTGCCTCGCTCCTGTGTTTACCCCTACGTTCCCGATTGTTCGGCTAGGGAGTAAAGGGAGCACCTCTGCGATTGTCACGATCAGGTCACCCGAGCCAGACCTCAGACTGGGTGAAGCCGAAAGCTAGCGCTCTTATAGTTATTCAATGATGGTCGGCACACAACGGAACTCATGAGTACAAAAAATCTATTGCACAAGTCTCATAATAACAATGAGCACCGAAGAAAGGTATCGGTGGGGGTACTATTTTCTTCGAAGATGCTTCTTACACTTCACGGTAATATAGCATAAGTTCCCTGAGTGCGCTTTGTCTGTTACAGCCTTATGGCCTGATTGCCTGGTTATTGGAAACACCATCGATATTCTCGACCGATGGAGTACATAACACTTTTTGGTCCTTGACCGAAGAGGGAGAAGCTGACGGTCGGTTAAGACGCGTTTAAAGTTCGGTTGAACATAGATATGATATAAGTACTTCGGTACATGCAATCATTCTTCTACCCAAGTCACTTGGGGGCTCCTAAGTTTATTTGGGCCGTTTTATAATAAGTGTTCTTCTTCTTAGTCGTTGCAAAGTTTAATTATTATTTATCACTCCTTTTTTCGACACGAGTGTGCGGTCACTAGCCAGGGAGCCTAATTTCTCTCTCAAAACCGCTAGAGTTTAGTTTGCTAAACTGGCCTGATGAGAAGTACTCCGCCCTCGGGATAGGAGGTTGAAGCCGTAGGCTGACCCGCTCGAAGTCTTGAGATAGGATGTATCATGTTAAAGCACGACAGAAGCACTTCCTTTTTCTAAGAGCAATTTTTGGATTGGCACCGAACACTTGATATTGTTCGGACGTCATGTTTTTACTGACGTTTTTTGGTTTTCCAAGCTTTTTGGCACTTTTAAACTATTTGTTCTTTTCCAGCATTAGTCTCGCAGTGCAACGCCGGACACCTTTTAGGGATTCGGCAAAAATATTCTCAGATATTGCTATATATGCATCGGTTTCGAATTGTGTCTTCGGTCAATAGTTGGGTTGCCCGGCTCCTACACTTTCTTCCTACGTTCCATTTTTCGGCTAGGCGCGCAAAGGGAGAACCACTATGATTGTGCTTCCAGCTCACATGGTTAAGCACCTCAGTGGAGAAAGCCGAAAACTGACTGTCACAATAAGCGTAAACTGGTCAGCGATCTGATGACTATGTTAAATAACAGGCCGTTCATAACATTGGCCGGAGTGTTTACGGCTTGACCCCGACTATCGCCGAACACTACCGGGGACTATTAACTGGCCTCCCAAACTAAATCCTCGATATTTTGCTCTTACATTAGATCTGAGGTTTAATGATCATGCTTAGCACGACAACCCAAAGAAAGGAACCGATAGCGGGACTATTTTCTTTGGAAGACATTTCTATTGTTAAATAGTAATATAACATATCTCTCTGCGTACCTTTGTTTATAAAACCGTATGGCCAGATTGCCTTGTTTGTTGTAAATCTTTGCCCTCATAAAGGCTTTATAAAGTAGGACAAACACTCCTCGGCTACTGGCCGAGGAGGTGGAAGCCGATGGTTGGTCAACAAAGTTTTGTACAATGCGGATCTGAGCATTAATGACGTAAAGTACTTGGATACATAGAGTCATCACACATAATTTATGATTTTACTATGGATATTGATCCTTAATTTGGCCACCCGTGCCTGCATTAAGGCTCGGGGGCTACTGGGCTTCGGGCTTATTATTTACAAATATTAAAGGGGCACATCAATCCCCTGATCTGGTGTTGCCACCCGACCAGTGTCTCGGGGGCTACTGCATTGCTTGTCCAATGTAGAAAATTTTATGTGCAATATAATTTCCGAGGAGATTTTGATCCTCAGGTTGGTCGGCCGCACCCAACCTGAGTCTTGAGGACTGAGCACGCAGCTTTTTGTGTCCCGAAGTATTCTGCCAAGCTAGGACTTGATCCTCAGGCCAATTTTGCAAATCAACCTGAGTCTCAGCGGCTACGGGGATCAGCGGTCTTATGTCATCCTTCATGTGCATCTCGGGTTTTAGACCGATACACACCTTGAGGGCTACTGGCTATATATCTCGACAGAGAATAAATTGCACCAATAAAAAATATTGACAAAAAATCGGCCCATAGTCGGGGTGGTGCACCACCTTGGAAGCAGTCCGGCATAAAGCTCGGGCACTAGTGGCTGGCTCCATAGAGGGCATTTCCGGCATTAAGCTCGGCTAAACTCCTTCAACCTTTTTGAACCAAGGTGATATGACACCTCGGATATAGTCCGGCATTGGAGCCTGGACACAGTCCGGCATTGGAGCTTGGATATATTTCGGCGATGGAGCTCGGACGCAAGAGGACCCTGCCTCCCGGGAACAACTTCAAACCCGAGGTGTGGCATAAAAATAAACAAGGCATTGATAAAGGCCGGAAACTTAAAGGGGCTCCTCGGATACCCGACGTGTAAACTCGTTGAATGCATTTCGGCGATACTCAAGATCGAAGATAAAGAAGATTTGTTGAACCAGTTTTCAAGACCGGAAATCGAAGATGAAGAACAATTCGGAAGAATCGAGGAGCGTCCCTAACTTGAAGACCGGTTCAGGGGGCTACTGACGGTGTCCTGGACTAGGGGGTACTCACCACGTCGTCTCCCGATCTATTAGATTGGGCCGAGGACCCCCGTGGCCGTATACTCATGGGCCAGTTCGGACGGCTACCGCATACAAGGAAGATTCCACAAGACTTGGCGATCAAGACAAGGACTTCTCCCCACCGGCGTATTCGGCTAGGACTCTTGTTATCCTAGGCCTCCGGTGCATTATATAAACCGAGGCCAGGCTAGTCGATAGAGATACAATACATACAACAATCATACCATAGGCTAGCTTCTAGGGTTTAGCCTCCTTGATCTCGTGGTAGATCTACTCTTGTACTACCCATATCATCAATATTAATCAAGCAGGAGTAGGGTATTACCTCCATCAAGAGGGCCTGAACCTGGGTAAAACAAAGTGTCCCCTGTCTCCTGTTACCATCCGGCCTAGACGCACAGTTCGGGACCCCCTACCCGAGATCCGCCGGTTTTGACACTGACATGGACCCTCCCGATGGACCCGCAGAACCCCTTCGGTGGTCCCGGTATAATACCGATAAACCCCCGAACACTTCCGGTGATCGTATGATGACTTCCCATATATAAATCTTCACCTCCGGACCATTCCGAAACTCCTCGTGACGTTCGGGATCTCATCTGGGACTCCGAACAACATTCGGTAACTACATACTATTTCCCATAACAACTCTAGCGTCACCGAATCTTAAGTGTGTAGACCCTACAGTTTCGGGAATCATGCAGACATGACCGAGACATCTCTCTGGACAATAACCAACAGCGGGATCTGGATACCCATGTTGGCTCCCACATGTTCCACAATGATCTCATCGGATGAACCACGATGTCGGGGATTCGATCAATCCCGTATACAATTCCCTTTATCTACTGGTATGATACTTGCCCGAGATTCGATCGTCGGTATCCCTATACCTTGTTCAATCTTGTTACCGGCAAGTCTCTTTACTCGTTCCATAACACATCATCCCGTGATCAACTCCTTGATCACATTGAGCTCATTTTGATGATGTCTTACCGAGTGGGCCCAGAGATACCTCTCCGTCACACGGAGTGACAAATCCCAGTCTCGATTCGTGCCAACTCAACAGACACTTTCGGAGATACCTGTAGTGTGCCTTTATAGCCACCCAGTTACGTTGTGATGTTTGGCACACCCAAAGCATTCCTACGGTATCCGGGAGTTGCACAATCTCATGGTCTAAGGAAATGATACTTGACATTAGAAAAGCTTTAGCAGACGAACTACACGATCTTGTGCTATGCTTATGATTGGGTCTTGTCCATCACATCATTCTCCCAATGATGTGATCCCGTTATCAACGACATCCAATGTCCATGGTCAGGAAACCGTAACCATCTATTGATCAAAGAGCTAGTCAACTAGAGGCTCACTAGGGACATGTTGTGGTCTATGTATTCACACATGTATTACGATCTTCGGATAACACAATTGTAGCATGAACAATAGACAATTATCATGAACAAGGAAATATAATAATAACCATTTTATTATTGCCTCTAGGGCATATTTCCAACAAGGACCAGGGCGACGGAGCTCGCGGCGACAGGGAGGCGGCAGAGGGCGGCAGCCATCTTCGCGGCACGGCCCAAGAGAGGCTCCGGCGAGGGGGCAAGGGCACGGGGAGAGTCGCCGGAGTGTGGGGAAGACGATGGTGGTGGCTAGGGGTAGCGTAGGGCTCGGCTTTGGGTCAATTTAGGCCGAAGCCGAGGCGGACATGGTGGCCATGGAGGAGGAATGAGGGGCTCTGGAGCTCGAGAGAGAGGCCGGGGAGGCTTCTGGGAGTGCTGTGAGGCTGGTGAGGTGCTCGGGAGGCCGCGGGGGTGGCTATATATAGCCGGGCGAGGGAGGGGAGGCCATGGACGTGTGGTCATGGCTCGCTCGCGTCCGGCCATGCTCTGGCGACAGCTAGCGATGACGGGAGGCGTGGGATCACGACGAGAAGGAACCGGGCGAGCTACAACGGTGCAACGGGCAAGAGGGGCCGAGGGCGCAGAGGAGGAAGATGCCGTGGTGCCATTAATGCTCGGTCGGCCACAGTACGCCCGTGGGCGCACGGCGACGAGAGCTGACGGAGGGGGAAGTGCCTCTAGGAGGACGGCAACGACGCGGGGAACCCGATGGACAGGCCCGTGCTCGCTGAGATGCCGAGCAGCGAAGGGGGGCAAGCAAGAAGACGCTCTGGACGCGGCCGGTGCGTGCCAAAACGGTGGTCACCGCATTCACTGGTGCCCACGATGCCACAAGCTAAGCCAAACGATGTCTGGGGTGGAGTCCTTTGATAACCCACAAGTATAGGGGATCGCAACAGCTTTCGAGGGTAGAGTATTCAACCCAAATTTATTGATTCGACACAAGGGGAGCCAAAGAATATTCTCAAGTATTAGCAGCTGAGTTGTCAATTCAACCACACCTAGAAACTTAGTATCTGCAGAAAAGTGTTTAGTAGCAAAGTAATAAGATAGTGGTGGTAGCGGCAACAAAAGTAAAGACAGCAAAAGTAATGTTTTGGGTATTTTGTAGTGATTGTAACAGTAGCAGCGGGAAAGTAAATAAGCGTAAACCAGTATATGGAAAACTCTTAGGCACCGGATCACTGATGGATAATTATGCCGGATGCGGTTCATCATGTAACAGTCATAACATAGGGTGACATAGAACTAGCTCCAGTTCGTCAATGTAATGTAGGCATGTATTCCGTATATAGTCATATGTGCTTATGGAAAAGAACTTGCATGACATCTTTTGTCCTACCCTCCCGTGGCAACGGGGTCCTATTGGAAACTAAGGGATATTAAGGCCTCCTTTTAGTAGAGAACCGGAACAAAGCATTAGCACATAGTGAATACATGAACACCTAAAACTATGGTCATCACCGGGAGTGGTCCCGATTATTGTCACTTCGGGGTTGCCGGATCATAATACATAGTAGGTGACTATAGACTTGCAAGATAGGATCTAGAACTCTCATATATTGATGAAAACATAATAGGTTCAGATCTGAAATCATGGCACTCGGGCCCTAGTGACAAGCATTAGGCATAGCAAAGTCATAGCAACATCAATCTCAGAACATAATGGATACTAGGGATCAAACCCTAACAAAACTAACTCGATTACATGATAAATCTCATCCAACCCATCACCGTCCAGCAATCCTACGATGCAATTACCCACGCACGGCGGTGAGCATCATGAAATTGGTGATGGAGGATGGTTGATCATGACAATGGCGATGAATCCCCCTCTCTGGAGCCCCGAACGGACTCCAGATCAGCCCTCCCGGGAGGTTTTAGGGCTTGGCGGCGGCTCCGTATCGTAAAACACGATGATTTCTTCTCTCTGATTTTTTTCTCTCCGAAAGCAAATATATAGAGTTGGAGTTGGCGTCGGAGGGTCAACAGGGGGCCCACGAGGTAGGGGGGCGCGCCCTAGGGGGGGCGCGCCCCCCACCCTCGTGGAAAGGGTGTGGGCCCCCTGGTCTTCATATTTGGCAAGGAATTTTTATTTTTTTTCTAAGACCTCCCGTGGAGTTTCAGGTCATTCCGAGAATATTTGTTTTCTGCACATAAAACAACATCATGGTAATTCTGCTGAAACCAGTGTCAGTCCGGGTTAGTTCCATTCAAATCATACAAGTTAGAGTCCAAAACAATGGCAAAAGTGTTTGGAAAAGTAGATACGACGGAGACGTATCAACTCCCCCAAGCTTAAACCCTTGCTTGTCCTCAAGCAATTCAGTTGAAAAACTGAAAGAAAGAAAGAAAAACTTTTACAAACTCTGTTTGCTCTTGTTGTTGTAACTATGTCAAGCCAGCATTCAAGTTTTCAGCATAGATCACAACTAACCACATTTGCAATAATTCTCAGGTCTCATCATTACTCATATCAATAGCATAATCAACTAGCAAGTTATAATAATAAATCTCGGATGACAACACTTTCTCAAAACAATCATAATATGATATAACAAGATGGTATCTCGCTAGCCCTTTCTGAGACCGCAAAACGCAGAGCACCTTTAAAGATCAAGGACTGACTAGACGTTGTAATTCATGGTAAAAGAGATCCAATCATAGTCACACCCAATATAAATTAACAGTGACTAATGCAACTGACGTCTGTGCTCTCCAGCTAGTGCTTTTTAATAAGAGGGTGATGACTCAACATAAAAGTAAATGGATAGGCCCTTCGTAGAGGGAAGCAGGGATTTGTAGAGGTGCCAGAGCTCAGTTTTAAAATAGAGATAAATTGTGTTTTGAGCGGTATACTTTCATTGTCAACGTAGCAACTAAGAGATGGCGATATCTTCCATGCTAAACACATTATAGGCGGTTCCCAAACAGAATGGTAAAGTTTATACTCCCCCTCCACCAACAAGCATCAATCCATGGCTTGCTCGAAACAATGAGTGCCTCCAACATACATCAGGTCCCAGGGGGAGTTTTGTTTGCAATTAATTTTGATTTAGTTTGCATAAAGCATGGGACTGGGCATCCCGGTGACCAGCCATTTTCTCGTGAGTGAGGAGCACTCCTCTTGACAATAACCCGCCTAAAATGGAAGATAAGGACAGCCTTTGTTGATACATGAGCTATTCGAGCATACAAAACAGAATGTTTATTTGAAGGTTTAGAGTTTGGCACATACAAATTTACTTGGAACGGCAGGTAGATACCGCATATAGGAAGGTATAGTGGACTCATCTGGAATAACTTTGGGGTTTAAGGGATTGGATGCACAAGCAGTATTCCCGCTTAGTACAAGTGAAGGCTAGCAAAAGACTGGGAAGCGACCAACTAGAGAGCGACAACAACCATGTACATGCATTAAAATTAATAAACATTGGATGCAAGCATGAGTAGGATATAATCCACCATGAACATAAATATCGTGAAGGCTATGTTGATTTTGTTTCAACTACATGCGTGAACATGTGCCAAGTCAAGTCACTTAAATCATTCAAAGGAGGATACCACCCCATCATACCACATCATAACCATCTCAATAGCATGTTGGCACACAAGGTAAATCATTATAGCTCATAGCTAATCAAGCATGGCACAAGCAACTCTGATCTCTAATTGTCATTGCAAACTTGTTTATTCATAATAAGCTGAATCAAGAACACGGGACTCATCATATTTACAAAAACAAAAGAGGTCGAGTTCATACCAGCTTTTCTCATCTCAGTCAGTCCATCATATATCATCATAATTGCCTTTCACTTGCACGACCGAACGGTGTGAATAATAATAAGAGTGCACGTGCATCGGACTAAGCTGGAATCTGCGAGCATTTAATAAACAGGAGAAGACAAGGCAATATGGATTCTTGGGTTAATTCAACAATAATGCATAAAAGAGCCACTTCAACAATTTAATTATGGTCTTCTCCTACTGACCCCCAAAGAAAAGAAAAGAAATAAAACTATTTACACGGGAAAGCTCCCAACAAGCAAAAGAAGAAAGGGAAATATTTTTGGGTTTTCTTTTTAATTATTACTACTACAGCAGAAAAATAAACTACTACTAATTTTTTTGTTTTTTTCTTAAGATTTAACAAACACACAAGAAGAAAGTAGGAAAAAGAAAATAAACTAGCATGGATATTACAGTGAAAAAGTATGAGCACCGACATCTAGCAATGAGTGTGTGAACATAAATGTAATGCCAGTGAGAAATACGTACTCCCCCAAGCTTAGGCTTTTGGCCTAAGTTGGTCTATGGCCACGGTTGGCCTGGCGGATATCCATAATAATAGTTGTTGGGGTCGTACTGTGACGAGGAGGAATAGTTGGGATCATATTGTGATGAAGAAGAAGACTCTGACTGCCATTGGCTGACAGTCATCTCTGGATCCCAAGAATAAACAGATTGTCGTGGAGGCTCATCGTGTGGTTCCTATTCTGGCTCCTCGGTAGGTGCAGGGTTCCGGTAGGCGTGAATAGCCCTCAACGGAACAAGGTACGTGCCTGGGTCCTTGCTTCTTAGAGGAACCACCTTGGAACATCTTCCTAAACATATTGTTTATCTCTGAAAAATTCTGAAATTTTTAGTAACTTCAAAATAAAAGTAACTGAACTCAACTAAACTGATAGTAACTACTCCTACAAGTGCCTAGAGCCTATATCTAGCATTAGAACTACTTGGAACCATATAAATTTGACATGGAAGCTCAAGAACATGGTCACCTATGCAGCACAAATTTGCAATGAATAAAACACTAGAACAAAAACTAATTGGACCAATGGAGGAGTCACATACCAAGGAACAATCTCCCCAAGCAGTTTTGCGAGAGGTGCTTTGAGCAAGGAGATCGAAAATCGCAGCAAAAGTGGCTGGAACTCGTGCGTGGGTTGGTTTTTTCGGGTTTGTGTGAGATAGAGGAAGAAGATGGGTGCTGGGATAAGTGGAGGAGGGCCACCGTGGGCCCACGACGCAGGGGGCGTGCCCTATAGGGGGGGCGCGCCCACCACCCTCGTGGCCAGGTGGCAGCTCCTCCCGGGGTAATTTTTGCACAGGAAATCCTCAAATATTCCCGAAAAAATCATATTAAATTGGCATGGCATTCTGAGGACTTTTATTTTCGAGATATTTTTATATTGCACGGATAAGTCAGGAAATAGACAGAAAAATACTATTTTTACTTTATTTAATATAAATAACAAAATGTATAGAGAGGGTACAGAAGGTTGTGCTTCTAGTTTCATCCTTCTCATGCTCATCAAAAAGAATCCACTAACAAGGTTGATCAAGTCTTGTTAACAAACTCATTCCGATGATCATGAAACCGGAGAAATTTCGAATAACACTAAGTTACCTCAACGGGGATATGCACATCCCCAATAATAAGTATATCATATTTCTTCTTGACAGTAGGAAGAGGAAATTCAAAACTTCCAAATATAATCGATGGAATTTTTCTAATAGAGTTGATACTATGAACTTGAGGTTTTTTCCTCGGAAATTGTACCGTATGCTCATTACCATTAACATGAAAAGTGACATTGCCTTTGTTGCAATAAATAACAGCCCCTGCAGTATTAAGAAAAGGTCTTCCAAGAATAATAGACATACTATCATCCTCGGGAATATCAAGTATAACAAAGTCCGTTAAAATAGTAACGTTTGCAACCACAACAGGCACATCCTCACAAATACCGACAGGTATAGCAGTTGATTTATCAGCCATTTGCAAAGATATTTCAATAGGTGTCAGCTTATTCAAGTCAAGTCTACGATATAAAGAGAGAGGCATAACACTAACACCGGCTCCAAGATCACATAAAGCAGTTTTAATATAATTTCTTTTGATGGAGCAAGGTATAGTAGGTACTCCGGGGTCTCCAAGTTTTTTTGGTATTCCACCCTTAAAAGTATAATTAGCAAGCATGGTGGAAAACTCAGCTTCTCGTATCTTTCTTTTATTAGTAATGATATCTTTCATATATTTAGCATAAGGATTTGTTTTGAGCACATCAGTTAATCGCATACGCAAAAAGATAGGCCTAATCATTTCAGCAAATCGCTCAAAATCCTCATCATCCTTTTTCTTGGATGGTTTTGGAGGAAAAGGCATGGGTTTCTGAACCCAAGGTTCTCTTTCTTTACCATGTTTCCTAGCAACAAAGTCTCTTTTATCATAACGTTGATTCTTTGATTGTGGGTTATCAAGATCAACAGCAGGTTCAATTTCTGCATCATTGTCATTACTAGGTTGAGCATCATTATGAAAATCAGCATTAACATTTTCATTAGGTTCAGGCTCATTACCAGATTGTGTTTCAGCATCAGACATAGATATATCATTTGGATTATCAGGTGGTTCAGCAATAGGTTCACTAGAAGTTTGCACAGTTCTATCATTTTTCTTTTTCTTCTTTTTAGAAGAACTAGGAACATCAATATTATTTCTCTGAGAATCTTGCTCGATTCTCTTAGGGTGGCCTTCAGGATACAAAGGTTCCTGAGTCATTCTACCAGTTCTAGTAGCCACTCTAACAGCATAATCATTTTTCCTACTATTCATTTCATCAAGCACTTCTTTTTGAGCTTTAAGTACTTGTTCTACTTGAGTGGTAACCATAGAAGCATCTTTGCTGATAAGTTTAAGTTCACCTTTAATATCAGCCATATAATCAACCAAGCGTCTAATCATATAAGCAGTTTCTTTTAATTGTCTACCGAAATAAGCATTCAAGTCATCTTGCTCATACATAAAGTTATCAAACTCATCCAAGCATTGACTAGCAATTTTAGTAGGAGGGACTTCAGCTTTATCATATCTATAGAGAGAATTTACCTTTACTACCTGTGTCGGGATATCGGGATCAGGTGGTTCTTCAGTAAATAAATAATTGAGATCATAGGTTTCTTCAACAGGCGATGAATTAAGACCATGTATTTCTTCAATAGGAGGTAAATTCTTAATGTCTTCAGCTTTAATACCTTTTTCTTTCATAGATTTCTTTGCCTCTTGCATGTCTTCGGGACTGAGAAATAGAACACCTCTCTTCTTCGGAGTTGGTTTAGGAATAGGCTCAGTAATTGGAGCAGGAGTTGGCTCAGGAGGTGCCCAATTATTTTCATTTGTCAACATATTATTCAATAGAATTTCAGCTTCATCCGGTGTGCTTTCCCTGAAAATAGAACCAGCACAACTATCCAGGTAATCTCTAGAAGCATCGGTTAGTCCATTATAAAAGATATCAAGTATTTCAGGTTTCTTAAGAGGATGATCAGGCAAAGCATTAAGTGGCTTGAGAAGCCACCCCCAAGCTTGTGGGAGACTTTCTTCTTTAATTTGCACAAAGTTGTATATTTCCCTCAAAGCAGCTTGTTTCTTATGAGCGGGGAAATATTTAGCAGAGAAGTAATAAATCATATCCTGGGGACTACGCACACAACCAGGATCAAGAGAATTAAACCATATTTTAGCATCACCCTTTAATGAGAATGGAAATATTTTGAGTAAATAGAGGTAACGTGATCTCTCATTATTAGTGAACAGGGCAGCTATATCATTTAACTTAGTAAGATGTGCCACAACAGTTTCAGATTCATAGCCATAAAATGGATCAGATTCAACCAAAGTAATTATATCAGGATCAACAGAGAATTCATAATCTTTATCAGGAACACATATAGGTGAAGTAGCAAAAGCAGGGTCAGGTCTCATTCTATCTCTAAGTGATTCTTTGTTCCATTTGATTAATAACCTCTTAAGCTCATATCTATCTTTGCAAGCGAAAATAGCAGCAGAAGATTCTCTATCAAAAAGATAACCTTTAGGAATAACAGGCATGTTTTTATCATCACTATCATTATCGTATTCAGATTCAATAATTTCTTTTTCTCTAGCCCTAGCAATTTGTTCATCAAGAAATTCACCAAGGGGAACAGTAGTATCAGACATAGAAGCAGTTTCATCATAAGTATCATGCATAGCAGAAGTGGCATCATCAATAACATGCGACATATCAGAACGAATAGCAGAAGCAGGCGTAGGTGTCGCAAACTTACTCATAACAGAAGGTGAATCAAGTGCAGAGCTAGATGGCAGTTCCTTACCTCCCCTCGTAGTTGAGGGATAGATCTTGGTTTTTGGATCTCTCAAGTTCTTCATAGTGTCCAGCAGATATAAATCCCAAGTGACTCAAAGAATAGAGTTATGCTCCTCGGCAACGGCGCCAGAAATTAGTCTTGATAACCCACAAGTATAGGGGATCGCAACAGCTTTCGAGGGTAGAGTATTCAACCCAAATTTATTGATTCGACACAAGGGGAGCCAAAGAATATTCTCAAGTATTAGCAGCTGAGTTGTCAATTCAACCACACCTGGAAACTTAGTATCTGCAGCAAAGTGTTTAGTAGCAAAGTAATATGATAGTGGTGGTAGCGGCAACAAAAGTAAAGACAGCAAAAGTAATGTTTTTGGTATTTTGTAGTGATTGTAACAGTAGCAGCGGGAAAGTAAATAAGCGTAAACCAGTATATGGAAAACTCATAGGCACCGGATCAGTGATGGATAATTATGCCGGATGCGGTTCATCATGTAACAGTCCGTAACATAGGGTGACACAGAACTAGCCTCACTTCATCAATGTAATGTAGGCATGTATTCCATATATAGTCATACGTGCTTATGGAAAAGAACTTGCATGACATATTTTGTCCTACCCTCCCATGGCAGTGGGGTCCTACTGGAAACTAAGGGATATTAAGGCCTCCTTTTAATAGAGAACCGGAACAAAGCATTAGCACATAGTGAATACATGAACTCCTCAAACTATGGTCATCACCGGGAGTGGTCCCGATTATTGTCACTTCGGGGTTGCCGGATCATAACACATAGTAGGTGACTATAGACTTGCAAGATAGGATCTAGAACTCTCATATATTGATGAAAACATAATAGGTTCAGATCTGAAATCATGGCACTCGGGCCCTAGTGACAAGCATTAGGCATAGCAAAGTCATAGCAACATCAATCTCAGAACATAATGGATACTAGGGATCAAACCCTAACAAAACTAACTCGATTACATGATAAATCTCATCCAACCAATCACCGTCCAGCAAGCCTACGATGCAATTACTCACGCATGGCGGTGAGCATCATGAAATTGGTGATGGAGGATGGTTGATGATGACGACGGCGACGAATCCCCCTCTCTGAAATCATGGCACTCGGGCCCTAGTGACAAGCATTAGGCATAGCAAAGTCATAGCAACATCAATCTCAGAACATAATGGATACTAGGGATCAAACCCTAACAAAACTAACTCGATTACATGATAAATCTCATCCAACCCATCACCGTCCAGCAAGCCTACGATGCAATTACTCACGCACGGCGGTGAGCATCATGAAATTGGTGATGGAGGATGGTTGATGATGACGACGGCGACGAATCCCCCTCTCCGGAGCCCCGAACGGACTCCAGATCAGCCCTCCCGAGAGGTTTTAGGGCTTGGTGGCGGCTCCGTATCGTAAAACATGATGATTTCTTCTCTCTGAGTTTTTTCTCTCCGAAAGCAAATATATAGAGTTGGAGTTGGCATCGGAGGGTCAACAGGGGGCCCACGAGGTAGGGGCGCGCCCTAGGGGGGGCGCGCCCCCCACCCTCGTGGAAAGGGTGTGGTCCCCCTGGTCTTCATGTTTGGCGAGGATTTTTTATTGTTTTTCTAAGACCTCCCATGGAGTTTTAGGTCATTTCGAGAATATTTGTTTTCTACACATAAAACAACATCATGGTAATTCTGCTAAAAACAGCGTCAGTCCGGGTTAGTTCCATTCAAATCATACAAGTTCGAGTCCAAAACAAGGGCAAAAGTGTTTGGAAAAGTAGATACGACGGAGACGTGCCATCCTTCCCGGGGAGGTTACAACCGTGGTGGTAGTTTGGTTAAAAGAGCTCCGGTTGAATGGTAAGCAACCTTTGAAGTTCACTGTAGTAAACTTAGTCGTGTAGTGCTGATCAACAGGGAAGTGATTGGAGCCAGAGAGTTTGTCAGGGGGTTTATCTTAGGAAAGACTATAATCCCGTTAATTTTGAGATGATTTGTACCAAGATACACCGTAGTTGCTTCACAACTGCATATTTAGTCCAGAATCAAGATTTGGATGATGCACTCACATGGAGCATCAACTTGAGCTCAGATTTGGCAAGGCTTAGGGATATGGACATAGTAAGATGCTGTAAAAATTTCATACCAATTGGACAAGCCAAAGTGGTACTTGCTTCACAAACATCTCCTCTGGACAGAAACTTGCAAAAATTCTAGAGGAGTATCTGCTTGATGAATTGGTGCCAAATTTGGTGGAGAGAAGTCACTTGGGTAGGAGAACCATCTGGTAAATTATCAGGATTTTTGAAGCGATATAAATCATACTTGCTTCACAACCTGAAAATATTAACAGAAGCAAAGATTAGATCATGTGCTCACATAGATGAATAGATGGGGCTGAAATTTGTAGGAGTGTCACAATATGAGCACATTAATTAGTGTGCAAAATTTTAACTTATTTGGATAAATTAGCTAGCACTTCCTTTACAAAGGCTTCCCTCAGATAGGAACTTTGAAAAATCACTAAGGAAGTTTGGCTAGGCAAATAAAGTTGAATTTTGGCACAGATAAATTATTTGGACAGGAAAAGATGTCCAAAAAGTTTGGGGCCAAATGGGCAAAGATAAATAGCACTTGCTTCACAATGTACCATTTAGGACAGAATAGGAAATGATTTTATTGAGCATGATGAGATGTATGGCCAATGAAATATTTTGCCATATTTGAGGAAGATATGACCCAAAAAAATTATAAGAATTATTTGGGTATTTTAGGAGTGATGGAAATATAGGTTGCTTCACAACCTAGGGTTTTAAGGGTTATTCCTTTATCAGAAAAAGAATATTCCTGAGTAAAAAGAAATTAGGGTTTAGTCAAGCAGTGGAGCGACATGATCTTGGCAAAGTTTTTGAGGATGATGAGCCACTTGGGAGGGTAAATGAGGATGATTTCCCAGGTGGCAAGGCCACGGAACCACTCCAAAAAGAAAAACAGAGCAAAAACCACTAAATCAAAAAGAAAAGGAAAGGGCCAAAAACCAGGCTACAACTCTTACCCCCTTAAATAAATCTCGTCCTCGAGATTTAGTTGCTCTGGGAACAAGTATGACTTGAGGATGTCGTTTCCAACTCGGGTATCCTTTTTCCTTTATTTATTGTTCCCCCAAGAATTTCAAATGATCAACTTACCTTGCTTTGGGGTGGCTTGCTTCACCTTTCCCCAAATTCTGACGGGTTTTCTCTCATATACCACTCCCTTTTTACTGACGTTGATTCTCCATACCTGTGGTGGTATACAATGGATCTGAGCATAAATTTTCTTTTGTCATGAAAACCTTAATACTTCTGTCATGGGGTTGCTTCAAACAAATGCAAGCCTTCTAGTTTCAATAAATGCTTAGAATTAATCATGGCCACCTTCTGACAGGATCTGACTACTCATAGGTGGTGCTGATTTTGATTTATTTCTTTGGCTCGAGCGTGAGATATGTACCAAAGATCGGACTGCCTTTTGTTAGGAGCAATATAACGGTGTATGGAGTTATAGCCGTGTCATACCTCACATATTTACATGTTGAGACTGGCCTGACAGGGGCTGACGGACAATTGATTTTCCTGACAGACTGGCCATGTACTTGATTTTGTCGGCGAGTATATCGGGTCTGAGATGATTATTCGGCTTTTGACTTTCTCATTTTGTCGGTATACCTATTTGGATTTTCCATATTAACCATTCCCAGTGGGTCAGCGGGATATGAGATCCTTGTAAAACAGAGTAGGCCGCTGAGAATATGCCTTTGTGGATCCATATGTAAATTATGACCTCCAACTAATTTGGGTATCCGGACCCTGATGGTCGTGCAAAATCATCATACCTTTGTTGTCGGTCTCACCTTTTAACGGTCATGATTTTCTTCATCGGGATACCTTACTGAAATAACTTGGCCACACCTGTCCTTGATTTTCCATATGGCCATGGGTGTGATTAATATTTTTGACATTATTCCGTGTGCTTGTTTTTCTGATCTGTGTCCGCACATATATGACATATACTCGGAGCTCATTGCTGAGGCCAATCATACAAGAAGGTGACAAGGTTTCCTGATATCACCTTCTCTGGTGCGGGAATAATGACCTGGATGACCATTGGTAGTACTGTGGATTCTGTGATGTCATCCCCAGATATTGTCGATCCTTGTAATTCATGAGATGTATCTCTGCTTATCTTCCTTTGCATGATTCATGAGGCTATGGGATCCGTACTTTCCTTAGGTATATCCGTTGGATCCTTGCCGTACCTCGTATGAATGACTGATATGATTGGGGATGCATGCTCACCATATGTGTAAGAATCATATGCAACCGAACACTTGATCCTTGAGGTAGGCATATGTCCTGACGCATATTCTCTGAGGATGGTGCAATATTGTGATACTAGCGCGGACTGAGTGGCTTACGAGAGAAGCCATCCGAATAGCTTGCTGAGGAAGACTCGTTAGCTTCTACTCAAATCTTTTGTCTGGGTATCGTGTCGAAGAAGGCTCTATAGCTTATACACGAAGCTTGGTCTGATTATTGTGCTGGAGAAGCCTGAGTTTCGTACTTGAGAAGTTTCTCCTCGGGTTACTTGTTGAGAAAGATTCATTTTCGTCTGTCGGAAGCTTTTATCAAGATATCTTGCTGTGTAAGACCGGTTATCGTGGGCCGGAAATTGTTCACATATCATGCTGAGGAAAAATTGAGGAGCCTTGCCTCAAAAAAAATTTCCTATAGCGTGTGGAATAATTCTGGGTTTCTCATATCCAAAACTTCATACTGATATGCAGACTGAAATCCACACACCCAGACACCCATAATATTCTATGGCTGATTATTTGCATGATAAAGTTTGTTTGACTGGCATCCTTGAGCATATCACATGCTGACTTTATTTCGGATGATAACATATTTCAAGCATGATGCATTGCTGAGACAAAATTTTGTATATGACCCATACATTTGACTAAAAATATACCGTTGAGGTTGCACCTGACTTGTCTTGTTGCTGACTTGATCATTACTGTTGTGAGGATTTGGTACTGATGGGGACTGGATTTATTAGTACTGTTGTGAGGAGTGTACACTAATGCAAAATTGATTATCATCCTCAAAATTAGATATTCCCCATTTCACTGCAGTCGGCTGAGAATTCCATTCTATTTAGCTGAGTTTCCAAATATTTGAACTCCTTGCTGATTCTTCGGATCCGGTGTCGGTTGATGAGCAACTCTTTATAGGGGAATAATGTAACACTGGGGCCCAAAAGAAAGAAGCAAAAGAAACTCAAGCACACAACAACAACCAATTCACACACAATCAATGTCACATATTATTGCTAGTAACACGATATGCATGCCTACTTAAGCACACAAATCTCGCGGGATCTCCGGTACTACGATCTAGCATGTTGTGACGATGTGCACGAGGACGAATAAATGTGTGGAAGAATTGGTGTAACCAGCACTACACCAAGTGCTAGCTTAGTCAGGTAGCAATCTGGACTGGCTCGGAGGCGAGGACGTACTTGGTAACCATGTCGCAGGACACGAATGTCGCGACCACATTATTATCAAGCGGACGGAAAATGTCCGAACTCGTCCAAGAAATAGGATAGCGGGGAAAACTGAGGCTGCTGACATTGCCCTTTCTTGATAACTCAGATCACTAAGGGTTGCCAACACGACAAAATAAAAGAGCGATTCGGGATAGAGGCATGTTCATCACCGAAACGATAGGCGAGGCTGAAAGAAATAAATCGGCGCGATACCTGAGCACCATTTTTGCAAACAGTGTCGGGATCACTTGGCATCACTCTGCTGGGATGGAAATGACGCCAAACACCAAGCAAGAAAAGGAAACTGGAGAAATGCAAAGGCTGAGTTGTAGTGGATCCGAACCGATGCCAGCTACACTCACCAGATAAACCGTTAGTAACAAATACTAAGGCTATATGCATGTTATGCAACAAACAAATGCAGCAACCAAATGCAATAAACAAGCCAAACTCTTTACTACCGATTTCTACCGCTCGTGCTGACTAGGGCGTCCTACAGCCAGACCTGCTCTGATACCAAGCCTGTGGCACCCCGGCTCAGAGAAACCAGAACGCCCCGTATTCCAGCCCAGAGATCAAGGAGAAGTCTCTGGAATACGGCACTGCTTGACATAGACCAAATCAGCTCTTATTACAAGAATAATAACACAAGGGTCTGATGTTACAAAGAAGCACATCAGCACGGCGACACTACGCCTGCGATACTACATTTGCTCTATGCTAGCAGCGAAACAACTCGTAGCAGCGGAACAACGACGAAGGTGGTGAACTCCACTCCACAGGGACTCTAGCTGGGTCATGATCTAGCTCGCACGCACGGCAACCATCGACAAGCAATCAAGCAATCATGGCATCACCTGCAATCTGGCATGACACGCCAGGTCAGTAGATTGAATGTACTTTCAAGCTCACAACAACCATAAACATCAAGGCAAGACAATAACATAGCATTTAATAGGTTAATTAAATTAACAACTATTATGATGAAACAACTACTAAGCATGGTATGAAACTGATATACAATACTAATAAATCACCATCTCAGATCTCCATAACCATATCACTCTTGGCTAACCGGCCAAGCAATATACCATCTCGATCGCCTCGTGATCAAAACCAAACGGTGATCTTTCCGGCGATCACAACCATGACCAACAATTGGTCTCAAACGGTGATCTTTCCGGTGGTCACTACCACGACCAATGATACGTCTCCAACGCATCTATAATTTTTGATTTCTCCATGCTACATTATCTACTGTTTTAGACATTATTGGGCTTTATTTTCCACTTTTATATTATTTTTGGGACTAACCTATTAACCGGAGGCCCAGCCCAGAATTGTTGTTTTTTGCCTGTTTTAGGGTTTCGAAGAAAAGGAATATCAAACGGAGTCCAAATGGAATGAAACCTTCGGAAACGTGATTTTCTCATCAGATAAAATCCAGGAGACTTGGACCCTCCGTCAAGAAAGCCACAAGGTGGTCACGAGGGTAGGGGCGCCCCCTGCCTCGTGGGCCCCTCGAAGCTCCACCGATGTACTTCTTCCTCCTATATATATCCATGTACCCCCAAACGATCGGGGACGGAGCCAAAAACCTAATTCCACTGCCGCAACTTTCTGTATCCATGAGATCCCATCTTGGGGCTTGTTCCGGAGCTCCGCCGGAGGGGGCTTCGATCACTGAGGGCTTCTACATCATCATCCAAGCCCCTCCGATGAAGTGTGGGTAGTTTACTTCAGACCTATGGGTCCATATCTAGTAGCTAGATGGCTTCTTCTCTCTTTTTGGATTTCAATACAATGTTCTCCCCCTCTGTTGTGGAGATCTATTCGATGTAATCTTCTTTTTGCGGTGTGTTTGTTGAGATCGATGAATTATGGGTTTATGATCCAGTCTATCTATGAATAATATTTGAATCTTCTCTGAATTCTTTTATGTATGATTGGTTATCTTTGCAAGTCTCTTCGAATTATTAGTTTGGTTTGGCCTACTAGATTGGTTGTTCTTGCCATGGGAGAAGTGCTTGGCTTTGGGTTCAATCTTGCGGTGTCCTTTCCCAGTGACAGAAGGGGCAGCAAGGCACGTATTGTATTGTTGCCATTGAGGATAACAAGATGGGGTTTTTATCATATTGCATGAAATTATCCCTCTACATCATGTCATCTTGCTTAAGGCGTTACTCTGTTTTTAACTTAATACTCTAGATGCATGCTGGATAGCGGTCGATGAGTGGAGTAATAGTAGTAGATGCAGAATCGTTTCGGTCTACTTGTCTCGGACGTGATGCCTATATACATGATCATACCTAGATATTCTCATAACTATGCTCAATTTTGTCAATTGCTCAACAGTAATTTGTTCACCCACCGTAGAATACTTATGCTCCTTGAGAGAAGCCACTAGTGAAACCTATGGCCCCGGGGTCTCTTTATCATCATATCAATCTCCATCACTTTATTATTGCTTTGCTTTTACTTTGCTTTTACTTTATTTACTTTGCATATTTATACCAAAAATACCAAAAATATTATTTATCATCTCTATTAGATCTCACTTTCGTAAGTGACCGTGAAGGGATTGACAACCCCTACGCATGTTGGTTGCATTGAGCTATTTTTTTGTGTAGGTACAAGGGACTCGAGCGTAGCCTCCTACTGGATTGATACCTTGGTTCTCAAAAACTGAGGGAAATACTAATGGTACTTTGCTGCATCATCCCTTCCTCTTCGGGGAAATCCAACACAGTGCTCAAGAGGTAGCAAGAAGAATTTCTGGCGCCGTTGCCGGGGAGTCTGCGCAAAAGTCAACATACCAAGTACCCATCACAATCCCTATCTCCCGCATTACATTATTTGCCATTTGCCTCTCGTTTTCCTCTCCCCCACTTCACCCTTGCCGTTTTATTCACCCTCTCTCTCTCTATCCTTCCTCTCTATTTGCCTCTTTTGCCCGTTTTGCTTTTTGTTTGCTCGTGTGTTGGATTGCTTGTTTGTCGTGATGGCTTTACCTAGATTTGGTGATCCTCACCTTAAAAGGTTAGAGGAGATCGAAAACAACGTCAGGAAGTTTATGGTTTTGCAATTTGAGCATAATAATTTCTTTAGAAATGAGCTTAAGGAACAAAAAAGTTTCATGAATTATATGAATAAAGAGCTCGATGATATGTCTAAAGAATTTGATGGTATAAGATCCCAAATTGCCCATCTTGAAAAATTAACTGCTGAAATTTCGGATATGCAAGCCACCTTAGTCAATAAGATGGCCGCTAAACCGGATTCCTATGAAAATAATGATGAAGATCTAAAAGTTATTGATGTGTCCCCTATTAAATCTTTGTTTTGCAATAAGAATCTTGATAATGATGGGACTGAATATGATCCACCTTTACCTAGAAGGTGTTCCAAGAATTCGGAATTTGTTGATCTTGATGCCAAATTTGATAAAAGTGGGACTGAAGAAATTAAAACTATAGATGTTGCTAAACCCACTATTATGGATTTCAAGGAATTGAACTATCAAAATTGCTCTTTGACTGATTTTATTTCCTTGTTGCAATCCGTGCTAAAATCTCCTCACGCTTATAGTCAAAATAAAGCGTTTACTAAACATATCGTTGATGCCTTGATGCAATCTTATGAAGAAAAACTTGAATTGGAAGTTTCTATCCCTAGAAAACTTTATGATGAGTGGGAACCAACTACTAAAATTAAAATCAAAAATTATGAGTTTTATGCTTTGTGTGATTTGGGTGCGAGTGTCTCTACTATTCCCAAAACTTTGTGTGATTTACTAGATTTCCGTGATTTTGATGATTGCTCTCTAAACTTATATCTTGCGAATTCCACTATTAAGAAACCTATGGGAAGAATTAATGATGTTCTTATTGTTGCAAATAGGAATTATGTACCCGTAGATTTTATCGTTCTTGATATAGATTGCAATCCTTCTTGCCCTATTATTCTTGGTAGACCTTTCCTTAGAACGGTTGGTGCAATTATTGATATGAAGGAAGAGAATATTAGATTTCAATTTCCATTAAAAAAAGGGCATGGAACACTTTCCTAGAAAGAAAATAAAATTACCATATGAATCTATCATGAGAGCCACTTATGAATTGCCTACCAAAGATGGTAATACCTAGATCTATTCTTGCTTGTTATGCCTAGCTAGGGGCGTTAAACGATAGCGCTTGTTGGGAGGCAACACAATTTTAGTTTTATTCCTTGCTTTTTGCTCCTGTTTAGTAATAAATAAATTATTTAGCCTCTGTTTTGGTTGTGTTTTTTGTGTTTAATTAGTGTTTGTGCCAAGTAGAACCGTTGGGAAGACTTGGGGAAAGTCTTGATTGAACTTGCTGTAAAAAAACAGAAACTTTAGCGCTCACGAGAACTGCTGTCATTTTTATTTGGAAAGTGCTATTTAGTTAATTATTTTTCCAGATGATTTATAGATAAATTCCTCACGTCCAGAAATTTATTTTAGAATTTTTGGGATTCCAGATCTTGCGCTAGCTACAGATTACTACAGACTGTTCTGTTTTTGACAGATTCTGTTTTTCGTGTGTTGTTTGCTTATTTTGATGAATCTATGGCTAGTAAAATAGTTTATAATCCATAGAGAAGTTGGAATACAGTAGGTATGACACCAATATAAATAAATAATGAGTTAATTACAGTACCTTGAAGTTGTCTTTTGTTTTCTTTCGCTAACGGAGCTCACGAGTTTTCTACTTTACGTTTTGTGTTGTGAAGTTTTCAAGTTTTGGGTAAAGATTTGATGGATTATGGAACAAGAAGTGGAAAGAACCTAAGCTTGGGGATGCCCATGGAACCCCCAAGATAATCTAAGGACACCTAAAAGCCAAAGCTTGGGGGATGCCCCGAAGGCAATCCCCTCTTTCGTCTACTCTATCGGTACTTTACTTGGAGCTATATTTTATTCACCACATGATATGTGTTTGCTTGAGGCGTCTTTTATGATTTGATTCTTTGCTTGTTAGTCTAACACAATCATCCTGCCTGTACACACCTTTTGAGAGAGCCCATGCATGATTTGGAATTTGAATAGAATAACTCTATGTGCTTAACTTATAATCTTTTGAGCTTATATTTTGCTCTAGTGCTTCACTTATAATCATTTAGAGCACGGTGGTGGATTTGTTTTTATAGAAACTATTTATCTCTCATGCTTCACTTAGATTATTTGAGAGTCTTAAATAGCATGGTAATTTGCTTAAAATCCTAATATGCTTGGTATGGCAAGATTAATAATAAAACTTTCTTACGAGTGTGTTGAATTACTAAGAAAAATTTGATGCCTTGATGATTGTTTTGAGATATGTGGAGGTAATAATATCAAAGTCAATGCTAGTTGAGGTAGTTGTAAAATTGAAGAAGTACTTGTGTTGGAGGTTTGCAAAGTCCGTAGCATGCACGTATGGTAAACGTTATGCAACAAATTTGAAACATGAGTGTGTTAATTTGATTTGTCTTCTTATTGAGTGGCGGTCGGGGACGAGCCGATGGTTTTCCTACCAATCTATCCCCTAAG
The DNA here is from genome assembly GCF_003073215.2 of Triticum urartu. Lineage (NCBI taxonomy): Eukaryota > Viridiplantae > Streptophyta > Magnoliopsida > Poales > Poaceae > Triticum > Triticum urartu. Next base: position 410,614,651 of record NC_053022.1, on the reverse strand, counting down.
GAGCATGCGCGTAGTGCCGAGGATTTTGATGACTTGTAGATTTTTGCAATAAGTAATGTGAGTTTCTTTTATGACTAATTTGAGTCCATGGATTATACGCAGTCTTACCCTTCCATCCTTGCGAGCCTCTTCGGTACGTGCATTGCCTTTCTCACATTGGAGAGTCGGTGCAAACTTCGCCGGTGGCATCCAAACCCCGTGATGTGATACTCTCACACATAAACCTTCATTAATATCTTCCTCAAAAACAGCCACCATACCTACCTATTATGGCATTTCCCATAGCCATTCCAAGATATATTGCCAATGCAACTTTCCCATCATTCGTTCATCATGACACAATTCATCATTGTCATATGCTTAGCATGATCATGTAGTTGAACATAGTATTTGTGGCAAAGCCACCATTCATAATTCTTTCATACATGTCACTCTTGGTTCATCGCATATCCCGGTACAACCGCCGGAGGCATTCACATAGAGTCATCTTGTTCTAGTATCGAGTTGTAATCATTTGAAGTTGTAAATAAATAGAAGTGTGATGAATCATTCAATTATTAGAGCATTGTCCCAGTGAGGAAATAAAAAAGGCCATAAAAAGAGAAGGACCAAAAAAGGCCATAAAAAAGAAAAGGCCCAAAAATATGAGAGAAAAAGAGAGAAAGGGACAATGTTACTATCCTTTTACACACTTGGTGCTTCAAAGTAGCACCATGATCTTCAATAGTAGAGAGTCCTCTCATGTTATCACTTTCAATATACTAGTGGGAAATTTGTCATTATAGAACTTGGCTTGTATATTCCAGCAATGGGCCTCCTCAAGTGCCTAGGTCTTCATTGAGCAAAGCAAGTTGGATGCACACACTAGTTTCTTTTGTTGAGCTTTCATACATTTATAGGCTCTAGTGGCAATCCGTTGCATGGCAATCCTACTCTTGCATTAACATCAAATCGGTGGGCATCTCCATAAGCCCCATTGATTAGCCTCGTTGATGTGAGACTTTCTCCCTTTTTTTGTCTTCTCCACATAAAACCCCCTCATTATATTCTATTCCACCCATAAGTGCTATAATCCATGGCTCGCGCTATATATTGCGTGAAAAGTTTAATAGGTTTGAGAATTACCTAAGTATTGAAAAATTGCTTGGCTTGTCATCGGGTTGTGCATGATGAATAGCATTCTTGTTGTGACAAAATGAAACATGACTAAACTATATGATTTTGTAGGGATGAACTTTCTTTGGCCATGTTATTTTGAGAAGACATAATTGCTTAGTTAGTATGCTCGAAGTATTATCATTTTATGTCATATGAAAACTTTTTGTCTTGAATCTTTCGATCTGAATAATTCATAACCATAATTTAAGAAGAATTACATTAAAATTATGCAAGTAAGCACTCCGCATCAAAATTCTGTTTTTATCATTTTACCTACTCGAGGACGAGCAGGAATTAGCTTGGGGATGCTTGATACGTCTCCCAACGTATCTATAATTTTTTTGATTGCTCCATGCTATATTATCTACAGTTTTAGACATTATTGGGGCTTTAATTTCCCACTTTTATATTATTTTTGGGACTAAACCTATTAACCGGAGGCCAGCCCAGAATTGCTGTTTTTTGCAATGTTTTGGGGTTTCGAAGAAAGGAATATCAAACGGAGTCCAAACGGAATGAAACCTTCGGAACGTGATTTCTCATCAGATAAGAATCCAGGTGACTTGGACCCTCCGTCAAGAAAGCACGAGTGGTCATGAGGGTAGGGGCGCCCCCCCCCCCCAGGGGCGCCGCCGCCCCTTACCCTTGTGGGCCCTCGAAGCTCCACCGACGTACTTCTTCCTCCTATATTATTATCCACGTACCCAAACGACCGGGGACGGAGCCAAATCTAATTCCACCCGCCGCAAAACTTTCTGTATCCACGAGATACCATCCTTGGGGGCCTGTTCCGGAGCTCCGTCGGAGGGGGCATCGATCACGGAGGCTTCTACAATCATCATCCAAGCCCCCTCGATGAAGTGTGAGTAGTTTACTTCAGACTACGGGGTCATAGCTAGTAGCTAGATGGCTTAATTCTTCTTATTTTTGGATCTCAATACAAGGTTCTCCCCCTCCTCTTGGTGGAGATCTATTCGATGTAATCTGTTTTTGCGTGTGTTTGTTGAGACCGATGAATTGTGGTTTTATGATCCAGTCTATCTAATGAATAATATTTGAATCTTCTGAATCTTTTATGTATGATTGGTTATCTTTTGCAAGTCCTCTTTGAATATCAGTTTGGTTTGGCCTACTAGATTGGGTTGTTCTTGCCAATGGAGAAGTGCTTAGCTTTGGGTTCATTCTTGGCGGTGTCCTTTCCCAGTGACAGAAGGGGCAGCAAGGGCACGTATTGTATTGTTGCCATCGAGGATAAACAAGATGGGTTTTTATCATATTGCATGAAATTATCCCTCTACATCATGTCATCTTGCCTTAAGGCGTTACTACTCTGTTTTTACTTATACTCTAAGATGCAATGCTGGATAGCGGTCGATGAGTTGGAGTAATAGTAGTTAGATGCAGAATCGTTTCCGGTCTACTTGTCTCGGACGTGATGCCCTAATATACATGAATCATACCCTAGATATTCTCAATAACTATGCTCAATTTGTCAAATTGCTCAAAGTAATATTTGTTCACCCACCGTAGAATACTTATGCTCTTGAGAGAAGCCACTAGTGAAACCTATGGCCCCCGGGTCTCTTTATCATCATATCAATCTCCATCACTTTATTATTGCTTTGCTTTTACTTTGCTTTTACTTTATTTACTTTGCATCTTTATACCAAAAGTACCAAAAATATTATTTATCATCTCTATCAGATCTCACTTTCGTAAGTGACCGTGAAGGGATTGACAACCCCTAAGCGCGTTGGTTGTGTTGAGCTATTGTTTTTGTGTAGGTACAAGGGACTCGAGCGTAGCCTCCTACTGGATTGATACCTTGGTTCTCAAAAACTGAGGGAAATACTTACGCTACTTTGCTGCATCATCCCTTCCTCTTCGGGGAAATCCAACGCAATGCTCAAGAGGTAGCAACCAACACTTGGTCTCATACGGTGATCCTACCGGCGATCACTACCATGACCAACACTTGGTCTCCAATATCATCATCAACATACTGCCAATTTGTACTGCTCAACATATTAACATATAAATCACCTATAAGTCATTCCGTCATCTGAGTGTTGATCGAACGGTGTGACCTAGTACGAACCCTTGCCCATGACCGAGGACACGACTATCGATAGATTTAAATACACACTCTGTAGAGGTAGCGCACTGTACCCACACCACGGAACCCATGGCCTCTCACTCCCATTCGGGTGGACCAACGGTGTTCTGACAAAACCGATCTACTGCCATGACACTCTCCCGGCCACTCTGACTCACTCCCCACTGGGCTAGTCCTGGGTGGCCTCGTGTCTACCAAAGACACAACGACCACCGTCGTGGCCAAAAAAATAAACCGTCCCAAACAGGGACATGTGCACATAACAACAACGGGCACACAAGGTTATGTCTGCTTACCAGGCCAGGGTACCACACGCCCAGTCGCCCATAACCTTCCCTCGTTGGAGGCACCGGCGAGAGGCACGACAATAGACTGCATTAGGGCCTTCCCATAAAGCCAAATGTGGTTGCACTGGAGAAATCCCAGTTCGGTGGCACCTGACCAACTTAATGACAGAATTTATCCCCAAAATATAATAGTAATGACTGATACTCCGATATCATCTATCTACCTATAATCCAAGTCATAGCAATATCCAACAAATAATCCAAAGCTGAATATCGTCTCTCCAAAATACTCAGAGGACAGCATAACACTACTATGATGAATCCAAGAATGATAAGACTACTACTCAAATATCAAGAACTAACTATCCAACTATGATCCACATTCAAGCATCATCTCCATCATCATACTCCAAAACATAAGATCAACTAGCATCATGATGAAACTAACACTAGCCGCTAAGAATCCAAAGGCAACATGTCATCCAAAGTAATACTCCAAAGCATAATACCATCATGAACATAATCATACTAGCCACTAAGAATCCAAAGGCAACATGTCATTGTAACAGCCTTGATTTTGGCCCCTTTCTTTTTCTTTTTGATTTATTGGTTTTTGCTCTGTTTTTCTTTTTGGAGTGGCTCTGTGGCCTTGTCACCTAGGAAAGCATCCTCATTTCACCTCCCAAGTGGCTCATCATCCTCAAAACCTTGCCAAAATCATGTCACTCCATTGCTTGACCAAACCCTAATTTCTTCTCTGGGGAAAATTCCTTTTTCTATTGAAGGAATAACCCTGTCTGCCCTAGGTTGTGAAGCAACCCATATTTCTGTCCATACAAAAATCGCCAAATAATTCTTATAAATTTTTTGGATCATATCTTCCTCAAATATGGCAAAATATTTCATTGGCCATATTTTTCATCATCCTCGATAAATTAATTTCCTATTATGTCCTAAATGGCACACTGTGAAGCAAGTGCTATTTATCTTTATCCATTTGCCACCAAAATTTTTGGGCATGATATATCATCCAAATAATTGCACTGTGCCAAAATTCAACTTTATTTGCCTAGCCAAACTTCCTTAGTGATTTTTCAAAGTTCCTGCCTGAGGGAAGCCTTTGTGAAGGAAGTGCTAGCTAGGTTTACCCAAATGAGTTGAAATTTTTCATGCCTCTTCTTGTGCTCATATAATTGCTGTCCTCCAAAATTCAGCCCCACCCAATCATCTATGTGAGCACAACATCAAATCTTTGATTCTGCCAATATTTTTAGGTTGTGAAGCAAGTATATTTTATATTGTTTTATTTTGCCTGCAAGTTACCAGAGAATTCTCCTACACAAATAGCTTCTCTCCACCAAATTTGGCATCAATTCTTAAGGCCAATATTTCTCTAGAATTCTTGCAAGATTCTGGACAAAGGGAATAGCTGTGAAGGAAGTACCATTTTGGTAAAACCAATTGGTATGAAAATTTTACAGCACCTTTATCTGGCCATATCACTAAGCCCTGCCAAATTTTACCTCAAGTGGTTACTCTATGTGAGTGAACCATCATGATCTTGATTCTGGACCAATTTTGGGGGTTACACAGCAACTATATCAACCGTTGGTCCAAATCACCTCAAATTTCATAGGACTAGAGTCCTTCCTATCCTAAACCTCCCAGACAGCGTATTTAGCCCTTAGCATTTATATGTTGATCACTGCATCATGGATTCAGATTGATGTAGTAAACTTCAGAGCTTACTTACAATTTAACCGTTTCACTTTTAATCGATCTACCACCGCAGTTGGAACCTACCCTCGATGAACTATCAGCTAGACAACATGGTCAAGCCCCTCTCCCTCGTTACCTGCCAGTGCATGCGGTGACTACATTAATGGCACCACAGTGCACGCGCTCTGTGTGCAGTGGCTGCGTCCAGTGGCCGTTTGTGCGTCGGTAGCTCCTCCTCTCGTCGGCTTCGCGCGCCTGATCGTGTCCAAAAGTTTTACCGTGTCGTCGCCGCCCTCCTGGACCTCTCTTCCTCTCTATAAAACCCCTCACCGACGCTCGCCGCCGAACGCCCACGGGAGCACAGTGCGCCGGCCGTCGTCTTCCTCCTCATCTCTTCCTCCATGTGCCTCCGTTGGCCTCCTCTACCCCGTGAGAGCCTCCACTGTGCCTCCCTCGTCGCCTGCCTCCGAGCTCATGCGCGTGGGCACATGTCCGCGGTGCCGGCCATGTGTCCGCGGCGACGCCAGCTCGGCTCCCCCTCCCCGCGGCTATATAAGGCCACCTCGACCCCGTATTGCTTCACCACTGGACTCCTACACCTCATCTAGCCTCCCCTGACCACTTCCCTGAGCTCGAGCCGCCCTCCACGACCACCATTGCCGCCATGGCCTCCGCGGCCATCTGCCTAAATCCCCTCGAGGCCGAGCCCATCCCTCCTCCTTTCCACCTCCAGAAGAGGTCCTCGGCCCCAGCGAACCCCTCCCGAACCCTGCCCCTCCTTACCCTCCATCGTAGCCTCGATTCCATCTTCGCCGTCGCCGCCGTCCATCTCTGGAGCCGGAGCTCTGCTCCCTCTGCTGCTTCTCGGCAGGAAAGAACCCTCCAGGCGGATGCGGCTCCTCTTCCTGGTCACTCCGGTGCCCGGAGTGTCGCCGGAGATGGCCGGTGGCGCCGGGACGGGCGCCGGCAGCCGCGGTCGTCCTCTGCCTTCGCGGGCGAGCGGGAGGTAGGAGAAGGAGACGAGGCCAGGCGGGACCCTCCTTTCCCCGACCCCACCTGGCAGCCACTCCGGCGCTAACCCCTCCCTATCCATGTGGATAAGTGGCGGGCCCCGCCCGTAAGTCCCCGCGTTGACCCGAACTGCTGAGGTGGATAAGTGAAAGCGTATTCTCGTGAATACGTTTTCCTAGAACGAAAGCGCATTCTATTTCTTCTTCAGCCCAGGATACATTTTTAGTTCAGTGAAATTACATTTTCTGTTTTTCTGTTTAGGCCCAGGCTAAAAATATTTCTTTACAGATGGGTCCCTGGCAGAAAAACATTCGTAACTTTTTACTCCCAACTCCAAATGAGGTGAATCCAAATCCCACTTCTTCATTTCGTTGATCCCGTTCTGATGGAATCACTTTCACTATGGTTTGACACTATGAAAATGACCTTTTTGCCCTTGCATGTAAACAGCCCCTCCGAGAGAGAATTGTTTCCAGCAAATCCTTCCGCGGCTTCACCGCACTTTCTCCCAGTGATTTCTTCCACCCCAGGTAAGCCACACCCTCCATTTGCATGATTGCAATGCAGTGACATGGTTTAGGTTATTTAAACTTATTTAAAAACAAGTTCAAATAACTTAAACCATGTCACTGCATTGCAATCATGAAGTTCATATAACTTAAACCATGTCACTACATTGCAATCATGCAAATGGAGGGTGTGGCTTGCCTAGGGTGAAGAAATCACCGGGAAGAAGGGCGGTGAAGCCGCAGGAAGAATCATCGGAAATAGTTCTCTCACGGAGGGGCTGTTTACGGGCAAGGGCAAAGTGTTCATTTCCAGTATGTCAAACCATAGTGAAAATGAAACCAACATAACGGGCTCGACAAGACGAAGAAATGGGCTTTGGAATCACCTCATTTGGAGTTGTGGTTGAAAAGTTATAGCCCGACGAAGTTCAGGGACCGATCTGTCAGAAAATCTCTACAAACAGGCCCCTGAGTGAGAAAACAGAAAACGCATTTTTAGGAAATACATCTTCAAAACACAGAAAGTGCATTTTCGGATAAAGCAGGAGCGGAATATGCTTACATCACGTGAAAACATACTTTCTGAAGTACGCTTCCACTTAACCACGTGGACAATGGCGGGTGATGACCCACAAGTATAGGGGATCTATCGTAGTCCTTTCGTTAAGTAAGAGTGTCGAACCCAACGAGGAGCAGAAGGAAATGATAAGCGGTTTTCGGTAAGGTATTCTCTGCAAGTACTGAAATAAGTGGTAACAGATAGTTTTGTGATATGATAAATTGTCGAGCAACAAGTAACAAAAGTAAATAAAGTGCAGCAAGGTGGCCCAATCCTTTTGTAGCAAAGGGCAAGCCGGAACAAACTTTTATAATAGGAAAAGTGCTCCCGAGGACACATGGGAATATCGTCAAGCTAGTTTTCATCACGTTCATATGATTCGCGTTCGATACTTTGATAATTTGATATGTGGGTGTTGTTCTTGCTTGAACAAGCATCCCACTTATGATTAACCTCTATTGCAAGCATCTGCAACTACAACAGAAGTATTATGGTAAACCTAACCATAGCATGAAACATATGGATCCAAATCAGCCCCTTACAAAGCAACGCATAAACTAGGGTTTAAGCTTATGTCACTCTAGCAACCCATCATCTACGTATTACTTCCCAATGCCTTCCTCTAGGCCCAAATAATGGTCAAGTGTTATGTAGTCTATGTTCACATAACACCACTAGAGGCTAGACAACATACATCTTATCAAAATATCAAACGAATACCAAATTCACATGACTACTCATAGCAAGATTTCTCCCTTGTCCTCAGGAACGAACATAATTACTCACAAAGCATATTCATGTTCATAATCAGAGGGGTAATAATATGCATATAGGATCTGAACATATGATCTTCCACCAATTAAACCAACTAGCATCAACTACAAGGAGTAATCAACACTACTAGCACCAATCCCGGACTTTGAGACAAGAATTGGATACAAGAGATGAACTAGGGTTTGGAGATGAGATGGTGCTGGTGAAGATGTTGATGGAGATTGCCCTCTCCCGATGAGAGGAGCGTTGGTGATGACGATGGTGATGATTTCCCCCTCTGGGAGGGAAGTATCCCCGGCAGAACAGCTCTGTCGGAGCTCTAGATTGGATCCGCCAAGGTTCCGCTTCGTGGCGGCGGAGTCTCGTCCCGAAAAGTTCCCCTCCTATTTTTTCTCATTGAAAGACCTCATATAGGAGAAGATGGGCATCAGAGAGCCACCAGGGGGCCCACGAGGTAGGGGGCGCGCCCTAGGGGGGCGCCCCCCACCCTCGTGAGCAGGGTGTGGGCCCCCTGGCCTTCATCTTTGGCGTGGATTTTTCTTTATTTCTTCTAAGACGTTCTGTGGAGTTTCGGGACTTTTGGAGTTGCGCAGAATAGGTCTCTAATATTTGCTCCTTATCCAGACCAGAATTCCAGCTGCCGGCATTCTCCCTCTTTATGTAAACCTTGTAAAATAAGAGAGAATAGCCATAAGTATTGTGATATAAAGTGAAATAACAGTCCATAATGCGATAAATATCGATATAAAAGCATGATGCAAAATGGACGTATCAGCGGGGCCGGGCGTGGGGTCGCTGGCGTGCGGGTCTCGCGGGGTGGGACCCATCACTTATCCACGTCGGCACCTAGGGTCAACGTGCAGCGGCAGGACCGGGGGCCTGGGGCGCTGCCAGGTGGGGTCCGTGGGGGAGGAGGGGCCCGCCTGGCCTGGCTCCTTCTTCCTCCTCACTGCGCCCCAATGGAAACAACGGAGGGAGACAGGGAGGAGGCCGGCGATGGGGCGGGCAGCTCCGGCCGTCCCAGGCTCAGGCGAGAGCAACGGCCGGTTCGGGGCGGAGTGACGCGCCCATCCAGACGCGAAGAGGGTGCCGGGGAGGACCAGGGCGACAGAGCTCGCGGCGACAGGGAGGCGGCAGAGGGCGGCGGCCGTCTTCACGGCACGACCCAAGAGAGGCTCCGGCGAGGGGGCAAGGGCACGAGGAGAGTCGCCGGAGTGTGGGGAAGACACTGGTGGTTGCTAGGGGTAGCGTAGGGCTCGGCTTTGCGTCAATTTAGGCCAAAGCCGAGGCGGACATGGCGGCCATGGAGAAGGAATGAGGGGCTTTGGAGCTCGAGGGAGAGGCTGAGAAGGCTTCTGGGAGTGGTGTGAGGCCGGTGAGGTACTCGGGAGGCCGCGAGGATGGCTATATATAGCCGGGCGAGGGAGGGGAGGCTGCGAGGATGGCTATATATAGCCGGGCGATGGAGGGGAGGCCGTGGACGCGTGGTTGTGGCTCGCTCGCGTCCGGCCATGCTCTAGCGACGGCCAGCGATCACGGGAGGCGTGGGATCACGACGAGAAGGAACCGGACGAGCTACAGCGGTGCACCGGGCAAGAGGGGCCGAGGGCGCAGAGGAGGAAGACACCGCGGCACCATTAATGCTCGGTCGGCCACAGTACGCCCATGGGCGCGCGGCGACGAGAGCTGACAGAGGGGCTGACGGAGGGGGAAGTGGCTCCAGGAGGACGGCGATGACGTGGGGAACCCGATGGACAGGCCCGTGCTCGCTGAGACGCTAAGCAGCGAAGGGGCCCGAGCAAGAAGACGCTCTCGACGCGGCCGGTGCGTGCCAAAACGGTGGTCACCGCGTTCACTAGTGCCCACAGTACCACAAGCTAAGCCAAACGATGTCTGGGGTGGAGTCCTTCCTGGGGAGGTTACAACCGTGGTGGTAGTTTGGTTAAAAGAGCTCCGGTTGAATGGTAAGCAACCTCTGAAGTTTACTGCAGTAAACTTAGTCGTGTACTACTGATCAACAGGGAAGTGATTGGAGCCAGAGAGTTTGTCTGGGGGTTTAGCTTAGGAAGGACTATAATCCTGTTAATTTTGAGATGATTTGGACCAAGATACACCATAGTTGCTTCACAACTGCATATTTAGTCCAGAATCAAGATTTGGATGATGCACTCACATGGAGCATCAACTTGAGCTCAGATTTGGCAAGGCTTAGGGATATGGACATAGTCAGATGCTGTAAAAATTTCATATCAATTGGACAAGCCAAAATGGTAATTGATTCACAAACATCTCCTCTGGATAGAAACTTGAAAAAATTCTAGAGGAGTTTTGGCCTGATGAATTGGTACCAAATTTGGTGGAGAGAAGTCATTTGTGTAGGAGAACCATCTGGTAATTTATAATGATTTTTGAAGCAATATAAATCATACTTGCTTCACAACCTGAAAATATTAATTGGAGCAAAGATTTGATCATGTGCTCACATAGATGATTAGATGGGGCTGAAATTTGGAGGAGTGTAACAATATGTGCACATTAAGTAGTGTGCAAAATTTCAACTTATCTGGATAACCCTAGCTAGCACGTCCTTTACAAAGGCTTCCCTCAGACAGGAACTTTGAAAAATCACTGAGGAAGTTTGGCTAGGCAAATAAAGTTGAATTTTGGCACATATCAATTATTTGGACAGGAAAAGATGTCCAAAACTTTTGGGGCCAAATGGGCAAAGATAAATAGCACTTGCTTCACAATGTGCCATTTAGGACAAAATAGGAAATGATTTTATTGAGCATGATGAGATATATGGCCAATGAAATATTTTGCCATATTTGAGGAAGATATGACCCAAACAATTTATAAGAATTATTTGGGGATTTTAGTAGTGATGGAAATATAGGTTACTTCACAACCTAGGGTTTTAAGGGTTATTCCTTTATCAGAAAAGGAATATTCCTGAGGAAAAAGAAATTAGGGTTTGGTCAAGCAGTGGAGTGACATGATCTTGGCAAAGTTTTTGAGGATGATGAGCCACTTGGGAGGGGAAATGAGGATGATTTCCCAGGTGGCAAGGCCACGGAACCACTCCAAAAAGAAAAACAGAGCAAAAACCACTAAATCAAAAATAAAAAGAAAGGGCCAAAAACTAGGCTGTTACACCCCTCCCCCGTATATAAAGGAGGGGAGGAGGAGGCCGGCGGGCCCTAGGGAGCGCGCCCAAGGAGGGGAGTCCTAGTAGGATTCCACCAAGAGGTAGTGAGGGGAAGGAAGGAGAGGGAGAGAGGGAGAAGGAAAGGCGGGTGCCGCCCCCTTCCCTTGTCCAATTCGGAATGCAAGGGGGGCGCGGCCTGCCCTGGCTGCCCTCCTCTCTCTCTCCACTAAGGCCCATGGTGGCCCATTAGTTCCCACGGGGGTTCCGGTAACCCCTCCGGCACTCCGGTTTTACCCGGAACCATCCGGAACACTTCCAATGTCCAAATAACATGGTCCAATATATCAATCTTTATGTCTCGACCATTTCAAGACTCCTCATCATGTCCGTGATCTCATCCGGGACTCCGAACAACCTTCGGTACATCAAATTACATAACTCATAATATAAATCGTCATCGAACGTTAAGCGTGCGGACCCTACGGGTTCGAGAACTATGTAGACATGACCGAGACACATCTCCGATCAATAACCAATAGCGGAACCTGGATGATCATATTGGTTCCTACATATTCTATGAAGATCTTTATCGGTCAAACCGCATAACAACATACATTGTTCCCTTTGTCATCGGTATGTTACTTGCCCCAGATTCGATTGTCAGTATCATCATACCTAGTTCAATCTCGTTACCGGCAAGTCTCTTTACTCGTTCCGTAATGCATCATCCTGCAACTAACTCATTAGTCACTTTGCTTGCAAAGCTTATAGTGATGAGCATTACTGAGAGGACCCAGAGATACCTCTCCGAAACATGGAGTGACAAATCCTAATCTCAATCAATGCCAACTCAACAAACACCATCGGAGACACCTATAGAGCATCTTTATAATCACCCAGTTACGTTGTGACGTTTGATAGCACACAAGGTGTTCCTCCGGTATTCGGGAGTTGCATAATCTCATAGTCATAGGAACATGTATAAGTCATGAAGAAAGCAATAGCAATAAACTAAACAATCATAGTGCTAAGCTAATGGTTGGGTCTTGTCCATCACATAATTCTCTAATGACGTTATCCCGTTCATCAAATGACAACACGTGTCTATGGCTAGTGTCGTGGTTCTAACTCTGACAGTGATGTAGGGGGGTATGTATGGAGAGGCTAGATCTCAGCTATTGGGAAGTTGTAAACACACCAAGATGTACGAGTTCAGGCCCTTCGTGGAGGAAGTAACAGCCCTACGTCTCGGTGCCCGGAGGCGGTCGGCTGGATTACTAGTGTGTGAATAACAGGGGTGCGAACCCTTCATACTGAGGAGGGGGTGGCTTATATAGAGTTCGCCGGCCCTCTCCTGCCCTCAGTGATGCAGGGTTTAAGGTACATTTAAGGTCGGGCGTTACTGGTAACGCCCCTAATAAAGTGCTATAATGACCATAAAGACTACTTAATAGCCGACCGTTTGCCTGCGGAGTGACTTTAGGTCTCCTGGCAGTCGAGTGGTTGGCTTCATGGTCGAGTGATGGCTTCTTGGTCGAGTGTCTTGAACCCGTCGAGTGGGATACCTTCAAGTCGATTGAAAGGTGACTTCTTCTAGGGATGTCCTTGGGTAGGGCTCTTTGGACAGGTCCGTGCCCCTACCCTAGGTACATAGCTTCATCATTAGCCCCCAAATGGATCGAGGTTAGAGTGGGGAAAGAGTTGGAGATCTTTCCGACTGGTCCTTTGGGCCACGTGAGCGCTTCGTTTTGGGTCAATCGTCACGGATGACGTTGCCAACCTTTTTCAGTCGCCTTGATCCATTCCAGGCCTTTCGTCGAGTGAATTTCTTTGCTTGTGACATACTGAGCGCCGGCGCGATCGGGGTCTTCTGTTTTGACAAGTTGTTCTGTGGCCTGCGGATGTCGCAGGATTCGGATTTTGGGAAGCGCGCGGGACGGGAGCGACTGTAGTAATCGGAAGCGATAAAGTGGAAGCTCCTCGATCACCGTGTCGCCTTTTTCGCCACGTACTGCACGCGCGTCTGCTGCGGGATTTGACTGGATAGCCTGGGCCTACCAGTCAGCCACTCAGAAGCGGTCCCTTATAAATCGCCGGCTCGGGGTTTCCAAGCAGTGCTCTCTCTTCTCCTTCTCTCTTCTTCCTCTCTTACTTCGCAAGCCCTTCCGCCACCTCCGTTCTCGCCCCAGCGCAGCAGGCCCATGCGAGGCTTCGCCAGCGACGATGACGAAGAGCAAGACCTCCGCTCTGGAGCGTGAGAAGAAGGCGGCGGCGGCGGGGAAAGGGAAGAGGTCTGCTCGGGGCGGATCTTCCTCCAGGACCGCTCTGCCCAAAGGCTGGATCCAGGGCGACTAGATGCCGTCGGTGCTCCGGCAAGAGGATCTCGACGACATGGTTGAGGGGGGAGTCATTCTCCACCAAGCCGCGCATCTTCCGGGGGGAGAGATCGAACCTCAACCCCGCGACGGTGAGTGTGTGCTCCTAGCCACCCATATCGACCGAGGGTTCTCTCTGCCACCCCATCCTTTTTTCCGGAGCTTCTTGAACTTCTTCGGAGCACAGATCCACCACTTTACTCCCAACTCCATCGTATATCTTGCCGCTTTCATTTCCATGTGTGAGGCTTTCCTGGGTTGTCTCCCCCATTGGGGACTCTTCAAGCACATCTTTACTTGCCGTTCTCAGTCGGTCAAGAAGGCCAAGTCGAGTGACGAGAGGACGCAGGTGATCCAGTTGTGTAGGGGCTTGGCGATCCAGACGAGGGGGAAGAGCTATTTTCCATCCATCACTTTCCCGGAGTCGATCTGTGGTTGGCAGGCGACCTGGTTCTACTGTCAGGACCAGGCGACTCCAGGACAGTCGACTGGTCTTCCTCCCTTCTCCCTCGACCGAGCCGAAAAACCCGCTTCTCTGAAAGTAGCGCCGGAGGAAAGGGCCCAAGTCAAAGTGCTGGCCGGTCGAGTGGTTGAGCTTGTCCGTGAGGGCGTGACAGGCATGGATTTGCTGGAGGCCTTCCTCAAGAGGCGCATCCAACCGCTCCAGGCTCGTGACCACCCGATGTGGTTGTACTCGGGTCTTGACGACACCACTCGGGTCCACCCGGAGGAGGTCACCGACGAGATGCTGGAGGGGTGGCTATCGAGCATCACGGGGAACAAAGACAACCCCCGAGGAGCCAGGAGGGTAGTTCCACTCGATAGCTCGTATGAAGTGGACCAGGTATGTCTTTATGCTCCCGACTGAAATCTTGTTTTCTGCATTGGTCTTCTTTGAATCGGTCGATTGACTTTTGTCTTGCCTATTGCTTTCCAGGCGACCACCGAGATGTACTCGACGCCCAACGGGGCTCAGGAGCCCACTGAGGAAGGGGAGGCGAGCGGAGGCGAGAGTGGGGACGATCAAGGCGAGTGGGAGTCTGATGGTGAAGGAGAGGGAGACGACAACGTCGACTCCAGCGAAGAGGAGGAGGAGGAGGAGGTCGAACCCCCTCGCCCAGAGGGGCGGTCCAAGCGCACGCACGACCCAGCGTGGGAACGTGGCAAGGCGACTGCTTCTGTTGGGCAGTCGTCGAAACGCCCTCGGACCTCTTCTCCTACGCCAACTAGGAAGGTTCCCAAGCACCCACGCACGACGCTGTCCAAGCCGCCCAAGGCCCTGCCCAAGATGAAGATAGCTGTCCCTACCATTTCCGGGTAATAATGAAACTTGTTTTCCTTTGTCGACCGTGGACGGATCCTTGGTCGATCCATTGAGCCAACCGACTGACTTTCGAGGCTTGCAGTGCTGCTACTTCTGAGGTCTCCGCCAAGGACGACGACCAAGAGATGGAGGATGCTGTTACCTCCAACCCTGGTACGGTTACTGACGTTCTGCTTTGAGTCGACTGATCATCTATTGCAACTCTGGTCGATTGAACTTTTCCTTTGCAGCCCCTCCTCATGTTATCGACCTCCCGGATGACGACGACAACGGTCCGTTGAGAGTGAGGAGGCACAAGAGGGCGTCGGCTGACAAGACCCCCCAATCCGCTCCGGCGTCCGAGGCCGTGGCTCGGGATGGTGGTGACACCGCTCGGGCTTCTGTGACCTTCGCCGTTCCTCTGGCGAGTGCGCGGCCCTCGTCGTCGACTGCGGATCCGTCTTTGCTTTTTGCCGCATACCCCGTCCCTGAGGACCAAGCAGCTGCTGCAAAGGAGGCTATACGCCAGGCGGGGATCATGATGGAGCAGGTGAAGATGGCTCGGGAGGCCAGCCAAGCAGCCTATGGCGCGAGTTCGGCTCTTCAGAGCAACGTCCAGGTCAGTCAACTCAACACTTGGTCTGTTATGATATGCCGTTTGAAGAGTCTCTTTTCCGAAGATCTTTTGTATCTGCATCTGTACACCCACTGGGTGTGTCTTCCAATTCTTGGATGAGTGGGGGCACGCTAAGTGCACCCACTGGGTGTAGTCCCCGAGACTACGGTGGACTGCTGGCAGTCGACTGTAGTCTTTACGTTGTGTTGTTGTAGCTGTATTCCTTCACTCGGTTTGGTCGGGCTAGGTCGAGTGGAACTGTATCCGGTCAACTGCGGGCAGTCGACTTTTTCTCTCTCTCTTTTTTTCGAACCAGTGGGGGCACGCTGAGTGCACCCACTGGGTGTAGTCCCCGAGACTACAGTCGAATGTTTTTGATTCGGCTGTGGTCTTAGAAACGCCATCATTGTCTCTTAGTTACTCGGAAGCAACTTATCTTGGACGTCTGTCGACTGATTTTTCTTTTTACAGAAATCTTGCGAACTTGTAGCTCGCTATACTGAGTTGGAGAATCAGCAGATCCAGCTCAACCTTAACTTGAAGCTTGCTCAGGAGAATCTGAAGAAGGCGCAAGAAGAAGCAAAAGGTATGGCTGGTGAGGTTCTCTTTTCTTAACGGGTGGCCTTTCTTTCTTGTTCATTCTTGATGTTGGTTCCACTCGACGCGCCGCAGATAAACTGGAGGAAGCTCTGAAGAAGAAGGATCAAGACCTTGCGGAGGCACAGAAGGAGGCCTCGAGCTTCAAATTGGCTTCGGTCGGAGCTCTTGAACAGGAGAACTCCAGACTGAAAACTGCTCTCGAGGCAGCTAATCGAGATGCCAGTCGACTGAAGAAGGAGAAGATGGCTCTGCACGACAAGGCGGGCGAGCTGGCGGGGAAGACAAAGGATCTGGAGGCTTATCTCGAAGGACTTGCCAAGAAGCTGTTCGTCATGCTCGAAGGTAATTATTCCGACCCGGCTATCTCGTAGCTGCCGAGCCCGCGTACGGCCACTATCTTATTCTTGAATCGTGTTTGCAGAATTCTGCCAGAGCTTCGAAGAGGAAACCAGTCGAGTGGAGCCAAGCTTGGATCCCGCCAATTCTCTCGTGAAGGACGAGGCTGCTATGAACGTGCTCCGACTGGAGTCTCGTGTTACCAGCGTCGTTAATTATCTGGCTCGGCTGAAAGTTGCGATGTCGCGGATCGACACATCACTCTGGCCTGGGACGACGCTTCAGAACGACCTCGAGTCTCTGATGGCTCGACTTAACGAAGTCCCAGGTCGAGTGGCGGAATGGAAGAAATCTTCTGCTAGATGTGGTGCCGATGTCGCTCTGTCTCTAGTCCGCGTCCATTGCAAGGAGGCGCGAGAAGAAAAGCTGGCGGCCATCCAAGTTGCCAATACCAGGAAGCACAGCTTTCAAGACTTCATGGAGACTTTCATCGCCGCTGCCACCCGTATTGCTGATGGGATCGACTTGGATGAGTTCGTCGCCCCTTCCAGTCCTCCTCCTGAGGAGTGAAAAACTTTAAATTTACCTCGGAATGCCGAGTGGATTTGTAACCATTAAACTCTGCCTTAGATTTGCCTCGAGGTGCCGAGTGAACTTGTGACAGTCAAACTCTGCCGAGCTGAGGGCTCGAGTACTTTGAGGTCTGGGACCTTTTTAGGCATTATCTGAACTTGATTTCTCGTTGGATATCTTCATGGTTTGATTCGTCGAGTGGAACTTGGTCTTCACTCGGAATAACCTTGTATTTGCGGCGCAACTCCAAAGGGGGAGGTAGCAGTCGACTTGCGCCTCATCGTCCTTGTGGATTGGGCTATGTCTGTACTTAGGCGAGCACTAGGCCGCAGCTAAGTCCCCAAGTGGGAGGTTTTCTCTCACTCGATAGGATTTTTAAACACTTAGGCGAGCGCTGGGCTGCAGCTAAGCCCCCGAGTGGGAGGTTTGCTCTCCAATCGGTAGGATTTTTAAACACTTAGGCAAGCGCTGGGCTGCAGCTAAGCCCCCGAGTGGGAGGTTTGCTCCCCACTCGGTAGGATTTTTAAACACTTAGGCGAGCGCTGGGCTACAGCTAAGCCCCCGAGTGGGAGGTTTGCTCCCCACTCGGTAGGATTTTTAAACACTTAGGCGAGCGCTGGGCTGCAGCTAAGCCCCCGAGTGGGAGGTTTGCTCCCCACTCGGTAGGATTTTTAAACACTTAGGCGAGCGCTGGGCTGCAGCTAAGCCCCCGAGTGGGAGGTTTGCTCTCCACTCGGTAGGATTTTTAAACACTTAGGCGAGCGCTGGGCTGCAGCTAAGCCCCCGAGTGGGAGGTTTGCTCCCCACTCGGTAGGATTTTTAAACACTTAGGCGAGCGCTGGGCTGCAGCTAAGCCCCCGAGTGGGAGGTTTGCTCTCAACTTGGTAGGATTTTTTTCAAACTTAGGCGAGTGCCTGCCTGCAGCTAAGTCTCTAAGTGGGAGAACTTAGGCGAGTACTGGACTGCAGCTAAGCCCCCGAGCGGGAGGATTGCTCTCCACTCGGTAGGATTTTTTCAAACTTAGGCGAGTGCCTGACTGCAGCTAAGCCTCTAAGTGAGAGAACTTAGGCGAGTACTGGACTGCAGCTAAGCCCCCGAGCGGGAGGATTGCTCTCCACTCGGTAGGATTTTTTCAAACTTAGGCGAGTGCCTGACTGCAGCTAAGCCTCTAAGTGAGAGAACTTAGGCGAGTACTGGACTGCAGCTAAGCCCCCGAGCGGGAGGATTGCTCTCCACTCGGTAGGATTTTTTCGGACTTAGGCGAAACGGATTCGCAGCTAAGTCACCCACTGGGGGATTTCGTAAGCAAACAGAAGTGACAGCAATTATTGGAACACTCTTGTCTTTGATAAAAATAAAACTGCAGAAATTTTTCTTATTACATCTCGTCCAAGGGAGGACTCAAGTGTAAAAGGGGCGGAGTAGTTCCGCATTCCAAGCTCGTGGCTCGTCGATCTGGTGATCAACATTGTAGAGGTGATATGCTCCATTGTGGAGGACTTTGGTGACGATGAAGGGGCCTTCCCAAGTAGGAGCAAGCTTGTGTGGTTTCTGTTGATCCACTCGGAGGACCAAATCTCCTTCTTGGAAGGCTCGACTCTTCACTTTCCGAGCGTGGAATTGACGCAAGTACTGCTGATAAATGGTCGATCTGATCATGGCCATCTCCCTCTCTTCTTCTAGGAGGTCGACTGCGTCTTGCCGGGCCTGTTCTGCTTCATCTTCGGTGTAAAGCTCGACTCGGGGCGCGTTGTGAAGAAGATCACTTGGCAGAACTGCTTCAGCTCCATAAACCAGAAAGAATGGGGTTCTTCCAGTCGACCGATTAGGGGTGGTCCTCAATCCCCACAGAACTGAAGGAAGCTCATCGACCCAAGCACCTGCCGCGTGCTTGAGGTCACGCATCAGTCGAGGCTTTAGTCCTTTGAGAATCAGACCATTTGCTCTTTCAGCTTGTCCATTCGACTGGGGATGGGCGACCGATGTGTAGTCGACTCGAGTGCCCTGAGAGGCGCAAAAAGCTCTGAACTTGTCCGAATCGAAGTTTGACCCATTGTCAGTGATGATGCTATGCGGGACTCCATATCTGAATGTTAGCCCCCTGACGAAACTGATAGCAGTGCAGGCATCAAGATTCTTGATAGGCTTAGCTTCGATCCATTTGGTAAACTTGTCGACTGCCACAAGCACATGAGTGAAACCACCTCTGCCTGTTCTCAGTGGACCAACCATGTCTAGTCCCCAGACAGCAAAGGGCCAGACGAGTGGAATGGTCTTCAGGGCTGACACAGGCTTGTGTGACATGTTGGAGTAGAACTGGCACCCTCCACACTTGTCGACTATCTCTTTTTCCATCTCATTTGCTCTAGGCCAGTAAAATCCCGCTTGGTATGCTTTAGCCACAATGGTCCGAGAGGACGCATGGTGACCACAGGTTCCCGAGTGGATATCATCAAGGATTATCCGACCCTCTTCTGGTGTTATGCACTTCTGACCAATTCCCGTCGCGCTTTCTCTGTACAACTGCCCCTTTATGACTGTGAAGGCTTTGGATCAGCGGACGATCTGTCGAGCCTCTTCCTCGTCCTCTGGGAGTTCTTTCCTTAGGATATACGCGATGTACGGTATCGTCCATTCGGGAGTGATTACCAAGACTTCCGTGATCAGGTCGACCACAGCAGGAACTTCGATTTCAGTCGGATCTGTGGCACTTTTCGGTTGTGGGGCTTCTTCCGTGAAAGGGTCCTCCTGGACTGACGGTGAGCGGATGTGCTCCAAAAACACATTGCTGGGAATGGCTTCTCTCTTGGAGCCTATCTTTGCCAGATCATCAGCCGCTTGATTTTTCAGTCGGGGGATGTGATGAAGCTCTAACCCCTCGAATTTCTTTTCTAGCTTTCTTACTGCGTTGCAGTAGCCAGTCATAGCTGGGCTTCTGACGTCCCACTCCTTCATCACCTGATTAACCACCAAATCTGAGTCGCCGTAGACCATGAGGCGCCGGACGCCGAGTGAAATGGCCATGCGCAACCCATATAAGAGTGCTTCATATTCTGCTTCATTATTGGAGGAACCGAAGTGGATCTGGAGAACATATCTGAGCTTATCTCCTCGGGGGGAGACCAATACTACCCCAGCGCCGGAACCATTCAGCATCTTAGATCCATCAAAGAACATGGTCCAGTGCTCCGAGTGAACTTGAGTCGGAAGCTGCCGTTCAATCCATTCGGCGACGAAATCTGCAATCGCTTGGGACTTGATAGCCTTCTTTGCTTCAAACTTGATATCTAGGGGGAGGAGTTCAATCGCCCACTTAGCCACTCGACCAGTTGCATCTCTGTTGTGCAAGATCTCTGACAGTGGAGCGTCGCTGACGACTGTAATGTAATGGTCGGAGAAGTAGTGTGCAACCTTCTTCGTGGTCATGTAGATCCCATATACAAGCTTCTGGTAGTGAGGGTATCTTTGTTTTGAAGGGGTCAAAACTTCAGACAGATAATAGACTGGGCTCTGAACTCTGAAGGCCTTTCCTTCTTCTTCCCGCTCGACCGTAAGTACTGTACTGACAACTTGTCCTGTGGCTGCAATGTAAAGCAGCAGAGGCTCTTTGCTGATTGGGGCAGCAAGAACCGGCTGGGTGGAGAGCAGAGCTTTTAGCTCTGCAAATGCGGCGTCAGCTTCCGGAGTCCACTCGAACTTGTCAGACTTCTTCATCATTCGGTAAAGAGGCAACGCCTTTTCACCGAGACGAGAGATGAATCGACTTAGAGAGGCCAAGCAGCCTGTAAGATTTTGGACATCGTGCACGCGTACAGGACGCTTCATCCGGAGTATGGTGCCAACTTTTTCAGGATTGGCATCGATCCCCCGTTCGGAAATGAGAAAACCGAGTAACTTTCCACCTGGAACTCCGAACGTGCACTTTGACGGATTGAGCTTGATATCATACCTCCTGAGGTTGGCAAAGGTTTCAGCAAGGTCAGCCCGCAGGTCGGAACCTTTCCGTGACTTGACCAAAATATCATCCATGTATGCCTCCACATTCCGACTGATTTGAGTGAGTAGACACTTCTGAATCATTCTCATGAACGTGGCTCCGGCGTTCTTGAGGCCGAACGGCATGGTGACGTAACAGAAGCATCCGAATGGAGTGATGAAAGCTGTTTTGATCTCGTCGGGTCCATACAGACGGATCTGATGGTACTCGGAATAGGCATCTAGAAAAGACAACCTCTCGCACCCCGCAGTCGAGTCAACTATTTGGTCGATGCGAGGGAGAGGAAAATGATCTTTCGGGCAGGCCCGATTGATATGTTTGAAATCAATGCACATACGAAGTGACTTGTCCTTCTTGGGGACCATGACAACATTGGCGAGCCACTCGGAGTGGTAGATCTCTCGGATGAACTCTGCAGCTAAGAGCCGAGCCACCTCCTCGCCGATAGCTTTCCTCTTCTGGATGGCGGACCGTCGAAGATGTTCTTTCACAGGCTTGAACTTCGGGTCGACTCGTAGACGGTGCTCAGCCAGCCCCCTGGGAACTCCAGGCATGTCAGAAGGCTTCCATGCGAAGACGTCCCAGTTCTCACGGAGGAACTGGATCAGCGCTTCCTCCTATTTGGAGCCGAGCGCCGTCGAGATGTGAGTCGGAGCAGCGTCAGGGTCGGTCGGGTGAATGTGAACTGGCTTAGTTTCACCGGACGACTGAAAAGCAGATTCTGAAGCAGGCTTCTTGGCTCGTAGCAATTCACTCATATCAGCAGTCTTCTGGTACTCTTGCAGCTCAACAACTGCCATCTGAGCGTCAGCAATCTTCGATCCTTTCTGAAAACACTCCTCAGCTTTCTTCCTATTGCCGGTAACAGTGATCACACCTCTGGGGCCGGGCATCTTCAACTTGAGATACACGTAGCATGGTCGAGCAATGAAGCGTGCATAAGCCGGCCGGCCCAGGATAGCATGGTAAGCACTTTGGAAGTCCACAACCTCAAATGTCAATTTTTCCTTGCGGTAATTCTTTGAATCACCGAAAACCACGTCGAGAGCAATCTGGCCGAGTGATTGGGCTTTCTTCCCAGGAATGACTCCGTGGAAGCTCATGTTACTGGTACAGAGTCTGGACATCGGAATGCCCATTCCTTTCAAAGTTTCAGCGTACAGTATGTTCAGGCCACTGCCACCATCCATCAGGACTTTGGTCAGTCGAGTGCCTTCGACAATTGGGTCGACCACCAAAGCTTGCCTCCCAGGGGTGGCAATGTGCGTAGGGTGATCAGATTGGTCGAATGTGATGGCAGTCTGAGACCATTTCAGGTAACTGGGCGTTGCCGGAGCAACCATGTTTACCTCACGGTTAATGACTTTCAGTCGACTTTTGCTTTCGACATCGGCAAAAATCATCAGGGTGGAATTGACTTGGGGGTATCCATCGTCACTGTCTTCCTTGTCCTCGACTCTGTCCGACTCTTTTTCCTTATCCTTGGACTGTTTGCCTTGAAACTGCTGGATTAGGAGCCGGCACTGTCGAGTGGTATGCTTTGGGTAAATAAAATTACCCTCTTCATCTTTCTTGGTGTGGATGTGACATGGCAGATCCAAAACATCGTTTCCATCCTGATCCTTGACTTTCTTGGGCTTCCAAGGGCCTTTGGGTTTTCCCTTGAAGTTTCCCTGGGCTACAGCTAGGGCCTCCCCAGGAGCGGCTGGCTCGGCCTTCCGCTTCTGTTTCCGACTGGAGTTTCCCCCGGTTTCTTGGGCGACTGTCTTGTGCTTGCCACTCCGGAGTCGGTCCTCGTCTTCACCATTAGCGTACTTGGTGGAAATCTCCATCATCCGATTCAGGGACATCTCTCCAGTTCGAACGAACTTCAGATTCAACTCTCTGTACTTAACGCCTTCCTTGAAGGCACAAACTGCTTGATGGTCTGGCACATTCTCAACCGAGTGATGCAGTGTGATCCACCTCTGGATGTATTCCCTCAGGGTTTCATTCGGCTTCTGCACGCAAGACCGCAACTCTGTAAGGCCTGCAGGTCGCTTGCATGTTCCTTCAAAGGTTGTGATAAACACTCGGGAGAGGTCCTCCCAAGTGTAAATGCTGCTGGGTGCCAACTGATTTAGCCACGCTCTGGCTGAGCCCTCTAACATGAGAGGCAAATGCTTCATGGCCACCTCATCATTGCCACCGCCGATCTGTACAGCCACTCGGTAATCTTCGAGCCAAGTGTCAGGCTTAGATTCACCGGTGAACTTGCTGATTCCAGTCGCCAGCCTGAAATTGGGAGGAATCACTGCGGCTCTGATGGCTCGACTGAAGCACTCTGGCCCCGAAACACGCACTCTGCTGCTGGCAGGCGCCTCCCTGTCATGGCCTTCTCGGTGAGCTCTGTTCCTGTCAACCAAACCTTGGACGAGGATAGACCTCGTGTCAAAGCCTGGATCCCTGGGGTCGACTGGAATCCTCTGCCCAACGCTATGAGGGCGCCTGTCAGCTTGGTGTCGAGGCGCATATGACCCACTCCTCGGGGGGGTTGGCACTCGACGTCGATTATCACGATCGAATCGGTGATCATACTGCTCATTCCTTCTGTACTGATCATGCCGTTCGCCACATCCCTCACGCCTCGGAGGCGACCGCGGGCTGTGAGCCGACTGGACTGTATCTGTTGCAACGGATCGACTGTGGATCCTGTTCCACGACTGGGAAACGGTGGAATTCTGGTTTCCCGCCGCCCGGAGCAACGCTCTGATCTGCAACAAGCCCCTGCCAGCCTCCGACTGGGAGGGCTGAATTGACTCTGCTATACGGGCCGCAGCGGCCAAATTCTGAACTGGGGTTCGATATACCTGCGTCGGCGGGAAGAGCTGACGTCGACTAGACTCGGGAGCCCACTGACGCGCTCGCTCGTCGAGTGCTCGCTGGAGATTTTCCAGTCGAGTGCGCTCGGCCAAATTAGCCAAGCGCGCGTCCTCCAAGGCACTAGCCTCGGGGGACTCTCCGACGATAGGGGTGCGGAGGGTGTCCGTGTTCCGACGGCGAAGCTCCTCTCGCTGTGATGACGTGAGAGGTTCGGGGAGATACTCATCGTGGGGATGCGACGGGTCGCCCCCACCCGCGCCTCCATTGGTGCGAGGGAAACCGGGAGGACTGTGCGTTCCATCGACCGCTAGGATCTCAGCCGCTGGGTCGCTGCTGTTGCACTCGGATGCCGTCTCCGCGGAGCCAGTTGACTGGTCGAACAGGCCGCAGAGGGATTCGTCGGGCTCGATTGCCGCGACTTGCGGGGCGGCCGTCTGGCGAGCCACGGCATGCCTCACCCACCTCTGAAGTCTCGACCAACCGGAGCGCTTGCATCGGTGGGAGACAGAGTGGGGAGATGATACGGGGGCCGACCGATACTGGGTCGACGGCTGCCGCAGGAGGACGCCACGAACGCATGCGCGGAAATGCGTTGCACCGCGGACGGGGAGCGCGTCGACGTCGAGTGGCGCCTCCTGAAGCCAGGCGGAATCGTCGGCGATGAACGTGATCGCGCCGAGGCGGATCTCGCGGCCCTCCACCAAAACTCCGCACGAAACCATGATCAAAGGGATCGGAAGAAATCGCAACTTCTCCGATCAGGCGCTAAGATTCCTGCCCCACGGTGGGCGCCAACTGTCGTGGTTCTAACTCTGACAGTGATGTAGGGGGGTATGTATGGAGAGGCTAGATCTCAGCTATTGGGAAGTTGTAAACACACCAAGATGTACGAGTTCAGGCCCTTCACGGAGGAAGTAACATCCCTACGTCTCGGTGCCCGGAGGCGGTCGACTGGATTACTGGCGTGTGAATAACAGGGGTGCGAACCCTTCATACTGAGGAGGGGGGTGGCTTATATAGAGTTCGCCGGCCCTCTCCTGCCCTCAGTGATGCAGGGTTTAAGGTACATTTAAGGTCGGGCGTTACTGGTAACGCCCCTAATAAAGTGCTATAATGACCATAAAGACTACTTAATAGCCGACCGTTTGCCTGCGGAGTGACTTTAGGTCTCCTGGCAGTCGAGTGGTTGGCTTCATGGTCGAGTGATGGCTTCTTGGTCGAGTGTCTTGAACCCGTCGAGTGGGATACCTTCAAGTCGATTGAAAGGTGACTTCTTCTAGGGATGTCCTTGGGTAGGACTCTTTGGACAGGTCCGTGCCCCTACCCTAGGTACATAGCTTCATCAGCTAGGAAACTTAACCATCTTTGATTAACGAGCTAGTCAAGTAGAGGCAAACTAGGGACACTCTGTTTGTCTATGTATTCACACATGTACTAAGTTTTCGGTTAATACAATTCTAGCATGAATAATAAACAGTTATCATGATATAAGGAAATATAAATAACAACTTTATTATTGCCTCTAGGGCATATTTCCTTCAGTCTCCCACTTGCACTAGAGTCAATAATCTAGATTACATAGTAATGATTCTAACACCCATGGAGTCTTGGTGTTGATCATGTTTTGCTCGTGAGAGAGGCTTAGTCAACGGGTCTGCGACATTCAGATTCGTATGTATCTTGAAAATCTCTATGTCTCCCTCCTTGACTTGATCACGGATGGAATTGAAGCGTCTCTTGATGTGCTTGGTTCTCTTGTGAAATCGGGATTCCTTTGCCAAGGCAATTGCACCAGTATTGTCAAAAAGATTTTCATTGGACCCGATGCACTAGGTATTACACCTAGATCGGCTATGAACTCCTTCATCCAGACTCCTTCATTTTTTGCTTTCCGAAGCAGCTATGTATTCCGCTTCACACGTAGATCCCGCCACGACGCTCTGCTTAGAACTGCACCAACTGACAGCTCCAACATTCAATAAAAATACGTATCCAGTTTGTGACTTAGAGTCATCCGGATCAGTGTCAAAGCTTGCATCGACGTAACCGTTTACGACGAGCTCTTTGTGACCTCCATAAACAAAAAACATATCCTTAGTCCTTTTCAGGTATTTCGGGATGTTCTTGACCGCTATCTAGTGACCCACTCCTGGATTACTTTGGTACCTTCCTGCTAAACTAATAGCAAGGCACACATCAGGTCTGGTACACAACATTGCATACATGATAGAACCTATGGCTGAGGCATAGGGGATAAATTTCATTTTCTCTCTATATTCTGCAGTGGTCAGGCATTGAGTCTGACTCAACTTCACACCTTGTAACACAGGCAAGAACCCTTTCTTTGACTGATCCATTTTGAACTTCTTCAAAACTTTGTCAAGGTACGTGCTTTGTGAAAGTCCAATTAAGTGTCTTGATCTATCTCTATAGATCTTGATGCCCAATATATAAGCAGCTTCACCTAGGTCTTTTATTGAAAAATTCTTATTCAAGTATCCTTTTATGCTATTCAGAAATTCAGTATCATTTTCGATCAACAATATGTCATCCACATATAATATCAGAAATGCTACGGAGCTCCCACTCACTTTCTTGTAAATACAGACTTCTCCAAAAGTCTTTATAAAACCATATGCTTTGATCACACTATCAAAGTGTATATTCCAACTCCGAGAGGCTTGCACCAGTCCATAAATGGATCGATGGAGCTTGCACACTTTGTTAGCACCTTTAGGATCGACAAAACCTTCTGGTTGCATCATATACAACTCTTCTTTGAAATATCCATTAAGGATTGCAGTTTTGACATCCATTTGCCAAATTTCATAATCATAAAATGCGGCAATTGCTAACATGATCCGGATAGACTTAATCATCGCTACGGGTGAGAAGGTCTCGTCGTAGTCAACTCCTTGAACTTGTCGAAACCTTTCACAACAAGTCGAGCTTTGTAGACAGTAATATTACCATCGGCGTCAGTCTTCTTCTTGAAGATCCATTTATTCTCTATGGCTTGCCGATCATCGGGCAAGTCAACCAAAGTCCACACTTTGTTCTCATACATGGATCCCATCTAAGATTTCATGGCCTCAAGCCATTTCGTGGAATCTGGGCTCATCATCGATTCCTTATAGTTTGTAGGTTCATCATGGTCAAGTAACATGACCTCCAGAATAGGATTACCGTACCACTTTGGTGCGGATCTTACTCTAGTTGACCTACGAGGTTCGGTAGTAACTTGATCAAAAGTTTCATGATCATCATCATTAGCTTCCTCACTAATTGGTGTAGGAATCACTGGAACTGATTTCTGTGATGAACAACTTTCCAATAAGGGAGAAGGTACAATTACCTCATTAAGTTCTACTTTCCTCCCACTCACTTCTTTAGAGAGAAACTCCTTCTCTAGAAAGGATCCATTCTTAGCAACGAATATCTTGCCTTCGGATCAATGATAGAAGGTGTACCTGATAACCCACAAGTATAGGGGATCGCAACAGCTTTCGAGGGTAGAGTATTCAACCCAAATTTATTGATTCGACACAAGGGGAGCCAAAGAACATTCTCAAGTATTAGCAGCTGAGTTGTCAATTCAACCACACCTGGAAACTTAGTATTTGCAGCAAAGTGTTTAGTAGCAAAGTAATATGATAGTGGTGGTAGCAGCAACAAAAGTAAAGACATCAAAAGTAATGTTTTTGGTATTTTGTAGTGATTGTAACAGTAGCAGCGGGAAAGTAAATAAGCGTAAACCAGTATATGGAAAACTCGTAGGCACCGGATCAGTGATGGATAATTATGCCGGATGCGGTTCATCATGTAATAGTCATAACATAGGGTGACACAGAACTAGCTCCAGTTCGTCAACGTAATCTAGGCATGTATTCCGTATATAGTCATACGTGCTTATGGAAAAGAACTTGCATGACATCTTTTGTCCTACCCTCCCGTGGCAGCAGGGTCCTATTGGAAACTAAGGGATATTAAGGCCTCCTTTTAATAGAGAACCAGAACAAAGCATTAGCACATAGTGAATACATGAACTCCTCAAACTATGGTCATCACCGGGAGTGGTCCCGATTATTGTCACTTCGGGGTTGCCGGATCATAACACATAGTAGGTGACTATAGACTTGCAAGATAGGATCTAGAACTCTCATATATTGATGAAAACATAATAGGTTCAGATCTGAAATCATGGCACTCGGGCCCTAGTGACAAGCATTAGGCATAGCAAAGTCATAGCAACATCAATCTTAGAACATAATGGATACTAGGGATCAAACCCTAACAAAACTAACTCGATTACATGATAAATCTCATCCAACCCATCACCGTCCAGCAAGCCTACGATGCAATTACTCACGCACGGCGGTGAGAATCATGAAATTGGTGATGGAGGATGGTTGATGATGACAACGGCTATGAATCCCCCTCTCCGGAGCCTCGAACGGACTCCAGATCAGCCCTCCCGAGAGGTTTTAGGGCTTCGCAGCGGCTCCGTATCGTAAAACGCAATGATTTCTTCTCTCTGATTTTTTTCTCTCTGAAAGCAAATATATAGAGTTGGAGTTGGCGTCAGAGGGTCAACAGGGGGCCCACGAGGTACGGGGGCGCGCCCTAGGGAGGGCGCGCCCCCCACCCTCGTGGAAAGGGTGTGGGCCCCCTGGTCTTCATATTTGGCGAGGATTTTTTATTGTTTTTTCTAAGACCTCCCGTCGAGTTTCAAGTCATTCCGAGAATATTTGTTTTCTGCACATAAAACAACATCATGGTAATTCTGCTGAAAACAGCGTCAGTCCGGGTTAGTTCCATTCAAATCATATAAGTTAGAGTCCAAAACAAGGGCAAAAGTGTTTGGAAAAGTAGATACAACGGAGACATATCAACTCCCCCAAGCTTAAACCCTTGCTTGTCCTCAAGCAATTCAGTTGACAAACTAAAAGAAAGAAAGAAAAAATTTTACAAACTCTGTTTGCTCTTGTTGTTGTAACTATGTCTAGCCAGCATTCAAGTTTTCAGCATAGATCATAACTAACCACATTTGCAATAATTCTCAGGTCTCATCATTACTCATATCAATAGCATAATCAACTAGCAAGTTATAATAATAAATCTCGGATGACAACACTTTCTCAAAACAATCATAATATGATATAACAAGATGGTATCTCGCTAGCCCTTTCTGAGACCGCAAAACATAAATGCAGAGCACCTTTAAAGATCAAGGACTGACTAGACATTGTAATTCATGGTAAAAGAGATCCAATCATAGTCATACCCAACATAAATTAATAGTGATGAATGCAAATGACAGTTGTGCTCTCCAGCTAGTGCTTTTTAATAAGAGGGTGATGACTCAACATAAAAGTAAATGGATAGGCCCTTCGCAGAGGGAAGTAGGGATTTGTAGAGGTGCCAGAGCTTGGTTTTAAAATAGAGATAAATTGTATTTTGAGCGGTATACTTTCATTTTCAACGTAGCAACTAAGAGATGGCGATATATTCCATGCTAAACACATTATAGGCGGTTCCCAAACAGAATGGTAAAGTTTATACTCCCCCTCCACCAACAAGCATCAAACCATGGCTTGCTCGAAACAACGAGTGCCTCCAACATACATCAGGTCCCAGGGGGAGTTTTGTTTGCAATTATTTTGATTTAGTTTGCATAAAGCATGGGGCTGGGCATCCCGGTGACCAGCCATTTTCTCGTGAGTGAGGAGTGGAGTCCACTCCCCTTGAGAATAACCTGCCTAACACGGAAGATAAAGACAACCTTTGTTGATACATGAGCTATTCGAGCATACAAAACAAAATATTTATTTGAAGGTTTAGAGTTTGGTACATACAAATTTACTTGGAACGGCAGGTAGATACCGCATATAGGAAGGTATGGTGGACTCATCTGGAATAACTTTGGGGTTTAAGGGATTGGATGCACAAGCAGTCAGGCCCGGCCCTGAGGGGGGGCAGGGGGTGCGGCCGCCCCGGGCCCCCGAGACGAGGGGGCCCCCACCGAGGTACGTGCTGCAGTAAAGATAGGCCTGCTGGGCCTCGGTTGGATGGATGGAGTTTCCGTATGTAATTAGCGGAGGAATCGATCCTAGAAAAAAGGAAAAACTTAACGGAGACATCGCTGCACACGATTATTACTTTGACGGATTGACCGGACTCTAGGCACAATAGCACGATTGCACGAAGCAGCAAGAGTTGCCTTTTTGTCTTTTCGCGATTGGATCTGTCGTGGTTGCATCGCCCAAGCTGCTGATTGATTCGCATACCGCCTGATCACGGCCGCCGCCTAGTTACTGCCAGGAAGAGTAGCGCTACAGCCTGCCGGCCTGAGAGGTGGACTTGCGCAATCGTTGGTTTCCATGTGACAACGTTGAGAAGCCAGATGCTGATTTGAGAGAAGGTATAGTGAGTTTGCCATCGTAATTGATATTTTTGGGGGATAAATTAATAGAGATTTTATTGGATTGATCTATATCTTTTGGTAATTTTAAATTGCTTATTTTTTACTTCAGCACTATCATGCGGTTGACGGTGATAAGAGAGAGTAAATAGCATAAAACTACTACTTTACAGGCTAGGGTTCCAAAAAACTACCGATTTTTAAATTTTCTCACATAACTACCAAATGGGAGGTCGGCTGTTTCAAAAAACCCAAATCGCTGATTACTTATCAATTGATCACGATTACGACAGGTCAGGCCCACGCCTAAACGAAGCGTTATTTTGACCATTAGTTTGACCATTGACTGACATACTGACATGTGGGGCCCACATGTCTGTGTCTCTGTCATAATTTAATAAAAAAATTCAATAAAGCAATCAGGTCCCTGTAAAAATTGAAAAAAAGCAATCGGGTCCCTGTAGACTTAAAAAAAAGCAATCGGGTCCTCCCGTGCTCAAGCTCGAGAGGAGCTGCGCCCTCCCGGCTCGCGGCGGCCCGTGCCCGCCTTGCCCCGGCGCGGCTCGCGGTGTCCCGTGCCCGCCTTGCCCTGGCGCGGCTCGTGGCGGCCCCTCAGCACCTCCCGATGGCGCGCGGCAGCGCAGCGATCGTGCCGGAGCCCCGTGGCACGCGGCGGAGCCTCCAGACGGCGCGCGCGGTAGGGTCGCCGGCCTCTAGTATGCCTCCTCGTCTCCACCTTGCCACCAGGAGCTCTGGCGAGCTCCTACCATCAACAACAGCGTAGGGGGGCTCGGAGTGGCATAGGGCGGTGGCCGGACGTGGCACAGAACGGCGGCATGGAGTGTGGTCGGCGGCCATGGCGGTTCTGTGCTGTTCCTAACGAGTAGGAAGAGTGGAGGAGAAGGGAGGCAGAGAGGAGAAGAGGAAGATAAGAAGAGACACTGACATGTGGGCCTCACATGTCAGTTAACGGTCAAACTAGCAGTCAAACTAACACTTCGTTTAGGTGTGGGCCTGACCTGTCATAATTGTGATCAATTGATAAGCACTCGGCGATTTGGGTTTTTGAGACAGCCGACCACCCATTTGGTAGTTATCTGAGAAAAATAAAAAATCGGTAGTTTTTTGGAACCCTAGCCTGTAAAGTAGTAGTTTTATGCTATTTACTCGATAAGAGAGCACCTATGCATCCGTTGGTAGAATCAACTAAAGGATCCATTGATATTTTATAAGAGAACATGCATTACATCCACGACAAGTCGGTTGTATTCACTGCAGAGGAACAAACTAAGCAATCTAGAAGAAAATAATCCTACAGAAGACAATGTGAACAACAACACGGGATGATAACAATGTGAGTGACCATGATCTCATATTTAAGTCACCTGCTGCACGATACAATTTATATTTAGAGAAGGAACTTCTTTTTACTATGGATATTGATATTTACAAATCAAGAAATAGGGTAATCTTGATAAAACCTATATAACACGTGCATTGAATTGTATTTTCATATTTATACTAAAGGGCCCCACGCTTCTATTTGGCCCCGGGCCCCCAAAACCTCAGGACCGTCCCTGCAAGCAGTATTCCCGCTTAGTACAAGTGAAGGCTAGCAAAAGACTGGGAAGCGACCAACTAGAGAGCGACAACAGCCATGTACATGCATTAAAATTAATAAACATTAGATGCAAGCATGAGTAGGATATAATCCACCATGAACATAAATATCGTGAAGGCTATGTTGATTTTGTTTCAACTACATGCGTGAACATGTGCCAAGTCAAGTCACTTAAATCATTCAAAGGAGGATACCACCCCATCATACCACATCATAATCATCTCAATAGCATGTTGGCACACAAGGTAAATCATTATAACTCATAGCTAATCAAGCATGGCACAAGCAACTCTGATCTCTAATTGTCATTGCAAACATGTTTATTCATAATAAGCTGAATCAAGAACGCGGGGCTCATCATATTTACAAAAACAAAAGAGGTCGAGTTCATACCAACTTTTCTCATCTCAGTCAGTCCATCATATATCATCATAATTGCCTTTCACTTGCACTACCGAACGGTGTGAATAATAATAAGAGTGTACGTGCATTGGACTAAGCTGGAATCTGTGAGCATTCAATAAATAGGAGAAGACAAGGCAATATGGGTGCTTGGTTAAATCAACAATAATGCATATAAGAGCCACTTCAACAATTTAATTATGGTCTTCTCCTACTGACCCCCAAAGAAAAGAAAAGAAATAAAACTATTTACACGGGAAAGCTCCCAACAAGCAAAAGAAGAACGGGAAATATTTTTGGGTTTTCTTTTTAATTATTACTACTACAGCAGAAAAATAAACTACTACTAATTTTTTGTTTTTTCTTAAGGTTTAACAAACACACAAGAAGAAAGTAGGAAAAAGAAAATAAACTAGCATGGATATTACAGTGAAAAAGTATGAGCACCGACATCTAGCAATGAGTGTGTGAACATAAATGTAATGTCGGTGAGAAATGCGTACTCCCCAAGCTTAGGCTTTTGGCCTAAGTTGGTCTATGGCCACGGCTGGCCTGGCGGATATCCGTAATAATAGTTGTTGGGGTCGTACTGTGACGAGGAGGAATAGTTGGGATCATATTGTGATGAAGAAGAAGACTCTGACTGCCACTGGCTGACATTCATCTCTGGATCCCAAGAATAAACAGATTGTCATGGAGGCTCATCGTGTGGTTCCTGTTCTGGCTCCTCGGTAGGTGCAGGGTTCCGGTAGGCGTGAATAGCCGTCAACGGAACAAGGTACGTGCCTGCAGTCAAATCAAACAAAGAAGGAGTAGGCAAGGTTATAGTCTCAGGATGATGTTTATTAAAGAACAATTGATATCTAAGCTCCCCTGCCCTATTTTAACAATTAAATCATGTGCCGCCATACTTTTACGATCTAGATAAACACGGGGTAGCACTTTTTCTTCCTTCTCAGCATGCCTAATAGGTATGTTAAAATGTGCGGCTAGGCGTGTGGCATAGATGCCTCCAAAGATGGGGCCCTTAGTACGTTTCATATTTAACCGTCTAGCAATAATACCGCCCAAACTAAAAGTGTTATCACTATATAAACCTTGGAGCAGAATAATTAAATCAGGGATACTCAGGGTTCCAGAATTTCCGCGTCCAATTGAACAACGACTAGCAAATAATCCAAAGTAACACAAAACAGGAAAATGTATGCTAGTGATTCATGCATCGGAAACCTTCCTGGTTTCTCCTACAGTGATATTATCAATAAACCCAGCCACATCATCATGATGTGGTTCTTCTGTCTTGCCCTCAAAAGGGACTAAACAAATCCGACAAAAATCATAAAGCGACATCTCCTTAGGCTCATCATATAAATGAAATTCCGCCGTAGGTGGTGAGTTCCTAGGAAGAAAATAAAAGTTTTGCACAAAGGTATTTGTGAGTAAGAGATACTGGTCGCATTGGTCGTGGAGGAAAGCGGTGAGGCCTGCATTGTGAGCCAATTCATGGAAATCTTCATAGATACCGGCTGCTCTCAAAAAATCTTCAGAAGGCCATTCACATGCCCGAATCTCCGCGGTGTGTGGCAAATTATACTTAGGCTTAGGTGCCTTTTCCTTTGAGCTTTGGCTTGATGAGCCCCTCAATAATCTCCTCATCATTTTTCTGAAACAATCTGAAATTTTTAGTAACTTCAAAATAAAAATAAACCAAACTCAATAAAACTGATAGCAACTACTCCTACAAGTGCCTAGAGCCTATATCAAGCATTAGAACTACTTGGAACCATATAAATTTGACATGCAAGCTCAAGAACATGGTCACCTATGCAGCACAAATTTGCAATGAATAAAGCACTAGAACAAAAACTAATTGGACCAATGGAGGAGTTACATACCAAGGAACAGTCTCCCCAAGCAGTTTTGCGAGAGGTGCTTTGAGCAAGGAGATCGAAAATCACAGCAAAAGTGGCTGGAACTCGTGCTTGAGTTGGTTTTTCGGGTTTGTGTGAGATAGAGGAAGAAGATGGGTGCTGGAATAAGTGGAGGAGGGCCACTGTGGGCCCACGAGGCAGGGGGCGCGCCCTATAGGGGGGGCGCCCACCACCCTCGTGGCCAGGTGGCATCTCCTCCCGCGGTGATTTTTGCACAGTAAATCCTCAAATATTCCCGAAAAATCATATTAAATTGGCATGGCATTCTGAGGACTTTTATTTTCAGGATATTTTTATATTGCACGGATAAGTCAGGCAACAGACAGAAAATACTATTTTTACTTTATTTAATATAAATAACAGAAAGTAAAAGTGGAGTACAGAAGTTTGTGCTTCTAGTTTCATCCATCTCATGCTCATCAAAAAGAATCCACTAACAAGGTTGATCAAGTCTTGTTAACAAACTCATTCCGATGATCATGAAACCGAAGAAATTTCGAATAACACTAAGTTACCTCAACGGGGATATGCACATCCCCAATAATAAGAATATCATATTTCTTCTTGACAGTAGGGAGAGGAAATTCAAAACTTCCAAATATAATCGATGGAATTTTTCCGATGGAGTTGATACTATGAACTTGAGGTTGTTTCCTCGGAAAGTGTACCGTATCCTCATTACCATTAACATGAAAAGTGACATTGCCTTTGTTGCAATCAATAACAGCCCCTGCAGTATTAAGAAAAGGTCTTCCAAGAATAATAGACATACTATCATCCTCGGGAATATCAAGAATAACAAAGTCCGTTAAAATAGTAACGTTTGCAACCACAACAGGCACATCCTCACAAATACCGACAGGTATAGCAGTTGATTTATCATCCATTTGCAAAGATATTTCAGTAGGTGTCAGCTTATTCAAGTCAAGTCTACGATATAAAGAGAGAGGCATAACACTAACACCGGCTCCAAGATCACATAAAGCAGTTTTAATATAATTTCTTTTGATGGAGCAAGGTATAGTAGGTACTCCGGGGTCTCCAAGTTTCTTTGGTATTCCACCCTTAAAAGTATAATTAGCAAGCATGGTGGAAATCTCAGCTTCCGGTATCTTTCTTTTATTAGTAATGATATCTTTCATATATTTAGCATAAGGATTTGTTTTGAGCACATCAGTTAATCGCATACGCAAAAAGATAGGCCTAATCATTTCAGCAAATCACTCAAAATCCTCATCATCCTTTTTCTTGGATGGTTTTGGAGGAAAAGGCATGGGTTTCTGAACCCAAGGTTCTCTTTCTTTACCATGTTTCCTAGCAACAAAGTCTCTTTTCTCATAACGTTGATTCTTTGATTGTGGGTTATCAAGATCAACAGCAGGTTCAATTTCTACATCATTGTCATTACTAGGTTGAGCATCATTATGAAAATCAGCATTAACATTTTCATTAGGTTCAGTCTCATTACCAGATTGTGTTTCAGCATCAGACATAGATATATCATTTGGATTATCAGGTGGTTCAGCAATAGGGTCACTAGAAGTTTGCACAGTTCTATCATTTTTCTTTTTCTTCTTTTTAGAAGAACTAGGAACATCAATATTATTTCTCTGAGAATCTTGCTCGATTCTCTTAGGGTGGCCTTCAGGATACAAAGGTTCCTGAGTCATTCTACTAGTTCTAGTAGCCACTCTAACAGCATAATCATTTTTCTTACTATTCATTTCATCAAGCACTTATTTTTGAGCTTTAAGTACTTGTTCTACTTGAGTGGTAACCATAGAAGCATGTTTTCTAATAAGTTTAAGTTCACCTTTAATATCAGTCATATAATCACCCAAGCGTCTAATCATATAAGCATTTTCTTTTAATTGTCTACCGAAATAAGCATTGAAGTCATCTTGCTTATACATAAACTTATCGAACTCATCCAAGCATTGACTAGCAATTTTAGTAGGAGGGACTTCAGCTTTATCATATCTATAGAGAGAATTTACCTTTACTACCTGTGACGGGATATCGGGATCAGGAGGTTCTTCAGTAAATAAATAATTGAGATCATAGGTTTCTTCAACAGGTGATGAATTAAGACCATGTATTTCTTCAATAGGAGGTAAATTCTTAACGTCTTCAGCTTTTATACCTTTTTCTTTCATAGATTTCTTTGCCTCTTGCATGTCTTCGGGGCTGAGAAATAGAACACCTCTCTTCTTCGGAGTTGGTTTAGGAATAGGCTCAGTAATTGGTGCAGGAGTTGGCTCAGGAGCTGGCTCAGGAGGTGCCCAATTATTTTCGTTTGTCAACATATTATTCAATAGAATTTCAGCTTCATCCGGTGTTCTTTCCCTGAAAAGAGAACCAGCACAACTATCCAGGTAATGTCTGGAAGCATTGGTTAGTCCATTATAAAAGATATCAAGTATTTCAGGTTTCTTAAGAGGATGATCAGGCAAAGCATTAAGTGGCTTGAGAAGCCTCCCAAAAGCTTGTGGGAGACTTTCTTCTTTAATTTGCACAAAGTTGTATATTTCCCTCAAAGCAGCTTGTTTCTTATGAGCGGGGAAATATTTAGCAGAGAAGTAATAAATCATATCCTGGGGACTACGTACACAACCAGGATCAATAGAATTAAACCATATCTTAGCATCACCCTTTAATGAGAACGGAAATATTTTGAGTAAATAGAGGTAACGTGATCTCTCATTATTAGTGAATAGGGCAGCTATATCATTTCACTTAGTAAGATGTGCCACAACAGTTTCAGATTCATAGCCATAAAATGGATCAGATTCAACCAAAGTAATTATATCAGGATCAACAGAGAATTCATAATCTTTATCAGGAACACATATAGGTGAAGTAGCAAAAGCAGGGTCAGGTCTCATTCTATCTCTAAGTGATTCTTTGTTCCATTTAATTAATAACCTCTTAAGCTCATATCTATCTTTGCAAACGAAAATAGCAGCAGAAGATTCTCTATCAAAAAGATAACCTTTAGGAATAACGGGCATGTTTTTATCATCACTATCATCATCGTATTCAGATTCAATAATTTCTTTTTCTCTAGCCCTAGCAATTTGTTCATCAAGAAATTCACCAAGGGGCATAGTAGTATCATACATAGAAGCAGTTTCATCATAAGTATCATGCATAGCAGAAGTGGCATCATCAATAACATGCGACATATCAGAACGAATAGCAGAAGCAGGCGTAGGTGTCGCAAATTTACTCATAACAGAAGGTGAATCAAGTGCAGAGCTAGATGGCAGTTCCTTACCTCCCCTCGTAGTTGAGGGATAGATCTTGGTTTTTGGATCTCTCAAGTTCTTCATAGTGTCCAGCAGATATAAATCCCAAGTGACTCAAAGAATAGAGTTATGATCCTCGGCAACGGTGCCAGAAATTAGTCTTGATAACCCACAAGTATAGGGGATCGCAACAGCTTTCGAGGGTAGAGTATTCAACCCAAATTTATTGATTCGACACAAGGGGAGCCAAAGAATATTCTCAAGTATTAGCAGCTGAGTTGTCAATTCAACCACACTTGGAAACTTAGTATCTGCAGCAAAGTGTTTAGTAGCAAAGTAATATGATAGTGGTGGTAGCGGCAACAAAAGTAAAGACAGCAAAAGTAATGTTTTTGGTATTTTGTAGTGATTGTAACAGTAGCAGCGGGAAAGTAAATAAGCGTAAACCAGTATATGGAAAACTCGTAGGCACCGGATCAGTGATGGATAATTATGTCGGATGTGGTTCATCATGTAACAGTCATAACATAGGGTGACACAGAACTAGCTCCAGTTCGTCAATGTAATGTAGGCATGTATTCCGTATATAGTCATACGTGCTTATGGAAAAGAACTTGCATGACATCTTTTGTCCTACCCTCCCATGGCAGCGGGGTCCTATTGGAAACTAAGGGATATTAAGGCCTCCTTTTCATAGAGAACTGGAACAAAGCATTAGCACATAGTGAATACATGAACTCCTCAAACTATGGTCATCACCGGGAGTGGTCCCGATTATTGTCACTTCGGGGTTGCCGGATCATAACACATAGTAGGTGACTATAGACTTGCAAGATAGGATCTAGAACTCTCATATATTGATGAAAACATAATAGGTTCAGATCTGAAATCATGGCACTCGGGCCCTAGTGACAAGCATTAGGCATAGCAAAGTCATAGCAACATCAATCTCAGAACATAATGGATACTAGGGATCAAACCCTAACAAAACTAACTCGATTACATGATAAATCTCATCCAACCAATCACCGTCCAGCAAGCCTACGATGCAATTACTCACGCATGGCGGTGAGCATCATGAAATTGGTGATGGAGGATGGTTGATGATGACGACGGCGACGAATCCCCCTCTCCGGAGCCCCGAACGGACTCCAGATCAGCCCTCCCGAAAGGTTTTAGGGCCTGGTGGCGGCTCCGTATCGTAAAACGCGATGATTTCTTCTCTTTGATTTTTTTTCTCTCCAAAAGCAAATATATAGAGTTGGAGTTGGCGTCGGAGGGTCAACAGGGGGCCCACAAGGTAGGGGGGCGCCCCCCACCCTCGTGGAAAGGGTGTGGGACCCCTGGTCTTCATATTTGGCAAGGATTTTTTATTGTTTTTCCTAAGACCTCCTGTGGAGTTTCAGGTCATTCCGAGAATATTTGTTTTCTGCACATAAAATAACATCATGGTAATTCTGCTGAAAACAGCGTCAGTCAAGTTAGAGTCCAAAACAAGGGCAAAAGTGTTTGGAAAAGTAGATACGACGGAGACGTAACAGTACCCAACAATCTCCTTTGGGTATCCTATGAAGAGACATTTCTTCGATTTGGGTTCGAGCTTATCCGGTTGAAGCTTTTTCACATAAGCATCGCAGCCCCAAACTTTAAGAAACGACAACTTGGGTTTCTTGCCAAACCATAGTTCATAAGGTGTCGTCTCAATGGATTTTGATGGTGCCCTATTTTAACGTGAATGCAGCCGTCTCTAAAGCATAACCCCAAAACGATAGCGGTAAATCGGTAAGAGACATCATAGATCTCACCATATCTAATAAAGTGCGGTTACGATGTTCAGACACACCATTACGCTGTGGTGTTCCAGGTGCGTGAGTTGTGAAACTATTCCACATTGTTTCAAATGAAGACCAAACTCATAACTCAAATATTCACCTCCATGATCAGATCATAGAAACTTAATTTTCTTGTTATGATGATTTTCCACTTCACTCTGAAATTCTTTGAACTTTTCAAATGTTTCAGACTTATGTTTCATCAAGTAGATATACCCATATCTGCTCAAATCATCTGTGAAGGTCAAAAATAACGATACCCGCCGCGAGCATCAACACTCATCGGACTGCATACATCAGTATGTATTATTTCCAATAAGTCTGTTGCTCGCTCCATTGTTCCGGACAACGGAGTCTTAGTCATCTTGCCCATGAGGCATGGTTCGCAAGCATCAAGTGATTCCAAAAGCCCATCAGCATGGAGTTTCTTCATGCGCTTTACACCAATATGACCTAAATGGCAGTGCCACAAATAAGTTGCACTGTCATTATTAAACTTATATCTATTGGCTTCAATACTATGAATATGTTATCGAGATTCAATAAAAATAGACCACTCATCAAGGGTGCATGACCATAAAAGATATTACTCATATAAATAGAACATCCATTATTCTCTGATTTAAATGAATAACTGTCTCATATCAAACAAGATCCAGACATAATGTTCATGCTTAACACTGGCACCAAATAACAATTATTCGGGTCTAAAACTAATCCCGAAGGTAGATGTAGAGGTAGTGTGCCGACCACGATCACATCGACTTTGGAACCATTTCCCACGCGCATCGTCACCTCGTCCTTAGCCAATCTTCGCTTAATATGTAGCCCCTGTTTTGAGTTGCAAATATGAGCAACAAAACTAGTATCAAATACCCAGGCGCTACTACAATCATTAGTAAGGTACACATCAATAACATGTATATCAAATATACCTTTCAATTTGCCATCCTTCTTATCCGCCAAATACTTGGGGCAGTTCCGCTTCCAGTGACCAGTCCCTTTGCAGTAGAAGCACTCAGTCTCAGGCTTAGGTCCAGACTTGGGCTTCTTCACTTGAGCAACAACTTTCTTGCCGTTCTTCTTGAAGTTCCCCTTCTTCCCTTTTCCCTTCTTCTTGAAACTAGTGGTCTTGTTGACCATCAAAACTTGATGCTCCTTCTTGATTTCTACCTCCGCACCCTTTAGCATTGCGAAGAGCTCGAGAATTGTCTTATCCATCCCATGCATATTATAGTTCATCATGAAGCTTTTGTAGCTTGGTGGTAGTCATTGAAGAACTTTGTCAATGACACTATCATCAGGAAGATTAACTCCCAGTTGAGTCAAGTGGTTGTGGTACCCAAACATTCTAAGTATATGTTCACTAACAGAACTATTCTCCTCCATTTTGCACCTGTAGAACTTATTGGAGACTTCATATCTCTCAATCCGGGCATTTGCTTGAAATATTAACTTCACCTCCCGGAACATCTCATATGCTCCATGACGTTCAAAAAATCGTTGAAGTCCCGATTCTAAGCCATAAGGCATGGCACACTGAACTATCGAGTAGTCATCAACTTTGCTCTACCAGATGTTCATAACATCTGGAGTTGCTCCTATAGCAGGCTTTGCACCTAGCGGTGCTTCCAGGATGTAATTCTTCTGTGCGGAAATGAGGATAATCCTCAAGTTACGGACCCAGTTCGTGTAGTTGCTACCATCATCTTTCAACTTAGCTTTCTCTAGGAATGCATTAAAATTCAAAGGAACAGTAGCATGGGCCATTTATCTACAACAACATAGACATGCAAAATATTATCAGGTACTAAGTTCATGATAAATTAAAGTTCAATTAATCATATTACTTAAGAACTCCCACTTAGATAGACATCCCTCTAGTCATCTAAATGATGACGTGATCCATATCAACAAAACCATGTCCAATCATCACGTGAGATGGATAAGTTTTCAATGGTGAACATCACTATGTTGATCATATCTACTATATGATTCACGCTCGACCTTTCGGTCTCAGTTGTGATGCCCGGATAATTAAACTACAGTGAATCTCTGCTAATGATGCCACGTCACTGCGATTACTATTATTAATCTCGCGAAGGTTCAAAAACAATTCAAAATTTTAAATAACAAGTCAAATTATTATTTCTGGAAACGGTAAAACAAAAATGTTTGGTAGGATGCAAATATTCACTAACAATTTGTCATGAAAGAATTAACATTTTGCAAAATATAAAATTGCCTCTCGATATTAAAACAATGGACCAACAACACCTTTTATCCCATTTAAATATGAACTCAAGCTTAATAAATTATTTCGAACCCAAACTTTTGTGGCAGAGTAAAATAATGCATAGTAATTATATGACAAGGTTTTACATTTTACAAAAGTAATTAATGTAAAAAGAAAGTACAAAATAGTAGCTAAGTAAATAA
Organism: Triticum urartu; assembly: GCF_003073215.2. Lineage (NCBI taxonomy): Eukaryota > Viridiplantae > Streptophyta > Magnoliopsida > Poales > Poaceae > Triticum > Triticum urartu. Next base: position 410,572,814 of record NC_053022.1, on the reverse strand, counting down.
ATAAATAAATAAATATGAAAAGGAACAAATCCTAGTGTCCAACTGGGCCCTAGTCCATAGGAGTCGGCCAACCCAGCTAGCGACGCCCTCCTCATCTCTCCTCCACCTGTCGAACACGACCGAGCGCTGGAAGCCGTCCTAGCCACGCCAGCTCGTCGCCCGCGTCGCTACAGATGCGGCGGGGTGGATAAGAACGCCAGCATCGACGCATTGGATACTTCCGAGATCTTCTTCCCCTCCCCCACGAGTTGTTGCATCTTCTCCCGCCATGGACGCTTCTGCAGTCGTCGCCGCCATGCCGCACGTGTAGCCACAGAGCACCCCGTAACAAGCCACCGCGTCTGCCGGCTCCGTCGTTGACTGCTTCGTCATCCACATCAACCTATTGGAGCTGGGAGCCCCTGCATCAAGCCCTATGATGTCGTCTTCTTCCTCGGCCCCAACGAACTTCGTCATTGATTCCGGCTACGTCGAGCCCTCCCCGAGCCCACCTTGCTCATCTACAGGCTCACTGTGAGCCCTTCTTCCTTTCCCCTTTGCTTCCCCCTCGGATTCATGCCGAATCACTGCGTCCGCGAGCACCGAACTCCGCCGTCCGCCGTGGCCGACGGGGGTCGAGTACCCCGCGCTCCTCTGCCCGAACCAGTGTTCGCAGTGTGCTCCTGGCACTGCCAGGAGGCCGACGAGCCCACCCGCTCGCCTTGCAGCGCCCTCTAGCCCCGGGTCCACCCTTGCCGCCACTCTGACCGTCGCGTCGCTCATCCCTTGCACGTCGCCGCAAACACCCGCGCACACCGGCCCCTGCCTCTGCTCGCGCCCGCGGTCGCCGGGACCACGCCGCGTCGCCCGCCCACTATGGCCTTCTGCTGCCGCTGCTGCTTTCTCTGCCGCCCGGCTGACCTACTGCTGCTCGTCCGCACGCAGCGCCTCCCCCTGCCGCTGACCGCCGCAGCCGCGCCCGACGCACCCTTGCCCGCGGGCCCGTGCGTGGCCTCGCCATCGCCTGCTGCTGCCCGAAGCGCTGCTAACCACTGATGGACCTGTTGCTGCATCCTACTACTACGCTGCTGCTCTACTGAACCTACTATTACTACTAACTACTGTAGCTACTACTATGGTTAGCTTTACAAATATTACATCGGGTAACCCCCTCGGCAGCCTCTAAACTCCGGTTAAACAACTACTAACAGGCCAAAAATAAATATGAGTAGAATGTACACTTGACAAACTTCATATTACTCCATTTGACCAAATTCATTTGATGCATGGTTTAAATCCTACAAAAATCACAAAATGCTTTGTTGGAACAAAAGTAACCCCTAGCTATGTGTGTTGCGTGTGTGTACCCACGGCTGACTATGCCACCGGCCGGCCCATGGTTTAATTAGGCTAGGATTAATTAGGGCTAGTTTAGGTAGGATGTAATTTAGTGCTTATTAGTCTATATAAACAATGCCATGTGGCCCCCTAGTTTAAATTAATTTAGCCTAAGTAATCTACACCTATGTCCATGACATGTGGGCCACCACCTCTCCTTTTGACTAGTCACATTGACTTGGTCAATTCGGATTTAAATTAAACACAAAATTCTAGAATATTGATAAAACTTTGGAAAATTATAAAAAATTAACCGTAACTCCGATGGAAAAACTTTGTACATGAAAGTTGCTCAGAACGACGAGACGAATCCAGATACGCGGCCCGTTCGTCCGCCACACATCCCTAGCATAGGGAACCTGCAACATTTCACCTCTGGTTCATCTGTCCGGAATCGTGAAACACCGGGAATACTTTCCCGGATATTTCCCCTCTTCGCGGGTATCGCCTATCCCTACGTTAGGTCACCCCTAGCACAACGTAGTGCCGCGTCTTGCTTTGTGTTACATTTGATTGCTCTGTTATTTATTGTGTTCCCCCTCCGTTACTCCTTTCCGGTAGACTTCGAGACCACTGCCGATGTTCGTGTGTTCGACTACATCGAAGATGACCCCTCCTTCTTGCCAGAGCAACCAGGAAAGCTCCCCCCTTTGATCACCAGATATCGCCTACTCTTCTCTATACTGCTTGCATTAGAGTAGTGTAGCATGTTACTGCTTTCCGTTAATCCTATTATGATGCATAGCCTGTCCTTGCTACTACTGTTGTTACCTTTACCTGTTATCCTAATGCTTAGTATAGGATGCTAGTGTTCCATCAGTGGCCCTACACTCTTGTCCGTCTGCCATGCTATACTACTGGGTTGTGATCACTTCGGGAGGTGATCACGGGCATATGCTATATACTTATACTGTTACATTACTTATGATACTGTTCGGAGATGGGGGCTGAAGGGGCAGGTGGCTCCATCAAGGTAGTGGTGGGCCTGGGTTCCCGACGGCCCTCGACTGTTACTTTGAGGCAGAGCGACAGGGCAGGTTGAGACCACCTAGGAGAGAGGTGGGCCTGGCCCTGGTCGGCGTTCGCAGATACTTAACACGTTTAACGAGATCTTGGTATTTGATCTGAGTCTGGCTACTGGCCTATACGCACTAACCATCTACGCGGGGACAGTTATGGGCACTCGACGTCGTGGTATCATCCGAAGCCTTCGTGACGTCAGCGACTGAGTGGCGCGCGCCGGATTGGACCGTAAGCCTGCTCTTGTATTAAGGGGGCTAGTTCTGCTTCCGGCCGCGTTCGCAACGTGCAGGTGTGCAAAGGGTGATGGGCCCAGACCCCTGCACCATAGGATTTAGACCGGCGTGCTGACCTCTCTGTTGTGCCTAGGTAGGGCTGCGATGTGTTAATCTTCCGAGGCCGGGCATGACCCAGGAAAGTGTGTCCGGCCAAATGGGATCGAGCATGTTGGGATATGTGGTGCACCCCTGCAGGGAAGTTAATCTATTCGAATAGCCGTGATCTTCGGTAACAGGACGACTTGGAGTTGTACCTTGACCTTATGACAACTAGAACCGGATACTTAATAAAACACACCCTTCCAAGTGCCAGATACAACCGGTGATCGCTCTCTCACAGGGCGACGAGGGGAGGATCATCGGTTAGGGTTATGCTATGCGATGCTACTTGGAGGACTTCAGTCTACTCTCTTCTACATGCTGCAAGATGGAGGTGGCCAGAAGCGTAGTCTTCGACAGGATTAGCTATCCCCCTCTTATTCTGGCTTTCTGCAGTTCAGTCCACCGATATGGCCCTTTACACATTTACCCATGCATATGTAGTGTAGCTCCTTGCTTGCGAGTACTTTGGATGAGTACTCACGGTTGCTTTCTCCTTCCTTTCCCTCTATCCCTTCTACCTGGTTGTCGCAACCAGATGTTGGAGCCCAGGAGCCAGACGCCACCGTCGACGACGACTCCTACTACACCGGAGGTGCCTACTACTACGTGCTGCCCGCTGATGACGACCAGGAGTAGTTAGGAGGATCCCAGGCAGGAGGCTTGCGCCTCTTTCGATCTGTATCCCAGTTTGTGCTAGCCATCTTATGGAAACTTGTTTAACATATGTCTGTACTCAGATATTGTTGCTTCTGCTGACTCGTCTATGATCGAGCTCTTGTATTCGAGGCCTCGAGGCCCCTGGCTTGTAATATGATGCTTGTATGACTTATTTTATTTGTAGAGTTGTGTTGTGATATCTTCTCGTGAGTCCCTGATCTTGATCGTACACGTTTGCGTGTATGATTAGTGTACGATTGAATCGGGGGCGTCACAAGTTGGTATCAGAGCCGACTGCCTGTAGGAATCCCCCTTCCACACTCCTTGGCCAAAGTCGAGTCTAGACATTGCAAAACTTTTACTAACATGGCTGTGTGCCTTAAGGGCCCACGTCGCCATCCGGGTGGTATTAGGATCTTTTATTCCTCGTCTATACTCTGGGATTCTGACTCTCTCCTACTCGGGTTAAATGATTTTGCTAAAATCTAACTCTAGGTTCTCGTTACCACTTCCTGCCGAAGAGCCCCTTCATTACAGATGATCGACTGCTTCAACAGAAGATTCTGACAATACTCTCCGATGTTCTCCCGAAACCTTATGCCATTGCTTTTGCAATTCCCTACCACCGAAATATCCCTATGGATAAGTATTTAGACCTGACATGCTTACTTTTATTCCCAGTCGATCTTGTTATTATAAGATACCCCGAGAATACTTTGTGCCTACTGCCTTGCAGTTCTTTGCCACATGCATACCACTACGGATAATTACTCGCATTTATCGAGTATCCGCTCATCCCCAGATATTCATGCAGTTCACAAAATTCTTCGAAATACCATTCGGTCTTCCGAAAATCCTGAGCAACCTATTGCTCCTGAAATTCTTGCTTGCTTGCATTATGGTTAATCCCATAAGTATAGTAATCTTATTGGCAACCTTTGTCAATATCATTTTGAGTCCATTGACTCAATATGTTGCGAATTCTCGCAATCCTCACTCAGATCATAGAATTCATCCTTCCAGCTCAGATGTCATTTAAAACGTGAGCTGGTCCTTGGCCAATCAGATTGCCATCGATTGTACCCCTAAGTCTATTCAACTTGTCCGTCCTTGATCAGAGCGTTTGCTCCTGATCCCTTGATTTGAAAATCATAATTCCTTTGTTATTTAAACGTTGAATTATTCAGATGTTCTGTAAAATGATGCATTTGCATTCTTTCTTCCTCTGATTGGGTATCGATACTCACATCAGCTCCATTGTGGATCACCATATCCACTGTTGGATTATTATCCGACAATGTCCTTCATAATTAATCACCTTGTGAGTTCTTTCTCCGATACATAATGCCTTTGGTAATTTGTATCCTCTCCTTTTGCCAACCATGCTCTGCTTTCGAGCTGGTAATATTTACTCTCAAAGCTTGTGGTATATGTTTCCACGATACCCTGACGGGTTGAACCTATACCTTCCTTAATTTGTGTGACCTCGAAATTTATGCGGGTTATACCCTGCTGACGCTTTGTCAGATAACTTTTCAACACTACAACTTCGAAAAGGGGAGGTAAATGTAAGGTTATGCATTGAAGAAGTGGGAGTCGACCTTGAACTTTGTGTTCATGCCCATGGACACGATGTAGATCTTATCGTTAAAGCTTCTCTTAAATTAATTACTCCCTTGATATAAGTTCATATTATATTTGGGATCTGGCCTTTTGCAATCGTGGTTTCGACCATGTTCTCTTTTAGGTACCGTTTCTCGTGCAAGTTTAAGCACTTGTCTTCTGCAGAGCAATACCCCAGTCCAACCTCTACTTTGATCTGTCGTCGAGTATTACCCCCTGGTATCTCGAGGATACCATGGGATACATAACTTCTTATGAGTTCTTCATCAACTAAATATTCTTGCCGATTCCATTTTTCCAACGGGTTCTCAGTTGTTAGAACCCCTCAAGGACACCGACAACTGAATTGAGTCCGCACTATGATTCAACAACTCTTGGTAACCTTCATTACTTACGAGTCTGAACTCGATCACGTCATTCCGAGCCTACTCGGCTATATCATTATCGTGCCAAATTTTAACTGTGCTACCTGGTCCTTCTTTCCGGAGCACAATTTCGATGATGGGCTAAGCTTACGTCGATCTTCCTTGTCTTATTGTTTCACCTCAAACAACAAACTTGATTTCAAGTTTGTGTCGCACCCATGGTTCCAATAACCTTTCGCTTCATCATTCGTTTGACTTGATGTCATCGCCGACCGATTACATCTCCATGAAACCTCTCGACAGAAATTGTCATGATCATCATCAACATTTCGAGCTCCTCAAGGATATCAATTGAATTCCTGATGAGAAATACCATCCTTGCCCTCGATGATTTGTGTTATCATCGACCACTCGATTGCCTTCCGTTCAACACAAACTTGTTCGTGTTTTGTGTTATACCTTGAGATCCTTGCTATCCAGCATTTGTTCTCCTTTACCTTGGAGTATTACCATCTTTTATGTCAAGAATGTTGTGAGAATTTCACCACCTCTTAAGAATTCTTGGTATCGTGATACTTCTCACCATCACCATTCTTTCTTGGTCCTCGTGTTGATTCCAACCGGGGTACCAACAAGTGAACGGTGTTGTTTGGATTCTGCACTTCTAGCAACCCTATTGCTTTGAAGTTAATGGTCGGCCGTTCGTTCTTAGACTATTGATTATTGAATCACCATTCTAACATTTGATCATGCAACCCAACCCATATTTTGGGCGCACCTTTCAACCAATGTTTAATTGTGTATGTTTTCCGTGAGCATACTTCCTTATATCATTTGATCTGACAAATGTTATCTCCTTGTTCACTTAATTGTGGAAATCCATCTTTTGTTAATCTCGATGAATTGTCGCTGATTCCATCAGCCACCTCCTCATTTTATCCTTGATTTAATAATGAACTCATGATTCGGAACTTGCTTCCACAGTTCAATTCCCGAGAATCTTACAATGTCGTCTCGTCAATTTGTCTTGCACCTTTTCTTCTCAGGCATCTTGAGTTTGAGGTTTCCTAACACCGATCAGATCTGAATCTCGGTCAGATATGATGGTTGGAACATACTTTCAAGAGTTATAACATTGATCCTCATATGACCTGGTAAGGTGATGTCATGCCAGCACACCTGGCCGGAGGACCTACTGTTATAGTTTTCTTATTAGCAAGGTTATCCATTCTTCCATGAGGAAATTGCAAGACTTATTCTATAAGTTGTTCCTGATGAATCCTTGGTGTATCCAAAGTACGACCTTTGCTTGAAGACTATGTCAATGCTATCTCGAAGCATGTCTATGGTACTCTGATTTTCAACAAGAACATTTAAAGCCCAATGCTAAATGTTTCCTTCTCAATTCTCCAAACACCGTTGTATGGGTAATGCCATGAAATCTCTCTCCCCTTACCTAAAGAGTTTTCTACATTATATCATGTCATGGATATCATGCTCTGCTTATCCTTGGAAAGGATATACCACTGAAATATGTGTTTAAACACATTTTCCTTTCCATTGTTTTCTTTAACCTTTCTTGCGACCAATATGATCTAAGCAGTAACAATTCCCTGCTTATGTAACCAACTCGGTGCACGATTCTGTCAGAAAGACCCTGTTACTTTTGTTGATGACATTCCGGTAACTACTGATGGACGAGAACTTTGCCTACTAGTCCGCCTCGTTCAACGAGCAGGAAAATGGTTCTCTTCGTCCCTCGCCCTTGGTACCAACGTTGTTGCCGACATAACTGGCATGGTACTCTCTGACATGCCTTGCTATCATGACCGTGCAAGATGTCACTGCTCCTATTAAAAAAACCACATGGTGGGCCCATAACCCACAGTTCCACAGGATCGAAACCTGACTCTCCTGTACAACCCCTATTCCCAAAGTTATTCCTCGCGCGTGGCCTCATATGTAATTCACGGGCCACCGTCCTAGTGATCTATTCTGGTAACCGACGCAATATTCAATCTCGTTGCTTTGGACCCCTTTCGCATGTTGCTTCAGACATCGAGCGATTTCCTATCCGTTTGAAACTTCCCATGATACCTCCTTACATTGCTCTGGATATTTTCTTAAAGTTTCAATTCGAGAGTTACTTTCCGCTACCTTCCCCGATGTTATTGACCAGATAGTCAACCTTGCAGAGGTCCGTTCTCCCGGAATACCCACCCTTTATTCTTTCGTAAGTACGTTGGAATTCCCGAAGGAAGAATGCCGATTTCATCACGATAACCTAAGGCAGTGGAATGAATACATCAATGTATTGGACCGGCCTCTTCGAGAAGAGCAAGCCAGGATAAGAACACCCACTAGATTCGTTACCAAACCTTTCCCCCTTTCACTACCTCTTAAATCTCGGGACGAGATTTCTTGTAGTGGAGGAGAATTGTGATGCCCGGGTAATTAAACTACAGTGAATCTCTGCTAATGATGCCACGTCACTGCGATTACTATTATTAATCTCGTGAAGGTTCAAAAACAATTCAAAATTTTAAATAACAAGTCAAATTATTATTTTTGGAAACGGTAAAACAAAAATGTTCGGTAGGTTGCAAATATTCACTAACAATTTGTCATGAAAGAATTAACATTTTGCAAAATATAAAATTGCCTCTCGATATTAAAACAATGGACCAACAACACCTTTTATCCCATTTAAATATGAACTCAAGCTTAATAAATTATTTCGAACCCAAACTTTTGTGGCAGAGTAAAATAATGCATAGTAATTATATGACAAGGTTTTACATTTTACAAAAGTAATTGATGTAAAAAGAAATTACAAAATAGTAGCTAAGTAAATAAATAAATAAATATGAAAAGGAACAAATCCTAGTGTCCAACTGGGCCCTAGTCCATAGGAGTCGGCCAACCCAGCTAGCGACGCCCTCCTCATCTCTCCTCCACCTGTCGAACACGACCGAGCGCTGGAAGCCATCCCAGCCACGCCAGCTCGTCGCCCGCGTCGCTACAGATGCGGCGGGGTGGATAAGAACGCCAGCATCGACGCATTGGATACTTCCGAGATCTTCTTCCCCTCCCCCACGAGTTGTTGCATCTTCTCCCGCCATGGACGCTTCTGCAGTCGTCGCCGCCATGCCGCACGTGTAGCCACAGAGCACCCCG